>NC_136419.1:70640000-71120000 GCF_052625555.1 Lactuca saligna | reverse complement strand
ACACTAATTGTACTTTTCTCTTTTAATTTTATGTTTTTTGTTGTTATTGTTTTAGCCTATTTTGGTAATAATAATAATAATAATAATAATAATAATAATAATAATAATAATAATAATAATAATAATAAGTCTATTTTCATTAGTTATGGTATATATTGACACTTTAAGTATTAAAATTATGTATTACATTATACGTATTACACAGAACATAAAAATCCAAATCGATTATTATATATAGTTGTCTATCAACAAAACATTATGATATATAAGTACGTAATATAAAAGGTTTCCCATGCAGTTTTCTCATATAATTTTGTTTCTTTTACTAGATGATTCGTATTGCCCATTGATTCCGAAAGTCATCATACAATTATGAAAATTATATGATACTTACTTATTAACTAATTGATCCTCGAATTAAAACTCATGTCAATTATTAACTAATTTTCATTATTATTGGAAATTAAAATTAATATTAATAATAAATTGAATGTTTGTCAATTATTCGAATGATTATATAAATCTAAACAACTCTTCATACAAAAAAATATCTTAGGAAAAATAACAACAACAACAATAATAATAATGATTTTTAAAGAAGAGGCAATAGAAAGAAGAAAAGGTCGAAACCCTTTTTGATTTGATTAATATTAGGGGCTAATTAAGAGTTTGTGGGGGTACAAGTAAAAATTAAGGGTATGATAGAGGTGACATTAATTAATTGGTTAGGGATAAGAAATAAGCATTTGATTATTTGGTGACGGTTAAGAAATCTTGGGGAGAAAGAAATGATAGAGATGACATTAATTGATTGGCTAAGGAAAATATAAGGTGATGTGGCAAAATATAATTGGTGGGAAAATAAATCATTTTGTTAGTATAAAAATATAAGTGAGAGGTAAGAGTGATATCACAGAAAGTAAAAAAAAGGACAATGAAAAAAATGTGTGGTCAATGTATGATAACATTTGGCAAGAACACGACTATATAGGGTTTCAAGTGTGGGTGTAACACCCATTCCAGGTATGAGTTAATTTTTAAGTATTAAACTCTTATTTTGGGTGGCTACTGCATGGTGGAGCTTTACCATGGCATGCTGGTATTGATTGGGTCGTAGATTAAAATAACCCACTGCAACATTGCCATAGGTACCACGACGTGACAGGTGTTTTAGGGGAAAACATTAATCATTGGGCTTTGTGCCCTATTTAAAGAATATTAAGGATAGGGTTTCATGATCATTCGGCCTCCATCACCCTCTCAAACTCAAAAACCGTACCCCTAGCCTCCACTGTAATTGTGAACTCATTCTTGGTGTTTAAGGGATCTTTGAAGGAGAAGGAAGCCCTTGGTGTGGTATTTTACATTACAAGCATCATCTTCATCATCGAACACATCTTTTGGACGTTGGTGAGTGTCCAAGACCCAACCTTTTCCTTGCTAAGTTGCTAGATCTTTAGATTTTGCCCCCTTTCTTCATGTCTTGATGTGTTTGAGAGGTGAGATCTCATAAAGGTTTACAACTTTATGAATCTCTAGGTCATTTAGAGTATTTTGTGCTTTTGATCTGAATTAGAAATGAGTTTTGGTGTCATGCATGGAATTTTGGCCATTAACCCTCATTTTAACCTAATAGGAGTTCAAGACATGCAATTGACATGCATGTCTGAAAAACATGGATTTTTATGTTAGTAATGGTGCTATAAACCCTTTTGGAATTTATGGACAATAGACCTTCAAGATTAAGTGCTTAATGATTAAGCCATATTGTGTTTTTGCCCTTTTTGGACCTCGGAGTTAAGATCTTTATCTCTTGGGGAGTCTTAAGGGATAAAGTTGGAAACATTATCCATTTAGACCATAGAATGGACAAAATCTGAGCTTTAGAGCCCTTAGAATCGAAGAAATTTACTTAACCCATTAATTTGTTAGGAGACTAGTGTACAAGGCGTGGCCTTAGGTTGCCACGACGTGGTGACTAGGCTAGAGTTCATTTGTATTTTCGTTTCAATGCCAGGACATGGCCAAGGATGGCTACAATGTGGCGACCAGCTGGAGGTTGACTTTTGACTTTTAATCGTTGACCGTTGACTTTAACTAAGTTTGACTTTAGGTCATTTGGGGTATTTTGAGTAATAGATTGAGGCTTGGTCCATGTATGTTGTACATGTGATCCGTAGAGCCAATGATTGGAGGAATGATCAGTTCAACTATCGTTCAGATTGTGAGGCGAGTTATTCTCATTGTACTTGTAGGTCAAAGGCACCAATATCGGCTCGCTAGGTTATGTATCCTAGTATATACGATGTTGTTATGTTGTAATGACATGTTAGATTGGTATATCTGTATGATTGCCTTTACTTACTTATTATTGTGGCTGTATTGCATATGTTGACATATTGGTGGTTGGGTTGAGATGGGAGGCTAACAAACCCATAATGGGTGGGTTGAGGTGGTACTACTTCATGTGGTACACCAACAAACCTGGGAAGGTTAAAGTTAAGGCTATAATGAAAGAAAATCGGGAAGATTGAGTTGAGGTTATAATCCAACAAACTCGGGATGGTTAAGTAGAGGCTAAAAGCCAACAAACTCTGGATGGTTGGGTTGAGGCAATATACCAACAAACCCTGGATAGTTAGGTTGAGGCCATAGGCCAACAAACCCTATATGCATTATTGTAATTGTTATTGTATTTATATGGGGTATTTCGGAGGAACTTACTAAGCTTTGGCATAGAGTATGATCTAATGGTTTCAAGTATATCAGAAGATCGAGGAAAGGCGAGGGTGTGATCGTACATATCGTCCTTGGATATTTTATTGATAGATGATTTTGGGATACTGTTAACGTATCCCTCCAGGAATACGTCAAATATAATATAGCGATTCTCTAAAGGGTAACTTAACTAACGGTCACTGATAAGTGCTAGCCTCGTGCCCTTACCCTCAAAGCGTCGCACTCAGATCCCGATGCGCGGTCCAACATAGAACGAGAGGCCCTGGCTTATAACAAGCAAAAACATTACCAACCGTTTTTGAGAAGTGACAAGTGTGAAATTCAGAACACAACCCTTTGGTGGTTCTTCACCAATAGCAAATAACCGCTAATGGTGCATGACTAGCCAATAGGATGTCTCCACGTCCCGCCGGCCGAAACAAGACAAAAGGTATTGTCAGGGACCTTCTCCCCCGATGAATAAGTATAAAAGAGATCCTTGTTTTCCAGAAGAGGGGATCACCTCTCTTTCTCTCTCGCTATCTATCTATCTAAAAACCCTAATTCTCCCATAGAACTACTGACTAGACTATTAAAGTCTTGTTCCCATCTCGGACGATCACTAACTTTGGCTCTTTCTTTGCTGTGATTCTCAGGGTTAATTAGACGAAGCAATCCACAAACTGCATTAAGCTTGAAGAGATATCAAAACTTTTGGCGCCACCCAATGTCTACTTAGAGTTACACAATTTTAAAATGACCCTAGACGATAGTAATGATGGGAAAGGAACCTACAGCGTCCGACAGGGAAGAAACGTGCCCAATCAGATTAATGTCTTTGCTCGATGGCATACGACCATCTGCCTCTGACGAAAAAGCCTTCACCTACACGCCAACAACATAGACGAAAGGTCAGATAACGGAAACCACAACGGAAAAAAATTATGCCCTATGTGACTGCCAACACTCAGAATAGAACAGCCGACTACAAGCAAGCATGACTGCAACGCCCCAATCGACAGTGACTCAATAGTCGCAGTTGGTGGTTTCTTAGCCACAACCGTTATTGCAAACGAAGGGGGCGAACACTTGGTTCCCATGGACCATGTCATCTTCTGTGAAATTCTTAAAGTTAAGATATCAGTTCTCTATAGTGGTCGGCACGCCGTACACTACTTTTTGTGGAATAGGCACCAAAGTTTATATTCTACACAAACCAACCCCAAGAAACCCTTCCTCAAGTGCACATTATCGTCGGGGTAAAAAACAGCAGCTAGCAAGCAACATCTTTGACATTAGAAACAACTTGAGGCTGAAATTTGTTACCGATGAGGGGAATGTAAGGGCCCCAAAGGACAATAACAAATAGCAAGATCCTAAGACCGAGGTTCTTACGATCAAAATACCATACAAGAGGTACGAGCGCCACAAGGTCGACAATGATGTGGAGGTACTACCTAGAAACCTCTTGAACATCAAATTCTCATCAGAGGACCCGTGTCTGCGCGACTGGAACACCAAGGATCCACTCCTAATTACTGCATGTATATGCCAAAAAAATGCACTGCATTTACATAGATAATGGCAGTAGCATCAACATCCTCTATGTACACTGCTTCTGGCAGATGCCGAGTTCCTAGAAGGTGGACCTAAAAGAATCAATAGACGACCCTTTGGTCGGTTTCATAAAACACAACCTATGGCTATTGGGCACCATACACCTCCCACTCATGATGGTTAGCCATGAGAGGAAGGAAAGCATCACACAAACAATCGAATTCTCAGTAATAAGTTTCCCAGTGGAACAAAACATATTACTCGGACAGCCGGTGCTTTTCCAATTGCAGGCCATACCACTAACCATCCATGGTACTGTTAAGTTCTGCACGCATACCGGTTCAGCCACAATTATCGCTAGTAGCCCATGCCCGCATCTCTTCCACCAGATTATTTGTAACGACCCAATTTTCAAGGCCAAAAATTTCATTTTTGGTTTAACGTATTTAACAAACTTGTTACCAAAATATTGTTAACAAGACATCCAATACAAAATCATAATGTTGTATTTCAAACCATAACATCATAAATATTGAAATTCAGAGTACAATCCTAAAACTTATTGCGGAAAATGTGAGTGTGTGTGATGAACTGCTACGCCACCGGCTCTTTCCCCTTCGACGAAGAGGTACATGAAACCAAAACCAAAACTGTAAGCACAAAGCTTAGTGAGTTCCCCCATCATACCACATACCATACAATATCGTAGGTATCTTTCAACCGGTAACATTCATCGGTATCTTTCAACCGGTAACCATCATCGGTATCTTTCAATCGGTAATCAGCATCGATATCTTTCAACCGGTAATTAGGGACTATTTCACCCCCTACTACTAACATGCAATCAACAAATATAAGCATACAGTCAGGCATATCCGGGTACTGACCTACTCTTGGGTCCTACGGACCACTGTTAGGGAAACTAATCCCTACTAAACACATAACATATAATCCACATAAATCACATAACCAAACCAAGATAATTATCACAAAGACCATTATCTTATAAATACCCCTTTTGGTGGGTCAGCATTATGGCCTTAGACCCACTCCTATTGGAAGGTAACTCACCTCAATGTCATGTAGTGTCTGAACTATCCTCGGCGCACAAGTCGACTCCCAACGACTCCTTGATCCCCAAACGACAATCTTCAAGTCAACACATATCACATACAAGCCTAAATAGGGTTAGCCCAAGTTCAATCAAAGTCAACATTGGTCAAAGTCACCATTCAGTTGACCTGACTCGTCGAGTTGGCCTACTAACTCGTCGAGTCCACGCTTCACTAAACCCACACAAAACCCCCGCTCCACTCGTCGAGTCTAGCAAAACTCGATGGGTTCTCCTTCAGTCATAACATCAGGACCATATTCATCCGACTCGTCGAGTTCCTTCTAGAACTCATCGAGTTCATCTCCAACTTAAGAACTTGCCAGCCTATGACTCGTCGAGTTGTATGAACAACTCGTCGAGTCCATCTTCAAAGATTGGAAGATTACTATGGACTCGCTGAGTCTGCCCATACCACTCGCCAAGTCCCATGGTTTCCAGATCCCTTTTTGCATCTAAACCCATAAGGGACCTCCTTCCTATCATTTACCCATTCACAGGAAGAGTTTGGTGCACAATAGTCACCGACTCGTCGAGTGCCAAGAACAACTCGCCGAGTCCAATCTTGACCAACTCCATACGATCGATTTAAATGAGGTCTAACACACCAAAACCATAGATCTGGCCTCCTAATGTCCATTTTATACGTAAAGTTCCAAACTTGATGCACATGCATGGGGTTTTAGCTCAAAAATCCATATAAAGTGTCCTACAATGTGCATGGGGCTCTCATGGCCCTAAAGTTGGCACCTTTATGCCATTAGACCCCTCTTAAGGCCCAGATCTGAAGCTAGAGTCCACATAACACTTCTTAAATCCGAAAATGGCTTGAAAAGCCCTAAATGCACCAAAGATCCACATTCTAAAGATGAACAACCAAATGAAAGACCAAAGTAGGAGCATTTTACCTTGATTAAGCTGAAAATGGAATGAGATTTCTTGATCTACAAGCCCTAAGTCGAATACTCAAGCTCCTCTTCGTCCTTCCAAGCTTCACACATCAACAAAAGCACCAAAATGGCCTTAACACACACACACACATACGGCTAGGGTTTTGATATGCAACTCTAGGAGAGTGTTAGGGACAAAGGAGGTCGAGTTAAGGTGTTTATATAGGGTGCAAACCCTTATTTTAAGGTTTTTGTCCAGACCGCACGGACTCACCGAGTTCGACTTCTGACTCGCCGAGTCAGCCAATTGACTCCCGGGTCCAATTCTCTTCTACTCGACGAGTTGGGCCACCAAATCGCTGAGTCCCAGGCCAAAATGCAAAATGCTTAATTTAAATTACGTACCAGGAACCAGGTGTTACATTATTGCAGATCTAGAGCTAGTTCGAGCCACAGAAAAGTCAAAGGAGAACCGCCACACACAAAAACATGTGATCCACCCGGATCACCTAGAGCAAGAAGTATGAGTGGGTGAAGGCCTATCGGCGGAACCCAAAACCAGGCTAATCGCACTCTTAAAACAATTCTCCAACATATTCGCCTGGAAACCCACATACATGATGCAGGTAGACCGCAAGATCATCGAACATATCTTGGACATTTTGTCAAGAGGTGTCCCAATCAAACAAAAAAAGTAGGGGCAAGCAGGCGATAGGAGCAAAGCAATCAATGAGGAAGTTGCAAAGCTGGAAGGGTTCGACATTCTTCAGGAAGCAATTTTGCCCACCTGGATAGGTAATCCCGTGATGCTAAACAAACATGATGCATCATGGCAAATGTAGATCGGTTACTCCGTTCTTAAAAACGCCTACCCAAAATATCATTACCCCTCCCGATGATAGACCAAAAGGTTGAATCCTTGGAAGGCTTTCAGCTTAAGTGCTTCATTAATGCTTACAAAGGCTATCAGAAAGTCCAAATGTGCAAGGAAGACGAGGAAAATACAACATTCCACATCGATCATGGAACGTTCTGCTGCCAAAAAATCTTGTTTGCGCTAAAAAATGATGGGTCAACATACCTACGTTTGATGACAAATTCTTCGCTGACAATATCAACAGGAACGTCAAGGTTTACGTTGACGACATGGTTATCAAAATCCGTCACGAAGCAGCGTTGCTCGGAGACATTGAGGAAACCATCCAAACCCTGGAACAAGCATAAATGAGACTCATCCAGGATAATATACCTTTGGAGTAGAAGAGGGCCAATTCCAAGGTTACCAGATAACCAAAGAAGAAATCGCACCAAACCAGGCCAATATTCTGGAGTTCCTTGACTCCTAAGCCTCCCACAACCTGAAGGGGGTTTAGGAGATCAATGGGAGATTAATGGCGCTCAGCAGGTTCATCCCCAAGTCAGCCAAAAGATCTCTCCCACTTTTTCACACCCTATATTATTTCATTGACAAAAACAAGTTCAAATGGACATCAAAGGCCGATAGAGCCCTATAATGTCTGAAGGAAGCATTACAACATCTCCCAGGGTAAGCGACCAATAGAGACCCTATAAATGTACATAGTAGCATCCGACGAGGCCATATCATCAGTATTGATGGTCGAAAGGGACTTAAAGCAACTGTCGATACACTTCATGAGCAAAGCATTGCAGAGCCCAAAGCTTAATTACCAAATGTTATAGAAATTAGCCCGCACAGTGATTTATGTAGGCAGACACCTTCGACACTACTTACAGGCTCACAAGGTCGAGATTCTAACCAACTTCCCAATGAAGAAAATCCTCCTAAGACCAGTAAAGTCGGGACGACTGGCGAAGTGGTCCATACATCTAGAGAGAGCATGTCATAAATTACCGACCACGATCTGGCATCAAACCTCAGGCTCTACTTTGTTGTTCAAGTTTGCATGTTCAATTAGAGAAAACCTACAAAAATAATTAAGGTTGCATGCACACGTAGGATTGTACGTTTTGCTTTAAAACCCATCAGTGGTATTAGAGCCTAAGATTAGTTTTCTTTTGAATATGATGCAACTGTAAATTATTCAAAGGAGAAGGGAATAGAAGCGACATTCCGTTCAATGAACTCGTCGAGTTGCATGAACTCATCGAGTTGGTGCGTCGAATCTGTTTTTGGATTTTCTTGCCTAACTTGATTTACTAGGTTTATATTGGGTAATTATCTTTTAATAATCCTACCATAATCAGATTTTTGGAAATACTAGATAATTAAATATGATGACCTAAATGTTAGGAGAGAATTATGAATTGGATAATGTTGATTTTATTTTTATTATAATTATCCTTATGGATATGGTGCAACATCGTAAATTTTCAAACAAAATTTTCATTTAAAAATCACATAATTTTCATAACACATTTCACAAAAGTCCCATTTATTTAATATACAAATGCAACCGCATAAATGTTTGATTAATAATCCAAGATCCTCAAAACGTAACTCTTATTTCTGGTGTGTACAATCAAGCCGGTGCCCTCCCGCGATTCTGAGGAGAACCTGAAACACATATCACATAACACGGTAAGCACGAAGCTTAGTGAGATCATACCACACATATCTCAATAGCCTCTCATGGCTATAATCAGATAAGACCCTCTGTTCAATGTGTCTTAGTGGGACCCTCCGCTCCTAAAACTCGGCTGGACCCTTCGGTCCTAACTCAGTAAGCTCAGAATAATGCACAACATAAATCACAAAGACATAATGCAGGATATCACAATACTCAATATAAGCATATAAGACCCTCAGGTTATATAAAGGTTACCACTCTAGGTAAAGTATAGTGAGAACACTCACCCCAGATGATGAACAACTCCTATAGATGCTGCTGTTACACTGGCCTCTAACACTGGACCAAAATCCATAATTACCTAATTAAGATCTAAGTCCAAATCCTCACTCTTTAGGTCTAAAGGTAGTCCACTAACTAGCTCATCAATAACCTAAAACTCATTGGGCCCATCTGATGGGATTTATACAAACAATCCTACGTGTGCATGCAACCCTAATTGGATCTATGTTTTCACTATTGGACATACAACTTTATGAACACAAAAAGAAACCTGGGATACTCCTATGATTTTTGAAATTCACAAAGGAGAATATAATACATTCCTTTTGTTGTTATACAGTAATAACAACTAGTTCCTTGAATTTCCTTAGCTCTTGAAAGCAAGTACCACAAGTGTAATACCTCTAATGGCTCACAAACACACTTTGGGTGAAAGGATGAATATGAGAGAGAGTAAGGGAGGCAAGAGGCTGTAAAATTCGACCCTAGTAGGGTTTCTCCAAGGTTGGCCGAATTTAGTGCCTTAGGGTGCTATTTATACTTAAGGCTAACTAGGGTTTCAAGGTGGAAACCCTAATCCCTTAACTTAGGGCCTAAGCAAGTCTATGGACTCCTTTCCTTAAGCCCTTAGATGAAAATTCCTAGATCCTTCTACGATATTCGTTCAAGCCTTAATAAAGGTGATCCAATAGCCCAAAGTCTCAACTATCAAATAATTACAAAACAGCCCCTGTACTTTTAATTAATTCCTTTAATCCCGAAATTAATTCCTAATTAATATATGATTAAATACTAATTAATAAATGATTCCTAATTAATATATTATTCATATAATATATTAACAAATCATATTTATACCCTAATTTATTATTCTTAACAATAAACCAGCCTCTCTCCTCAACAATCATCTTGTCTACTCACCAGTGTGAAGGCAACCCAAATGGACCATGCTCACAATCGGGTCAAGTACATAACAAAATAGTTATGGACTTAGACACTAATCCAACAGTCTCCCACTTGGATAAGTCTAACAACTATTCTGCATATGACTTTAGAACATGATCAGCAATCGTAGCTTTCAAAAGCCGCTGTCAACTCTGATCGTATCAGAAGCATGTCATTTAGATAAGGGATCATATATTACTCCATTCTTGATATCACATAGCCGTGAGACATTGATTAGAATGATTCTCTCAGTTTATTTGTTGTTTCCCAATTTCCGATTTATGACAACCGACAATAGACTACAATTGAACACATCAAATTTGTCCCGGCTTGGCCAAGCGCTTAGGGTGTCATCACTAAGTCATCGAGGGGCCCACATATATCGCTTTTATCCCACTTTAGGAAAAAGGAATGGATAAACTTCGACTCAATGCTTGCTTGTTCTCACTCACAATAATAAGTTTTATAACACCAAGTTACTGGTGCGTTTACTTATCATCAATGTGCAACCGACCAGAAAATAACAACTCACATGTCTCGGTTTCAAGAATATACAATATTATCGACTCACAATCACTCGTGATAAAATCCATGAAGTTATTTTTTGTGAGCGTGGGTTTAATCCAATACGCTAATCTTATCAAAGCACTCATGAACTCTACAGCAAACTTGTGCTATGTCTAAACTCTTTAGACAATCTACAGAAAGATTCATGACAGTCTTCCTTCATACCTACTCCCAACGTATGACTCACTAGGGAGGTTCAAATAACCCATTTTCTCTAGAAGTCAAAACATGCAAAGAGAAACACAATGACAATACTTAATCCTATACGACCCCAAACTTGTGAGTATAAATAAAGCACCTTTATTTAATCACCATATTGATTACTCATTATTCATTGTTTAATGTTTCAGATAATCAACTTTATAACTCGAATTATAACCACAATTGTCCCATGCTCCAAGCATGCACACTTTGGTTTCCTATGGTTCATACTTTGTGAAATAGATCAATTGAAAGACTTTTCCAATGAAACTCATTTCACAATCCCCAATCCTTATAATTAGTGTAAGAATACCAAATTCTTGCCACTTTTAGAATATGTCAAATTCTAATATTTTATCCAACGGCTGCATCTTGTCATGAGGTCTCTGATGCTCATCCTTGACCTTTCTGCAGGTCAAGCACCGCTCTACGTACCATGCCACATCCCGCTTCATGCAGGGCCACCAATAGTCCGGACGAAGATCCCTATACATCTTCGTCGCATCGGGGTGAATGGAGAATCAAGATTTGTGCGCCTCCTCCATCAATATCTGGCGCACACCCCCATGATACGGGACCCACACCCTACGGTTCAAAGTCAACAACCCCCAACTATCATAGTCAAAGGTGGAAATGCGACCCACAATCCGCTCGCTCTTATGATGTTCCTCCTTCATGGCCTCCTATTGGGCCTCTCGAATCCGCTCCAACAACGGAGTCACCATTGTCATCCTCAGACATATATCCCTGATCGGCGCCGCCTTGCGGCTAAGCGCATCCACCAACAGATTAGCCTTCCCTGGGTGGTAAAGGATCTCGCAATCGTAATCCTTTACCACATCAAGCCACCAAAGCTGCCTCATGTTCAAATTTGGCTGGTCCGTGAGATACCTCAGGCTCTTGTGGTCCGTGTAAATCATACAACGAACCCCATAGAGGTAATGACACCAAATCTTGAGAGCGAACACGATATCCCCCAACTTCAAATCATGCGTTGGGTAATTCGTGTCGTGAGGCTTCAGTTGCCTCCACACGTAGGCGATGACATGCCCTCTCTGCATCAGATCTGCACCCAAACCTGAGATGGACACATCGCAATATACCACAAAATCCTCCATGCCCTCTGGTAGGGCTAAGATTGGCGCCTCGTACAATCTCTGTCTCAGAGTCTCGAATGCGTCATGCTGCTCAGGCCCCCAACGAAATACCACGACTTTCCTCTTGAGCTTCGTCAAGGGTACGACTATCTTGGAGAAATCCTGAATGAATCTCCGATAGTAGCTGGCTAATCCTAGGAAACTCCGAATCTCAGATGGAGACTTCGGAACTTCCCAGCTCATCACGGCCTCTACCTTGGCCAGGTCCACTGAAATCCCATCCTGGTTGACGAGGTGCCCAAGGAATTGCACCTCGCTCAACCAGAACTCACACTTGGAGAACTTAGCATACAAGTTCTCCCTCCTCAAAGTCTCAAGAACCTCCCGCAGATGCTCCTCGTGCTCCTCCTGCGTCTTGGAGTAAACCAAAATGTCATGAATAAACACTATCACAGACTGGTCTAACATCGGTCTATACACGCGGTTCATGAGATCCATGAACGCGGCAGGAGAATTGGTGAGCCCGAAAGGCATCACCATGAACTCATAGTGGCCATAGCGTGTCTGGAACACCGTCTTCTGTACATCCTCCTCTTTGACCCTCATCTCATGATATCCTGAGCACAAATCAATTTTGCAGAACCAAGATGCTCCCTGCAACTAGTCCAAGAGTTCATCAATCCTCAGGAGTGGGCAATGGTTCTTCACTGTTACCTTATTCAGCTCCCGATAATCTATACACATCCGATGCGACCCATCCTTCTTCTTCACAAACAAAAACGGGGCTCCCCAAGGAGAATTACTCGGTCTAATGAATCCTTTGTCTAACAGCTCCTGCAGCAATATAGACAACTCCTGCATCTCAGGAGGAGCCTACCGATACGGTGCCTTGGCTATCAGAGCCACACTGGGGACTAGGTCTATCTTGAATTCCACTTGCCTCTTCGGAGGTATCCCAGGTAACTCCTTGGGGAATACATCCGTAAACTCACGCACCACGGGCACATCGCCGACCATCTCCTTACCCGCCTCTCGGTTATCTATAACATAGGCAACATATCCTGCGCAACCCTGCTGAAGGTAACGCCTAGCCCTTGCTACTGAACATACCGCTGGTCCTTGTTGTGGCCTCTCGCCCTGAACTACCAACTCTCCCCCACTTGGGGTCCTGATCCGAACCAGCTGCTGCGCTCAACCTATCACTGCCCTAATTGGGGCTCAACCAATCCATGCCTATAATCACCTTATTCCCCCTCAACGGAATAGGAACCAGGTCTACCAGGTAATGCTCCTCGAAAAACCTCAAAATATAGTCTCGATACACCTCCGATGCTCGCATCGACCGGTCGTCCGCAATCTCGACCTCTAGAGGGCAATCCAACATGCCCGAAGACTCCGGAAAGTTCTTGCTAAGCGCAAGAG
This sequence comes from Lactuca saligna, assembly GCF_052625555.1. NCBI lineage: Eukaryota > Viridiplantae > Streptophyta > Magnoliopsida > Asterales > Asteraceae > Lactuca > Lactuca saligna. The sequence goes on along the minus strand of NC_136419.1, from coordinate 71,106,661 downwards.
AGACAAAAGATTGGGTGGCACCCGGATTAAACAACACATGAAATGGGATTCGATTCACACGGAACGATCCTAAACAAGGCACATGATATATCAAAATCACAGCAACATAATATAAAACCATAAGGATAAGAAGTCATATCCGTCACCACATCGGGTGCAGTATGTGCCTCCTCGACGGTCAGGTGAAATGCTCGACTCCGAAGCATTGTAGCCTCCAACTTGGCCTTCTGGCCATCTACAACCCGTGCTGTTGCTGGAATCGGCGCCACAGCCATCACCGCTGCTGCTGCTGCTGTCAATCTAGGGAAATTAGCCTTTTTATGGCCCTTCTGATTGTAATGAAAGCAAATCGGGTCTGACATATGCATCGCCGGAGTAGGGGCAATACAATCCTTGCCAAAATGCCTAACCTTTCCGCACTTATAGCACCTGAACCCGATCCTGTGCAACAAGCTCCCTCATGTGTCTGACCGCATTTTCCACAGTGGTCCCGCCGAAACTGGCCTTTCGGCCTACCATCAGATCCCTTGGGCTTCTTCCCCGAAGCCTCTGCCGTCTGCCCCTCCACTGCCTTCCTCTTCCGGATGTGCTCAAGATCAATCTCCCTCTCCCTAGACCTGGTAATCATGGAATCTAGGGTAGGGCAAGCTGAAAAACTAACATGCTCCAGATGTCAGCTCGTAGCATGTCATGGTAGCGGACCCTCTTCATGTCCTCATCACCCGCATACTGGGGTACCAACAAAGCCCTATCCCAGAACTTGGCGGTGATTTCCGCCATCGTCTTTGTAGTATGTCTCATATCTAAGAACTCCCTGGCCAGCTACTGAAGCTCTATAGCTGGCGCAAACTCTGCTCTGAACCGGGTCACAAAATCTGACCATGTCATAGCCTCAACAACCGAGACTCCCAGAGAGTCACCAACCGACTCCACCAGTCCCTAGCACGGTCCCTCAAACACCTTGCTGCAAATCGTACCTTCGGCCCCACGGGGTAGAAGCTGGTCAGCTGTGCAGTTTCAATGTCTGCAATCCATCGTATGGCAACAATAGGGTCCTTCACCCCGTGGAAATCTAGCGCACCACTCCCGTTGAAGTCCTTAAATCACAGTGTGCGTGGTCCTGACTGGCTAGCCGCCATGTCTCTCTGGAACGCCCTGAGGCAATCCTCCATCAGCTCAATGATCCCCTCCTTGATCGACCCGAAGATAACCGCCATCGCATCAAGGATACCCCTCGTAATCTCCAACACAATGAACTCGCGTAAACCATCATCCACATGCTCGGATCCTGCCCCCGAGCCCGATCCTGACCTGGATCCTGAACCTCTTGCTCCATGTCGCATGACCACCATTTTGAAAAATAAACATACGAATGTCAGGGTCACATATACTTTCCAAGCTTCTCGGTTCCATCTAGGCCCTCCTTGGTTCTAGTACGGATGCACTACATCAGTACTACGGGCCCATACTACCTTCCACATCTATCCGTGCTTTCCCAAGAATTTCTTTGACTTCACCCAGTCCCTTTTTCCGATACCCTGACCTCATCCTAGGCTTCCTTAGGGCACTCTACGACCTACTCTCCGCCATCAGCTGCACTAGGAGTCCCCACCACCTCCCCCTAACTAGCTTGCAGACACTGTTACATATCCTCTCCATAGTTAGTTGAAGCTGTTCAGAACCCCCATAGCACAAAGCAAGCAACATTTGTGCATTGAGTAACCAAACCAGGCATAACCTACATAAGCTATCCTACTGCTGACTAAACTGTCCTAGCATACAGCTCATACAACAGGCACATAATGCATCCTTCCTAGATTCTTAGCCCTAACTAGCATGCAATTCTCAGAATCATATATTAGGCTCACAAGGCATCCTCCTAGATCCTTAGCCCTATTCTAGCATGCAGTTCTCTGAATTAAAACCATATAACATAACATAACAAGTATCTGTATCTTGGGGAAAACTTACTTGAGCCCGGATGGTCGCACGCATCACAAACTTCGTCTTTATTAAAATTTCTCACTTTAGACTTTATAAAACCGTTTTTCCTTGAAAGATATTTGAGTCCCTCGGTTTGAGTCTAGACACCCCCGAGGGTGTGCTCGAATCCCTCAAACCAGGGCTTTGATACCAACTTGTAAAGACCCAATTTTCAAGGCCAAAAATTTCCTTTTTGGTTTAACGTATTTAACAAACTTTTTACCAAAACATTGTTAATAAAACATCCAATACAAAATCATAATGTTGTATTTCAAACTATCACATCATAAATATTGTAATTCAGAGTACAGTCCGAAAACTTATTGCAGAAAATGTGAGTGTGTGTGATGCACTGCTACGCCGCCGACTCTTTCCCCTTCAACGAAGAGGTACCTGAAACCAAAACCAAAACTATAAGCACAAAGCATAGTGGGTTCCCTCATCATACCACATACCATACAATATCGTAAGTATCTTTCAATCGGTAACATTCATCGGTATCTTTCAACCGGTAACTTTCATCGGTATCTTTCAACCGGTAACCCTCATCGGTATCTTTGAACCGGTAATTCAAATCGGTATCTTTCAACCGGCAACTGGGGACTATTTCACCCCCTATTACTAACATGCAATCAACAGATATAAGCATATAGTCTGGCATATCTGGGTACTGACCTACCCTTGGGTCCTACAGACCACTATTAGGGAAACTAATCCCTACTAAACACATAACATATAATCCACATAAATCACATGTGACATCCCCATTGTCACGGCTAGAAAAGACCGATTTTGTTTATGCTTTATAAAAATCAGAGTTCCTCTTTTAATAAAAATGTTGCGAAATTCGTTCCCAGAAAAACACGATAAATACGTTATTAAAACATTTTGGAAGAAACGTATTTTTATTCATTTTAAAATGTTTGGGATGTCATCATCAATACATGAACATAAGCATAAACAGAACTTACATTTATTTACACTAGTGATCTACATCTCTTTAAATCTTTCAGTGTCAAGTGACTTCGTTTCAACACCTGTGATATAAATAAACTGAGTGGGTCAGGTTGGGAAACCTGGGGAGTACATAGGGTTTTCAACCCACAATAATATAATTATTATGTTTAAACAATCACACAATCAACCCAATTACCCATCCCCATTATCTTCTTTAGTCTTAAGGATCTACCCTAAGAATCAATTATTCCTCGTTTATTTATTCCTAAGGATCATCCTAAGGATTCGACACGAAGTCCATCATTACCAAGGCTTATAAAATATATCTGGTGAACACGTAGTCCGAAACATCTGGTAAACACTTAGTTCAAAAGTAACTAGTGAACTCACTTAGTTCAAAATACCTAGTGAACACACTTAGTTCAAAGATATGTAGTGAACACACTCAGTTCAAAATACCTAATGAGCACCTAGTTCAAAAACACCTACAGGTTACGAGCTTACTAGCGTTCCACCGGACCATCTAGTATCGCCCATGGTCATCATCTATACTCCACTAGATGATTGGATCACTGACAACATTGATGTCTACCATCGTGTTATCACAAAACAACTATTTCATCTACCCATGTTTTACCCAACACATTTTGTAGATATAAAATACATATACAGTTTAAATCATTTAAAACATGTATAAAAATCTTTCACTCATCATAGACAACAAGTATTCAGACAATATGCACACATAGCACGAAATTTATATTAAAATACTTCATATCTATGTGTAAGATGAAAAGGACTATGCACTCACAACACGTAATATATAAATACTTTATATATATATATATATATATATATATATATATATGTGTGTGTGTGTGTGTGTAAGATGAAAGGGACCATGCACTCACCTGAAAGGTGGTGACTCAGCACTCGGACAGCGCTTCGATACTCTCAAAAAAATTTCCTTCGATAAAACCTAGTATTAACACCACTAGGGTTTAGTCTACCGATATCCGCGACAAATTAATAGTCTGACTATTATTATTATTATATAAGCGTTAAATAGCACTCAATATAACTCATAATAATAGCCTAAATAATTATTTTAAGGTCCTAATAATGTTACTATAATTAATTAGAAGCTATATTAAAACTAGCGTAGGCGTAGCTCACTTACAGCGGGTTTTTCGCAAAACCGGGCTTCACTGGAGCAGCGTTCCCGAGCCGAAAGGCTCTTTTCTCCGGACTCCGGGAGCCTCAGGGCTTCCTTCGGGTGCTAGGGGGTTTACCTAGGCTTTTAGGGAGGGTTTGGGAGGCTAGAGAGAGAAACTAGAGAGAGAAAGAATGTTAGAGAGGTGTGAAGAGAAGTGAATGCCCGACACCTCTATTTCTAGGAGGCCTGAGTGGTGGACTCGCCGAATCGGAGTCACGACTCACCGAGTTGGTGTATGTGGCAACCTTCTGGTGGTGCCACGTGTCCAATTCTGGTGGTGCCACGTCACCCCTATCGCGTATCAGCCTTCAAAATTAGAAAAATCATAACTTTCGCATACGAGCTCTGTTTTCGACGTTCTTCATATCCACGCATAGGTAAAATCAAGGTCTACAACTTTCGATTAGAATCCATCGGCTAATTCTCGACCGATCTCAAATTTAACAGTAGGAGGCGTTTAGACTGTTAAATGACCCCGAAGAATTCCCGTTTTCAGCTGTCTTTTTACTTTTGAGTTCCTATTAAAGAGATCTTCAACTCTCATTTAAGTCGCGTAAGCCAAAAACTGCTCGAACTAAAATTCGAGTTTCGGGCTGTACACTGCTAAGCTGAATCTTAGAAAAATCATAACTTCCTCATACGAAGTCAGATTTGGGCATTCTTTTTATCGACGCTCTTAGTTTAACATATTCTAAGAATTTCATTTAGATTACTAAGGCTAAAAAGTCCTCCATCGTAAATTCACTATTTACGCTTCCCGGTGCCGTGTCGGTTTCATCGCGAAACTTCGACGGGCCATAACTTCTTCGTTATAACTCGGATTTCGGCGTTCTTTATATGTACGGAAACCTTGTGACATATTCTACAACTTGTTTTAGATTATTTATTCTAAATAATCTTTTGTCGAAAAGTCATTTTCGACCCCTATTGCCTCTAAATTGACTATCCCGGATCTACGGGCGTTACAATTATCTCCCCCTTAGGATGATTACGTCCCGAAATCATCAATGAAATAGGGCTCACATGATAACTCCATTTGTTATCTATTCATCCTAAGTCATAACTTCGATGTTTCTTCGAACGTGTATCTAACTCTTAGACTCCTTGACTACAGGCGGTGCTCGATCCTACATTCGCCCTATATCTCACATTAGACTCCAAATTTTGACCTTCAAGTCACAATCATCAATCCTCAGTTGATACGAATTTAATGGAACGATGCGTCATATTCTAATGACCTATCATCGTGCGATGCATTGCTTGGACTTAGGTCGTTTAGAGTCAAATTCCGGAATAGTCTATACCTTCCTTCATGTTCTAATTTACATCTTAGAAGGTAGAATTTCTAGCAACTGTCGCGATACTTCTACTAATCGCTTTGATCAATTCTTCTGGCTTAAGTTGGTGCTACATCGAACTTGGTTCTCTCAACCACGTAACATACTTATCGTAGTCGGATTCAATTCGATATGACCACTCGGGTCGGAATATCAACAATTTTCTTGGTCATTACCGAAACGATGGTAACGACATGCTTGAATAAAAAGAAATCATTTACTAGCTTCTTGGTAACCTTGTGACTTTCCTTGAACCAAGCGTGAGTCCTGTGCTTCCGGTAGTATATGCATCTACTACCTTTCACACCTACTCATACTCGTCCCAAGTATTGTCTCGCAGTTTCCCAAGTTATTATCACAAAACAATTTTTTTAACACATAAAAATGTGTCCAAACAATCACAAAATTTTCCCTAGACTATACTAGGACTTCTTCTATGCGTATCTTCAATCATCAATTTTGCTTCAGCTTAGTGGAAATACCATACGATGGGTCAACTTCATGAATTACGCCAATCATTCCATCATCCTGCCAATCGAAGGTGTACTTCGGACGTACTGTACTCCTCTAAACGTACTGCATGACATATTCTAAAGGCAAGATACCACTCTTATGATATCTTCCGATAGGTGTCATTCACTATCGTAAGCCTTTTCATTTCCTCCACTTACTCAATTCTCTATGAGTCCTTATCATGACATTCTATTCTCCATAGCAAGCGTTTGGTGTATCGAGACGAGAATATAGATAGAGGAAGAATTAGACACGTATTCCTCCTTATTACTCCAAAAAGTTACATGCCAGTTCTAATATCGTAATTAAACATTTAGAAACCTGAGCACATAAAATTTCCAGATCCGGTCGGCAACAGACCATAGATCCGATCATATAATGCATATCATAAATCATTTAGCACATAAAAGCATGTTAGGAATTTTCCCTAAATAAGCTAGTGCTTGTGTCTATTCAGGTGTATTACCTAAATTTTATTAAACACATTCCTCACAATCATTGCTTAGCATTCTAAGTTTAAGTCTAGAATTAAATCCATATTCCTAGTTCGCTTAAACTAATGCTCTGATACCATCTGTGACATCCCCATTTTCACGGCCAGAAAAGACCGATTTTGTTTATGCTTTATAAAAATCAGAGTTCTTCTTTTAATAAAAATATTGCGGAATTCGTTCCCAGAAAAACACGATAAATATGTTATTAAAACATTTTCGAAGAAACGTACTTTTATTCATTTTAAAACGTTTGGGATGTCATTGTCAATACAGGAACATAAGCATAAACAGAACTTACATTTATTTACACTAGTGATCTACATCTCTTTAAATCTCTCAGTGTCAAGTGACTCCGTTTCAACACCTATGATATAAATAAACTGAATGGGTCAGGTTGGGAAACCGGGTGAGTACATAGGGTTTTCAACCCACAATAATATAATTATTATGTTTAAACAATCAAACAATCAACCCAATTACCCATCCCCATTATCTTCTTTAGTCTTAAGGATCTACCCTAAGAATCAGCTATTCCTCGTTTATTTATTCCTAAGGAATCGACACGAAGTCCGTTATTACCAAGGCTTATAGAATATATCTGGTGAACACGTAGTCCGAAACATCTGGTAAACACTTAGTTCAAAAGTAACTAGTGAACACACTTAGTTCAAAATGCCTAGTGAACACACTTAGTTCAAAGATATGTAGTGAACACACTCAGTTCAAAATACCTAATGAGCACCTAGTTCAAAAACACCTACAGGTTACAAGCTTACTAGCGTTCCACCGGACCATCTAGTATCGCCCATGGTCATCATCTATACTCCACTAGATGATTGGATCACTGACAACATTGATGTCTCCCATCGTGTTATCACAAAACAACTATTTCATCTACCCATGTTTTACCCAACACATTTTGTAGATATAAAATACATATACAGTTTAAATCATTTAAAACATGTATAAAAATCTTTCACTCATCATAGACAACAAGTATTCAGACAATATGCACACATAGCACGAAATTTATATTAAAATACTTCATATCTATGTGTAAGATGAAAAGGACTATGCACTCACAACACGTAATATATATAAATACTTCATATATATATATATATATATATATATATATATATATATATATATATGTGTGTGTGTGTGTGTGTGTGTGTGTGTGTAAGATGAAAGGGACCATGCACTCACCTGAAAGGTGGTGACTCAGCACTCGGACAGCGCTTCGATACTCTCAAAACAATTTCCTTCGATAAAACCTAGTATTAACACCACTAGGGTTTAGTCTACCGATATCCGCGACAAATTAATAGTCTGACTATTATTATTATTATATAAGCGTTAAATAGCACTCAATATAACTCATAATAATAGCCTAAATAATTATTTTAAGGTCCTAATAATGTTACTATAATTAATTAGAAGCTATATTAAAACTAGCGTAGGCGTAGCTCACTTACAGCGGGTTTTTCGCAAAACCGGGCTTCACTGGAGCAGCGTTCCCGAGCCGAAAGGCTCTTTTCTCCGGACTCCGGGAGCCTCAGGGCTTCCTTCGGGTGCTAGGGGGTTTACCTAGGCTTTTAGGGAGGGTTTGGGAGGCTAGAGAGAGAAACTAGAGAGAGAAAGAATGTTAGAGAGGTGTGAAGAGAAGTGAATGCCCGACACCTCTATTTCTAGGAGGCCTGAGTGGTGGACTCGCCGAATCGGAGTCACGACTCACCGAGTTGGTGTATGTGGCAACCTTCTGGTGGTGCCACGTGTCCAATTCTGGTGGTGCCACGTCACCCCTATCGCGTATCAGCCTTCAAAATTAGAAAAATCATAACTTTCGCATACGAGCTCTGTTTTCGACGTTCTTCATATCCACGCATAGGTAAAATCAAGGTCTACAACTTTCGATTAGAATCCATCGGCTAATTCTCGACCGATCTCAAATTTAACAGTAGGAGGCGTTTAGACTGTTAAATGACCCCGAAGAATTCCCGTTTTCAGCTGTCTTTTTACTTTTGAGTTCCTATTAAAGAGATCTTCAACTCTCATTTAAGTCGCGTAAGCCAAAAACTGCTCGAACTAAAATTCGAGTTTCGGGCTGTACACTGCTAAGCTGAATCTTAGAAAAATCATAACTTCCTCATACGAAGTCAGATTTGGGCATTCTTTTTATCGACGCTCTTAGTTTAACATATTCTAAGAATTTCATTTAGATTACTAAGGCTAAAAAGTCCTCCATCGTAAATTCACTATTTACGCTTCCCGGTGCCGTGTCGGTTTCATCGCGAAACTTCGACGGGCCATAACTTCTTCGTTATAACTCGGATTTCGGCGTTCTTTATATGTACGGAAACCTTGTGACATATTCTACAACTTGTTTTAGATTATTTATTCTAAATAATCTTTTGTCGAAAAGTCATTTTCGACCCCTATTGCCTCTAAATTGACTATCCCGGATCTACGGGCGTTACAATTATCTCCCCCTTAGGATGATTACGTCCCGAAATCATCAATGAAATAGGGCTCACATGATAACTCCATTTGTTATCTATTCATCCTAAGTCATAACTTCGATGTTTCTTCGAACGTGTATCTAACTCTTAGACTCCTTGACTACAGGCGGTGCTCGATCCTACATTCGCCCTATATCTCACATTAGACTCCAAATTTTGACCTTCAAGTCACAATCATCAATCCTCAGTTGATACGAATTTAATGGAACGATGCGTCATATTCTAATGACCTATCATCGTGCGATGCATTGCTTGGACTTAGGTCGTTTAGAGTCAAATTCCGGAATAGTCTATACCTTCCTTCATGTTCTAATTTACATCTTAGAAGGTAGAATTTCTAGCAACTGTCGCGATACTTCTACTAATCGCTTTGATCAATTCTTCTGGCTTAAGTTGGTGCTACATCGAACTTGGTTCTCTCAACCACGTAACATACTTATCGTAGTCGGATTCAATTCGATATGACCACTCGGGTCGGAATATCAACAATTTTCTTGGTCATTACCGAAACGATGGTAACGACATGCTTGAATAAAAAGAAATCATTTACTAGCTTCTTGGTAACCTTGTGACTTTCCTTGAACCAAGCGTGAGTCCTGTGCTTCCGGTAGTATATGCATCTACTACCTTTCACACCTACTCATACTCGTCCCAAGTATTGTCTCGCAGTTTCCCAAGTTATTATCACAAAACAATTTTTTTAACACATAAAAATGTGTCCAAACAATCACAAAATTTTCCCTAGACTATACTAGGACTTCTTCTATGCGTATCTTCAATCATCAATTTTGCTTCAGCTTAGTGGAAATACCATACGATGGGTCAACTTCATGAATTACGCCAATCATTCCATCATCCTGCCAATCGAAGGTGTACTTCGGACGTACTGTACTCCTCTAAACGTACTGCATGACATATTCTAAAGGCAAGATACCACTCTTATGATATCTTCCGATAGGTGTCATTCACTATCGTAAGCCTTTTCATTTCCTCCACTTACTCAATTCTCTATGAGTCCTTATCATGACATTCTATTCTCCATAGCAAGCGTTTGGTGTATCGAGACGAGAATATAGATAGAGGAAGAATTAGACACGTATTCCTCCTTATTACTCCAAAAAGTTACATGCCAGTTCTAATATCGTAATTAAACATTTAGAAACCTGAGCACATAAAATTTCCAGATCCGGTCGGCAACAGACCATAGATCCGATCATATAATGCATATCATAAATCATTTAGCACATAAAAGCATGTTAGGAATTTTCCCTAAATAAGCTAGTGCTTGTGTCTATTCAGGTGTATTACCTAAATTTTATTAAACACATTCCTCACAATCATTGCTTAGCATTCTAAGTTTAAGTCTAGAATTAAATCCATATTCCTAGTTCGCTTAAACTAATGCTCTGATACCATCTGTGACATCCCCATTTTCACGGCCAGAAAAGACCGATTTTGTTTATGCTTTATAAAAATCAGAGTTCTTCTTTTAATAAAAATATTGCGGAATTCGTTCCCAGAAAAACACGATAAATACGTTATTAAAACATTTTCGAAGAAACGTACTTTTATTCATTTTAAAATGTTTGGGATGTCATTGTCAATACAGGAACATAAGCATAAACAGAACTTACATTTATTTACACTAGTGATCTACATCTCTTTAAATCTCTCAGTGTCAAGTGACTCCGTTTCAACACCTATGATATAAATAAACTGAATGGGTCAGGTTGGGAAACCGGGTGAGTCAATAGGGTTTTCAACCCACAATAATATAATTTTATGTTTAAACAATCAAACAATGAACCCAATTACCCATCCCCATTATCTTCTTTAGTCTTAAGGATCTACCCTAAGAATCAGCTATTCCTCGTTTATTTATTCCTAAGGAATCGAAACGAAGTCCATTATTACCAAGGCTTATAGAATATATCTGGTGAACACGTAGTCCGAAACATCTGGTAAACACTTAGTTCAAAAGTAACTAGTGAACACACTTAGTTCAAAATGCCTAGTGAACACACTTAGTTCAAAGATATGTAGTGAACACACTCAGTTCAAAATACCTAATGAGCACCTAGTTCAAAAACACCTACAGGTTACAAGCTTACTAGCGTTCCACCGGACCATCTAGTATCGCCCATGGTCATCATCTATACTCCACTAGATGACTGGATCACTGACAACATTGATGTCTCCCATCGTGTTATCACAAAACAACTATTTCATCTACCCATGTTTTACCCAACACATTTTGTAGATATAAAATACATATACAGTTTAAATCATTTAAAACATGCATAAAAATCTTTCACTCATCGTAGACAGCAAGTATTCAGACAATATGCACACATAGCACGTAATTTATATTAAAATACTTCATATCTATGTGTAAGATGAAAGAGACTATGCACTCACAACACGTAATATATATAAATACTTCATATATATATATATATGTGTGTGTGTGTGTGTGTGTGTGTGTGTAAGATGAAAGGGACCATGCACTCACCTGAAAGGTGGTGACTCAGCACTCGGACAGCGCTTCAATACTCTCAAAACAATTTCCTTCGATAAAACCTAGTATTAACACCACTAGGGTTTAGTTAATAGTCTGACTATTATTATTATTATTATATAAGCGTTAAATAACACTCAATATAACTCATAATAATAGCCCAAATAATTATTTTAAGGTCCTAATAATGTTACTATAATTAATTAGAAGCTATATTAAAACTAGCGTAGGAGTAGCTCACTTACAGCGGGTTTTTCGCAAAACCGGGCTTCGCTGGAGCATCGTTCCTGAGCCGAAAGGCTCTTTTCTCCGGACTCCAGGAGCCTCGGGGCTTCCTTCGGGTGCTAGGGGGTTTACCTAGGCTTTTAGGGAGGGTTTGGGAGGCTAGAGAGAGAAACTAGAGAGAGAAAGAATGTTGGAGAGGTGTGAAGAGAAGTGAATGCCCGGCACCTCTATTTATAGGAGGCCTGACTGGTGGACTCACCGAGTCCGAGTCATGACTCGCCGAGTTGGTGCATGTGGCAACCTTCTGGTGGTGCCACGTGTCTAATTCTGGTGGTGCCACGTCACCCCTATCGCGTATCAGCCTTCAAACTTAGAAAAATCACAACTTTCGCATACAAGCTCCGTTTTCGACGTTCTTTATATCCACGCGTAGGTAAAATCAAGATCTACAGCTTTCGCTTGGACTCCATCGGCTATATCTCAACCGATCTCAAAGTTAACAGTAGGAGGCGTTTAGACTGTTAAATGACAGCGAAGAATTCATAACTCCTTCATACAGGCTCTGTTTTCGTCTGTCTTTTTACCGTTGAGTTCCTATTAATGAGATATTCAACTCTCATTTAGGTCACGTAAGCCAAAAAAACCGCTCGAACTAAAATTCGAGTTTCGGGCTGTACACTGCTAAGCCGAATCTTAGAAAAATCATAACTTCCTCATACGAAGTCAGATTTGGGCGTTCTTTTTATCGACGCTCTTAGTTTAACATATTCTACGAATTTCATTTAGATCACTAAGGCTAAAAAGTCCTCCATCATAAATTCACTATTTAGGCTTCCCAGTGTCGTGCAGGTTCCGTCACGAAACTTCGACGGGCCATTACTTCTTCGTTATAACTCGGACTTCGGCGTTCTTTATATGTACGGAAACCTTGTGACATATTCTACAACTTGTTTAAGATTATTTATTGTGAATAATCTTTTGTCGAAAAGTCATTTTCGACCCCTATTGCCTCTAAATTGACTAGCCCGGATCTACGGGCGTTACATCAGATAACCAGATCAAGATATTTATTACAAAGACAATTATCTTATAAAAACCCCTTTTTGGTGGGCAGACATTGTGGCCTTAGACCCACCCATACTGGAAGGTAACTCACCTTAATATCGTGCAGCGTCTGAACTATTCTCGGTGCACAAGTCGACTCACAACGACTCCTTGATCTCTACACGACAACCTTCAAGTCAACACATATCACATACAACCCTAAACAGGGTTAGCCCAAGTTCAGTCAAAGTCAACATTGGTCAAAGTCAACATTTAGCTGACCTGACTCGCTGAGTTGGCCTACCAACTCGTCGAGTCCATGATTCACTAAACCCACAAAAAACCCCGGCTCCACTCGTCGAGTCTAGCGAAACTCGATGGGTTCTCCTTCAGTCATAACATCAGGACCATATTCATCTGACTCGCCGAGATCCTTCTTGAACTCGTCGAGTTCATCTCCAACTTAAGAACTTGCAAGCTTATGACTCGCCTAGTTGTATGAACAACTCGTCGAGTCTATCTTCAAAGATTGGGAGATTGCTATGGACTCGACGAGTCTGCTCATACCACTCACCGAGTCCCATGGTTTCTAGATCCCTTTTTGCATCTAAACCCATAAGGGACTTCCTTCCTATCATTTAGCCATTCATAGGAAGGGTTTGGTGCATAATGGTCACCGACTCGTTGAGTGCCAAGAACAACTTGATGAGTCTAATCTTGACCAACTCCATACAGTAGATTTAAATGAGGTCTAACACTACAAAACCATAGATCTAGCCTTCTAATGTCCATTTTATATGTAAAGTTCCAAACTTGATGCACATGCATGGGGGTTTTAGCTCAAAAATCCATATAAAGTGTCCTACAATGTGCATGGGGCTCTCATGGCCCTAAAGTTGGCACCTTTATGCCATGAGACCCCTCTTAAGGCCTAGATCTGAAGCTAGAGTCCACATATCACTTCTTAAATCCGAAAATGGCTTGAAAAGCCCTAAATGCACCTGAGATCCACATTCTAAAGATGGACAACCAAATGAAAGACTAAAGCAGGAGCATTTTACCATGATTAAGCTGAGAATAGAATGAGATTTCTTGATCTACAAGCCCCAAGTCGATTACTCAAGCTCCTCTTCTTCCTTCCAACCTTCATAAGTCAAAAAAAGCACCAAAATGGCCTTAACACACACACACACACATACGACTAAGGTTTGCGATATGCATCTCTAGGAGAGTGTTAGGGACAAGGGAGGCCGAGTTAAGGTGTTTATATAGGGTGAAAACCCATATTTTGAGGGTTTTTGTCCAGACAGCACAGACTCGTCGAGTTCGACTTCTGACTCGCCGAGTCAGCCACTTGACTCCCGGGTCCGATTCGCTTCTATTCGACGAGTTGGGCCACCAACTCGCCGAGTCCCAGACCAAAATGCAAAATGCTTAATTTAAATTACGTACCACGGACCAGGTGTTACATTATTGTAGCTCCAGAGCTAGTTCGAGCCACATAAAAGTCAATGGAGAACCCCCACAAAAAAAAAACACGTGATCTACCTGGATCACCTAGAGCAAGAAGTACGAGTGGGTTAACGTCTATCAGCGTAACCCAAAACCAGGCTAATACCACTCCTAAAACAATTCTCCAACATATTCTCCTGGCAACCCGCATACATGACGGATGTAGACCGCAAGATCATCGAACATATCTTGAACATTTTTCAGGAGGTGTCCCAATCAAACAAAAAAAGTGGGGGAAAGTAGGCAATAGGAGCAAAGCAATCATTAAGGAAGTTGCAAAGCCGGTAGGCGCTGGCATTCTTCAGGAAGCAATTTTTCCCACCTAGATAGGTAATCCTGTGATGCTAAACAAACATGACGGGTCATGGAAAATGTAGATCGATTACTCCGTTCTTAACAACGCCTACCCAAAATATCATTACCCCTCCCGAAGGTAGACCAAAAGGTTGAATCCTTGGAAGGCTTTTAGCTTAAATGCTTCGTTAATGCTTACAAAGGCTATCAGAAAGTCCAAATGTGCAAGGAAGACGAGGAAAATACAACATTCCACATCGATCATGGAACGTTCTGCTACCAAAAAAATGTTGTTTGCGCTAAAAAACGTTGGGTCAACATACCTGCGTTTGATGGACAAATTCTTCACTGACAATATCAACAGGAACATCGAGTTTTAGGTTGACGACATGGTTATCAAAATCCATCACGAAGCAGCGTTGCTCAGAGACATTGAGGAAACCATCCAAACCATGGAACAAGCATAAATGAAACTCATCCAGGATAATATACCTTTGGAGTAGAAGAGGGCCAATTCCAAGGTTACCAGATAACCAAAGAAGGAATCGCACCAAACCAGGACAATATCCAGGAGTTCCTTGACTCCTAGGCCTCCCACAACCTGAAGGGGGTTCAGGAGATCAATGGGACATTAATGGCGCTCAGCAGGTTCATCGCCAAGTTAGCTAAAAAATCTTTCCCACTCTTTCATGCCCTATAGGATTTCATTGACAAAAATAAGTTCAAATGGACATCAGAGGCCGATAGAGCCCTACAATGTCTGAAGGAAGCATTACAACATCTCCCAACCAAGGTAAGCAACCAGTAGAAAGGGACTTAAAGCAACTGTCGATACACTTCGTGAGCAAAGCATTGTAGAGCCCAGAGATTGATTACCAAACCTTATAGAAATTAGCCCGCACACTAATTTATGTAGGCAGACACCTTCGACACTACTTACAGGATCACAAGGTCGAGATTCTAACCAACTTCCCAATAAAGCAAATCCTCCTAAGACTGGTAAATTTGGGACAACTGGCGAAGTGGTCCCTACATCTAGAGAGAGCATGTCATAAATTACCGACCACGATCTGGCATTATACCTCAAGCTCTACAAAACTTCTTGGTAGGAATCCCCGATATGCTCAAAGGGGTACTAACGGTTGTGTCGGTAGATCCCTTAGACCCTGAAGCGAACAAGGAAATTTAGGAGATGCATACCGACGACACTACAAGCAAGGAAGGATCTTACACGGGTTTGATCCTCAAGAACCCCATTGGTGATGAGATTGTTGGATTAGGTGTTTAAGCCCGTAACTATAGTTGGTATAAACTTGAATTGATAGTAGCACAGTCCTTTTGGGTTGCCTTCAAACCTGATAATTGCATAGGATAACTTTTAGAGAGAGATTAATGATTTATTAATTTATTGCTTGGTAAATAAATTAATTAGAAATCAAAATAAATGATTTATTAATGTATCATGGAAATAATATATTAATCATAAATTATAATGTTTAATTAATATTTAATCATAAATTCATTTGCAATTAATTTTGGTATTACAGGAACTAATTGAAACAGCAGGCACTAAAGGTGTCAATGTTCAATAATTCAGCATTGAAGATTCTAGAACCTCCCTATGGTAAGGGGAACGAAATCTAGATGCTCCTAGGGTTTCATTGGGCTCTAAGGGTGCAATGGGTGCCTTAGAGAGGAAGTTAAGGGATTAGGGTTATCTTGGATACACCTGCCTTATCCAATACCTTCCTATCACTTATATAAACCCTCCTTAGGTTTACATTTTGTCCATATACTCATATAAAAGGCTTAGAGCTAAAATTCTTCTTGCCTTCTCTATTTCTGTTGTAATCCTTGGTTGCTTGAGTTTATTTGTGAGCCATTAGAGGCGCGACACGTGTGGAGCTAAGGTATTTCAAGTAAGGATTGAAGATTTTTTTACAATAACAATCTTAAAGCTATGTATTATAACCCTTTATTATGTGAACTTTTATTTTAGTACCTAGAACATAGGGTTTCTTCTTTGTTGTTCAAGTTTGCATGTTCAATTAGAGAAAACCTACTAAAATAATTAGGGTTGCATGCACACGTAGGATTGTACGTTTTGCTTTAAAACCCATCAGTGGTATTACAGCCTAAGATTAGTTTTCTTTCGAATATGATGCAATTGTGAATTGTTCAAAGGAGAAGGGAATAAAAGCAACATTCCGTTCAATGAACTCATCGAGTTGCATGAACTCGTCGAGTTGGGGCGTCGAATCTGTTTTTGGATTTTCTTGCCTAACTTGATTTACTAGGTTTATATTGGGTAATTATTTTTTAATAATCCTGCCATAATCTGATTTTTGGAAAGACTAGATAATTAAATATGATGACCTAAATGTTAGAAGAGAATTATGAATTGGATAATGTTGATTTTATTTTATTATAATTATCCTTATGGATAACATCGTAAATTTTCAAAAAAAAATTTCATTTAAAAATCACATAATTTTCATAACACATTTCACAAAAGTCCCATTTATTTAATTTACAAATGCAACTCCATAAATGTTTGATTAATAATCCAGGATCCTCAAAACATAACTCTTACTCTGGTGTGTACAATCAAGCCGGTGCCTTCCTGCGATCCTGAGGAGAACCTGAAACACATATCACATAACATGGTAAGCACGAAGCTTAGTGAGATCCCCAAAATACCACACATATCTCATTAGCCTCTCATAACATGATAACACTCACCTCAGATGATTAACATCTCCTATAGATGCTGCTGTTGCACTGGCCTCTAACACTGGACCAAAATACACAATTACCTAATTAAGATCAAAGTCCATATCCTCACTCTTTAGGTCTAAATGTAGTCCACTAAATAGCCCATCAATAACCTAAAACTCATTGGGCCCATCAGATGGGTTTTATACAAACAATCCTATGTGTGCATGCAACCCAAATTGGATCCATGTTTTCTCTATTAGACAAAAAAATTTATGAACACAAAAAGAAAGTCCATGGACCCCTTTCTCTATTAGACATACAACTTTATGTGTGCATGCAACCCTAATTGCTATTTATACTTAAGGCTAACTAGGGTTTCAAGGTGGAAACCCTAACCCCTTAGCTTAGGGCCTAAGCAAGTCCATGGACTCCTTTCCTTAAGCCCTTGGATTAAAACTCCTAGATCCTTCTAGGATTTTCATTCAAGCCTTAATAAAGGTGATCCAATAGCCCAAATTCTCAACTATCAAATAATTACAAAACAGCCCCTGTACTTTTAATTAATTCCTTTAATCCCGAAATTAATTCCTAATTAGTTTCTGATTAAATACTAATTAATAATATGATTCCAAATTAATATATTATTCATATAATATATATTAACAAATCATATTTATACCCCAATTTATTATTCTTAACAATAAACCAGCCTCCCTCCTCAACAATTATCCTGTCTAGTCACCAGTGTGAAGGCAACCTAAAAGAACCATGCTCACAATCGGGTCAAGTACATACCAAAATAGTTATGGACTTAGACACTAATCCAACAGTCTCCCACTTGGATAAGTCTAATAACTATTCTGCATATGACTTCAGAACCTGATCAACAATCGTAGCTTTCAAAAGTCGCTGTCATCTCTGATCGTATCAGAAGCGTGTCCTTTAGATAAGGGATCATATATTCCTCCATTCTTGATATCACATAGCCGTGAGACATGGATTGAAATGATTCTCTCAGTCTATGTGTTCTTTCCTGATTTTCGATTTATGACGATCGACAACAGACTACAATTGAACACATCAAATTTGTCCTGGCTTGGTTAAGCGCTTAGGGTGTCATCACTAAATCATCTATGGGACCACATATATCACTTTTATCCCACTTTGGGATAAAGGAACGGATAAACTTCGACTCAATGCTTGCTTGTACTCACTCATCGAATCACACACAATAATAAGTTTTATAACACCAAGTTACTGGTGTGTTTACTTATCGTTATTGTGCAACCGACCAACAAATAACAACTCACACGTCTCAGTTTCAAGAATATACAATATTATCGAGTCACAATCACTCGTGATAAAATCCGTGAGGTGATTTTTGTGAGCATGGGTTTAATCCAATAATCTAATCTTATCAAAGCACTCATGAACTCTACATCAAACTTGTGCTATGTCTAAACTCTTTAGACAATCTACAAACAGATTCATGACACTCTTCCTTCATACCTACTCACAACGTATGACCGACTGTGGAGGTTCGAATAATCCATTTATTCTGGAAGTCAAAACATGCAAAGAGAAACACAATGATAATACTTAATCCTATATGACCCCAAACTTGTGAGTATAAATAAAACACCTTTATTTAATCATGATATTGATTACTCATTATTCATTGTTTATGTTTCAAATAATCAACTTTATAAGTCGAATTATAACCACAATTGTCCCATGCTCTGCACACTTTGGTTTCCTATGGTTCATACTTTCTGAAATAGATCAATTGAAAGACTTTTCCAATGAAACTCATTTAACAATCCCCAATCCTTATAATTAGTGTAAGAATATGTCATATTCTAATATTTTATCCAATGGCTGCATCTTTCCGTGAGGTCTCTGATGCTCGGCCTTGACCTTCCAGCAGGTCAAGTGCCGCTCTACGTACCATGCCACATCCCGCTTCATGCATGCCCACCAATAGTCCAGACGAAGATCCCTATACATCTTCGTCACCCCGGGATGAATGGAGAATCGAGATTTGTGCACCTCCTCCATCAATACCTGGCGCACACCCCCATGATATGGGACCCACACCCTACTGTGCAAAGTCAACAACCCCCTGCTGTCATAGTCAAAGGAGGAAACCTGACCCACAATCTGCTCGCTCTTCCGATGTTCCTCCTTCATGGCCTCCTGCTGGGCTTCCCAAATCTGCTCCAACAGCAGAGTCACCACTGTCATCCTCAGACAGATATCCCGGATCGGCACTGCCTTACGGCTAAGCGCGTCGGCCACCACATTGGCCTTCCCCAGGTGGTAAAGGATCTCGCAATCATAATCCTTTACCACATCAAGCCACCAATGCTACCTCATGTTCATATTTGGCTGGTCCATGAGATACCTCAGGCTCTTGTGGTCCATGTAAATCATACAAAGAACCCCATATAGGTAATGACGCCAAATCTTGAGAGCGAACATGACAGCCCCCAGCTCCAAATCATGCGTTGGGTAATTCGCGTCGCGAGGCTTCAGTTGCCTCGACGCGTAGGCGATGACATGCCCTCTCTGCATCAGATCTGCACCCAAACCTGAGATGGACGCATCCCAATATACCACAAAATCCTCCATGCCAATTGGCAGGGCTAAGATTGGCGCCTTGCACAATCTCTGTCTCAGAGTCTCGAATGCGTCCTGCTGCTCAGGCCCCCAATGAAATACCACGACTTTCCTCGTTAGCCTGGTCAGGGGTACGACTATCTTGGAGAAATCCTGGATGAATCTTCGATAGTAGTCGACTAATCCTAGGAAACTCCGAATCTCAGATGGAGACTTCGGAACTTCCCATCTCATCACGGCCTTTACCTTTGCCAGTTCCACTGAAATCCCATCCTGGTTGACGAGGTGCGCAAGGAATTGCACCTCGCGCAACCAGATCTCACACTTGGAGAACCTAGCATATAAGTTCTCCCTCCTTAAAGTCTCCAGAACCTCCCGCAGATGCTCCTCGTGCTCCTCCTGCGTCTTGGAGTAAACCAAGATGTCATCAATAAACACTATCACAAACCAGTCTAACATCGGTCTACACATGCGGTTCATGAGATCCATGAACGCGGCAGGAGCGTTGGTGAGCCAGAAAGGCATCACCATGAACTCATAGTGGCCATAGCATGTCTGGAACGCCGTCTTCTGTACATCCTCCTCTCTGACCCACATCTGATGATATCCTGAGTGCAGATTAATATTGGAGAACCAAGATGCTCCCTACAACTAGTCAAAGAGATCATCAATCCTCAGGAGTGGGTAATGGTTCTTAACCATTACCTTATTCAGCCCCCGATAATCTATACATATCCGATGCGACCCGACCTTCTTCTCCACAAACAAAATCGAGGCTCCCTAAGGAGAACTACTCGATCTAATGAATCCCTTGTCTAACAGATCTTGCAACTGTATAGACAACTCTTGCATCTTAGGAGGAGCCAGCTGATACGGTGCCTTGGATATCGGAGCCACACCGGGGACTAGGTCGATCCTAAATTCCACCTGCCTCTCCGGAGGTATCCTAGGCAACTCCTCGGGGAATACGTCCATAAACTGACGCACCACATGCACATCACCCACCGTTGCCTTACCCACCTCTCAGGTGTCCATAACATAGGCGACATATCCTGCGCACCCCTGCTGAAGGTAACGCCTAGCCCTTGCTGCTGAACATACCGCTGGTCCTTGTTATGGCCTCTCGCCCTAAACTACCAACTCTCCCCCACTTGGGGTCCTAATCCGAACTAGCTGCTGCACGCAATCTATCACTGCCCCATTAGGGCTCAACCACTCCATACCTATAATCACCTTGTTCCCCCTCAATGGAATAGGAACCAGGTCTACTAGGTAACACTCCTCGAACAACCTCAAAACACAGTCTCGATAGACCTCTGATGCTCGCTCCGACCAGTCATCCAAAATATCGACCTCTAGAGGGCAATCCAACATACCCGAAGACTCTGGAAACTTCTTGCTAAGCGCAAGAGAGACAAAAGATCGGGTTCCACCCGAATCAAACAACATCTGAACTGGGATTCCGTTCACATGGAACGATTCTAAACAAGGCATATGATATATCAAAATCACATCGACATAATATAAAAGCATAGGATAAGAAGTCATACCCATCACCACGTCGGGTGCAGCGCGTGCCTCCTCGGCGGTCAGCTGAAATGCTCGGGTCTGAACCACTGGAGCCTCCAACACGGCCTTCCTGATGGGTTTTGGTCATATGAACATTCCTATGTGCACATACAAACCCTAATGCTTGGATCTAGGTTTCTCTAATTAAACATGCAATGAATCCAAGACTTCTAGTGGCTAATTAGGTGTAAGAACAATACAAAACCAGAGTTAGAAGCTTACCTTGAAACACTTGTTTGATCTTCTTGTTCTTGGAGCTTTAGAGTCACAATTGGCACTCCTCTAATGGCTTACAAACACCAACTAGCAAAGAGAATGATTTGAGAGAGAGGAGAGAGGAGGAAATCGGCCCGGGTTTCCTTGTTGTAGAAGACGTGCCAATTTCCCTATCCTAATGGGTCTATTTATACTTGTAAAGCTCCTAGGGTTTCACCCTTAAACCCTAATTGGATAACTAAGACTCTAAGCAATCCTAATCCTTTCCTTAGATATGCCTTGGATGATTTTGAGACTTATCCTAGCCTTAGAAATCGTCCACCCTCTATCCTATAAGGATTTACAGCCCAAAGTGTAACTATCAAATAATTGACAGTTTATACCCTCTTATTTAATTAATCTCTTTAAGTCACCAAATTAATACTAATTAATCTATGACTTATATTAATCAAATAACAATATTATTATTCCTTATATTATTATCATAATATATTAATAATATCTATTCTCTCATAATAAATCATCCTGTCAAGTTGCTATGGTGAAGGCAACCCAAAAGGACCATGCACAATCGGGTCAAATACTTGCCTTATATAGTTGCAGCCTTAGACACTATTCCAACAGTCTCCCACTTGGATAAGTCTAGTAACTATATGCACAAGTACTATCCGATTTGCAATCGTAGCTCTCAAAGACGCTGTCAAACTCTGATCTAATCAATCTTGTCCTTTAGATAAGGGATCGTACAGTCCTCTGTTAGATATCATGCTGACAATTTTATGGAATAATTAGTCTAGCATTTGGTTTCTCGATCTCTGATTTATTTGACATAGAACTTAATCGAACACATCAATTCAGTTCTGACCGGGCCCAGCACATAAGTCAAATCAAATCATCGAGCGGCCAAGATATCGCTTTTTCCTTCTTAGGATAAAAGTTACAGATAAACTTCGACTTATATGCATTTACTTATTCATTAATCAACTATACACAACAATGCATTTTATAACATCGAGTTACCAATGCGTTTTCGCATTATCAATGTACAATCAATTAACAAATAACAAACCATATATCTAGGTTTTAAGACTATATGATATTATCGTCTTGCGATTACCCTTTTTATCACATTCCATAAGGTGATTCCAGTAAGCGCGGGTTTGTTCCAATGCTCAAAACTAGTTCATAAACACTCATGAACGTTGCAGCAATCTTTTGCTATGTCTAAAACCATTTAGACAATCTACACACCTATTCATGACAATCTTCATTCATATCTACTTCCGACATATGAACGATTGTGGACAATTTGAATAATTCGATTATTCCTAATAAACTCAATTATTCTGGAAGTCAAAACATGCAAAGTGAAACAATAGTTAAACAATTAACATCAGACAGTAACATTACTTATAAATAAAACTCTTTTATTTAATCATCAAATGTTAATTACATTTATCTATTACACGTTTCTAATACTATCTAATCTATGTTAATATCATCCTTCAACCCAATACTCATAGCATGCTGCAAGTGCTTAACCCTACTCAGTCCCTTCGTAAGCGGATCTACTGGGTTATCTTCTGATGATATCCTCTTCACTACGATTTGTCCTTCTTCTACACGATGTCTAATAAAGTGATATTTTCTGTCGATATGTCGTGATCTACCATGATCTCTCGGTTCCTTGGTCAAGGCAACCGCTCCTTCATTATCACAGAAAATTTCCATGGGCTCCTTTATGGAATGTACAACTCCAAGATCACCAATGAAGTTCTTCAGCCATATTGCCTCCTTCGACGCTTCGCTCACTGCAATGTACTCTTATTCGCACGTTGAATCAGCTACGGTTTCCTGCTTGGAACTTTTCCAAGTCACTGCTCCTCCATTCAGGGTAAAGACCCAGCCCGACTGCGAACGGTAGTTGTCCCTGTCGGTCTGAAAACTGGCATCACTATACCCTCGCACCTTCAAGTCATCACTCCCTCCGAGGACTAAGAACCATTCCTTCGTCCTCCGAAGGTACTTAAGGATATTCTTCACCGCAATCCAATGGGCTCTGCCAGGATTCCCTTGATATCTACTAACCATGCTCAAAGCAAAGGCTACATCAGGACGAGTACAAGTCATAGTGTACATGATTGAGCCAACTACGGAAGCGTATGGGACTCGGCTCATTTCAGCTATCTCAGCTTCGGTACTCGGACTTTGAGTCTTACTCAACTTGGCATTACTTTGTATCGGTAATTCTCCCTTCTTCGAGTTTTCCATACTAAAACGTTTTAGTACCTTCTCTAAGTAAGTGTTCTGACTAAGTCCTATTAGTCTCTTACTTCTCTCTCTTACTATCCTTATTCCCAAAATATAAGAAGCCTCTCTGAGGTCCTTCATTGTGAAACACTTCCCGAGCCAGGAGTTAACCTCCTGCAGATTCGGGACGTCGTTTCCTATGAGTAATATGTCATTGACATATAGAACAAGGAAGTTTACTATACTCCCACTGGCTTTGACATATACACACGATTCATCTTCGCTTCATACAAATCCAAACTCTTTGACTTTCTCATCGAAGCAAAGATTCCATCTGCGAGACGCTTGCTTAAGTCCATAAATGGACTTCTCAAGCTTACACACTCTATTCGGATGCTTCGGATCCACAAACCCCTCTGGCTGAGCCATGAAAACATCCTCAGCCAACTTCCCGTTAAGGAAAGCGATCTTGACATCCATTTGCCAAATCTTATAATCATGAAATGCGGCAATAGCTAGCATCACTCTAATAGACTTTATCTTCGCAACCAATGAGAAGGTCTCATCATAGTCAACTCCTGGAGTTTGAGTAAAGCCCTTTGCAACCAATCGTGCCTTATACGTGTGTACTTTTCCATCCACATCGGTCTTCTTCTTGAAGATCCATTTCCACCCAACGGTCTTACGTCCGGGTACATTATCAACCAAATTCCAAACTTGGTTTTTATACATGGATTGGATCTCGCTATCCATTGCCTCTTACCATTTCGCAGACTCCGGCCCTTCCATGGATTCCTTATAGCTATTAGGTTCATCAAGGTTTATTAGTGTACTATCACTAATATAGGTGTCCCCTTTGGTAGTAATATGAAAACTATATAACTGGGGTTGAACTCTAACTCTTTCGGAACGTCTAAGAGGTAATGATATGTTAATCGGTTCAACCAGATTTTCCTCCTCGGGTTGAGCACTAGCAGTAGAGGATCCTTCATCTATCGACTCTTGAATCTCTTCAAGCTCGATTTGCCTCCCACTGTCTCCTTGGCCTATGAGTTCTCGCTCTCGGAAAACTCCTCTCCTCGCAACAAAGACAACATTGTCCTTCGGTCTATAGAAGAGATATCCAAAGGATTTCTGCGGGTAGCCTATGAAAATACATTGCTCACTACGAGGTTCGAGCTTGTCGTGAGTATCTCGTCTTACGAAAGCCTCGCAACCCCAAACCTTGATATGTGCTAACGAAGGAGCGTTCCCCGTCCACATCTCGTGAGGTGTTTTGGCAACCTTTTTAGTAGGGACTCGGTTAAGGATATGGGCGGCAGTCTCTAAGGCATACCCCCCAAAAGAGATAGATAGCACAGCACGACTCATCATAGAGCGAATCATGTCCGACAAGGTTCGATTACGCCTTTCTGCCACACCATTCAATTATGGTTTCCTAGGTGGCGCCAATTGTGAAACTATTCCACACTCCTTGAGATAATCGTGGATTCAAGACTTAGGTACTCTCCTCCTCAATCGGATCGAATCATCTTGATTTTCCTGCCCAATTGATTCTCCACTTCATTCTTGAACTCTTTGAACTTTTCAAAAGTTTCTGACTTTTGCTTGATTAAGTAGATATACCCATATCTACTATAGTCATCGGTAAAAGTCACGTAGAAGTGGTTTCCATCCTTCGTGGTAGATCAAAACGGTCCACACACATCGGTATGTATGACGTCCAATAGACCCTCACCCCTTTCGCACTTACCAGCGAAGGGTGACTTAATCATCTTTCCAAGTAAACAAAACTCGCATTTGTCATCTTCCCTGAGGTCGAATGATTCCAACACTCCATCCTTTTGGAGTTGGGCTATGTGTTTCTTGTTGACATGCCCAAGACGACAATGCCACAAGGATGCCTTATCCATACTATTGGAAGAATCCATGCATAAAACATCATTTCCTAAGTTATCAACAATCATAACAGTTTCATAAATTCCATTACATGGTATAGCTTCAAAATAAAAGATACCATTCAGATAAGCTAAAATAGAACCATTCTCATTATTAAAAGAAAATCTAAAACCTTGTCTAAACAAACCATGAAATGAAATGATGTTTCTAGCCATTTTTGGTGAATAGCAACAATTGTTTAAATCTAAAGATAAACCATTCATAAGCACTAAAGAATACACTCCAATCTTGGTCACGGGCGACGATCTTCTATTCCCCATGATTAGAGTTATTCTTCCATGCTCCACGTCTCTATTTCTTCTTAGTCCCTGCACATTAGAACAAATGTGGTAACCACAACCGGTATCAAGAGCGCAAGAAATATCATGATATGAATCGTTAGATTTAATTGTGTATATACCTGCAAAAGATGGCTTGATCTTTCCTTCCTTGATGGCTTGCAGGTACTCTGGGCAGCTTCTCTGCCAGTGTCCTATCTTGTGGCAGTGGTGGCACTCTGCCTCCTTTGGGTTAGGGCAGGGCTTAGCGGGATCAACTTTGGTCCCACTAGAAGAGGCACCATCTCGGGCTTTAACCTTATGATAGTTCTTCGATGAAGCCTTCCTCTTCTTTCCCTTTCCTTGTCCAATTGCCAAGACAGGAGCGGCGGGCGGATTGGGAGTTGGTGCAACAGACTTGTCCTTGAAGTTGCTCTCAGCGACCCTCAAGAGACCTTGGAGTTTGCTTAGGGTGACCTCTTCTTTATTCATGTGATAGGTCATCCTAAATTGATTGTAACTTGGAGGCAACGAGTGAAGCACCATGCCGATCGCCAAGTCTTCACCAAAGTCAACATTTAACATGCGAAGACGGTCGACATACCTTTGCATCTTTTGCAGGTGCACGGTAAGAGACTCTCCATGACCCATCTTAGCGGAAATCATGTTAGTGAAAATTTCATAACGCTCTTGTCTCACGTTTTGATGGTATCTCTCCAGCAAGTCTTAGTGCATTTCGTACGGAACATGTCCTCGTAGGACTTTTGGAATTCGGAGTTCATAGCGGCGATCATGATGCAATGTACCTTCGTTGCATCACGCTCGTGAGTTTCAAAAGAGGTTATCTCGACCGGAGTAGCGATTTCAAGGTTGATTTTCTCGAGATTCTCATCGAGGACATACTCCTTATCCTCATAGCGAGCAATCTTGTGAATGTATCTTATCCATTCGCTAAAGTTCACTCCATCGAAGATGACCTTTTGACAAAGGCTCATCAAGGTGAATGAACTCGCAGCAACATTGTTAGCGTTCGACATCTGCAAATAGAAAGGACAAAGATAGATTAGAATATGAATCCCTAATTATCACCCAAATAAGAAAATTAGGGCTAGGATCCAACAACAATATTTACACATTAGAAAAGGGATGCCGTAATCTAATATGCAAACAATTTGAAGGTAAGTGAATGACGATTCACTAATTCTCCACCATGAAAAACATAACTTTAGGTCCTAAATGTATTGAGAATTCCTAGGTTTGGATGAGATTCATTGAAACTTTTCAATGGCATGTTTAAATCTCGATATGCCCCTCTTGTTTGTGACTGGGATACCGAGGATCACAAAGCGGGTGTGAATTACCATGCAAATTCACATGGTGCCTTCATTGTAACGATCACCTATTCGATGTGCCGGTAAACAACACACGCTCCATCAAACTATGATAAACAGTGAATCACCCTTTTTCACCTTCGCTTAGAACCAATTAGTGTGCTGGTAAACCACACACGCTCCATTAACTTCTTAGCAAGGTGCAAAGTGTAATTTCATGGGATTGCATCAGTTCACTTTTCCTAAAGTAACTAAGATTGGGAAATTTTAAGAAAACATGTAGTTACTTTGTATTTCATATTATACTTTTAATGAGAGGATGAGGTTGTCCTATCCTACCCGTTCGGCTAACGACCCTCCACCGATCAAGCAAGCGGTGGGTGTGAGTGTACACCCATTAAGCGCCATCTTATAGGCCATAACCTTATACCCACCTTATAGACCGGCTTCGTGAATGTGGCCAACTAACGGTAAGACTAGCATTTAAGTTTTACATATATAGATATTAATCTTGTAATATTGTATTAGTATAGGGTTGGATTTTAAACTTGTAAAATTCTAGGGTTTGAAATTTCAATTGTCTAAATTAAACTTTTAATTACAAAACATAAATTTCAAAACTTGAGGACAAGTTTTAAACATTTAAAACATAAATGATCATATAACAAATAATTTAAATTAACAATTAATCACATAATTATCCATATTAGATTTATTTATTATTTCTTGAAAAACAATTTACCAATTTAATCAAAATAATTAATAATTATCATATAAGGAAATTAAATATTTTATTAATTCATAAATATCTTCAATTAGATCAAAAATATAGTCATATATATATATATATATATATATATATATATATATATATATATATATATATATATATATATATATATATCATAAAATCGGATTTGGGTTGATCAAATATGATAAAGGTAAGTTTCCATAAGATAAATATGAAAAAATCTAGATTTTGGCTCTTCCTGACGCTCGGACTCGCCGAGTACCCAATCTGGACTCGCCGAGTCAGGCCAACTCGCCGAGTCCACTATGGGACTCGCCGAGTCCATGACTCAGAAACACAAAAATTGAATTTCGTAGGTAAGATTCAAACAATCAAGTAACAATTTAATAGAAACCAATTTAGGCTCTGATACCACTGATGGGTTTTGGTCATATGAACATTCCTATGTGCGCATACAAACCCTAATGCTTGGATCTAGGTTTCTCTAATTAAACATGCATTGAATCCAAGACTTCTAATGGATAATTAGGTATAAGAACAATACAAAACCAGAGTTAGAAGCTTACCTTGAAACACTTGTTTGATCTTCTTGTTCTTGGAGCTTTAGAGTCACAATTGTCACTCCTCTAATGGCTTACAAACACCAACTAGCAAAGAGAATGATTTGAGAGAGAGAGGAGAGATAAGGAAATCGACCAGGGTTTCCTTGCTATAAGAGGTGCCGATTTCCCTTCCCCAAGGGGTCTATTTATACTTATAAGGCTCCTAAGGTTTCACCCTTAAACCCTAATTGGATAACTTAGACTCTAAGCAATCCTAATCCTTTCCTTAGATATACCTTGGACGATTTTGAGGCTTATCCTAGCCCTAGAAATCGTCCACCCTCTATCCTATAAGGATTTACAGCCTAAAGTGTAACTATCAAACAATTGACAGTTTATACCCTCTTATTTAATTAATCTCTTTAAGTCACCAAATTAATACTAATTAATCTATGACTTATATTAATCAAATAACAATATTATTATTCCTTATATTATTCTCATAATATATTAATAATATATATTCTCTCATAATAAATCATCCTGTCAAGTTGCTATGGTGAAGGCAACCCAAAAGGACCATGCACAATCGGGTCAAATACTTGCCTAATATAGTTGCAGCCTTAGACACTATTCCAACAGAAGTTTCATGAGGAGTTGGGTACGAGATTGCACTTCAGTACTGCTTATCACCCACAGACGGACGGGCAGTGTGAGCAGACGATTCGTACGCTCGAGGACATGCTTCAAGCATGCGTTATGTACTTTAGGGGAAGTTGGGACACATACCTACCTTTGACTGAGTTTTCCTACAACAACAGCCACCATTTGAGTATTGGTATGCCTCCCTTTGAGCTTTTATATGGGAGAGAGTTTCGGACTCCCATCTGTTGGGGAGAGGTAGGACAACAGGTGATGGGTAGCATTGAGATAGTGCTTAAGACAACTAAGCAGATACAGCAGGCCAGACAGAGGTTACTGACAGCGCAGAGCCGCCAGAAGAGTTATGCGGATAGGCGGCGATCTGCGATCAAGTTCCAGGTTGGAGACTTCGTACTCCTGAATGTATCTCCTTAGAAAGGAGTGATCCAATTCAGGAAGAGGGGCAAGATAGGGCCCCGATACATTGGTCCTTTCAGGGTGATCGCCAGAGTGGGCAAGGTAGCATATCGTTTAGAGCTACCCGAGGAGTTGGGTCGGATCCATGATACCTTCCACGTATCCCAGTTAAGGAAGGGTATACATGATGAGATGGCGGTAGTGCTGCTAGAGGATATTCAGGGAGATTCGACTATGAATTAAATTAAGATGCCAATCGCGATCTTGGATCGGAAGATCAAGGTTCTGAGGAACAAAGAGGTGCCCCTGGTTCAGGTCCAGTGGCAACATTAGAGAGGGTCCGAGATAATTTGGGAGTCGGAGACGGAGATGCAGGAGCAGTATCCGGAGTTATTTGCAGAGTGAGACTTCAAGGGCGAAGTCTAATTCTAGTATGGGAGAATTGTAACATTTGGATTTCCAGGTATCATAATTTAAGTATTTGTTTTTGAGATGATAATAGGGACTCAATGAGTTGACGCCTAAACTCGTCGAGTAGGATCGCGATTGATGACTCGGATTAATAAATGGACTCGACGAGTCCGCGCTGTGGACAGAAACCCTAAATCTTTGGGCTTGTGTCCTATTTAAGGGTCCTTATGACCTTCATTTGCGGCCATTCATACCCTTGAACCAGAGAGCATAAAGAGAGAGAGAGAGTGGGAGCAAATTTCTTCACCTTAGATCATTCTTGCAAGGAGAAGGAGGGGGTTCAAGCTAGTCTGATTGAGAGCTCAGATCTTCTATCACTTCATCAAAGGTTGCTGTTTGAGGTATGAATCCATGCCTATTTTCATGTATAAAGTAGATCTTATGAATCTAGGGTTTCGTTACCCTCTTTTTTTAGTTAGAATTTGGAGCATGTAGAGTCCCATTGAGGAATAGACATTAGATCTGGACATTGGGAAGTCCATAGAGTGTCAATCATCCAGCTTTATGCAGTCCTATTGGGTTTAGAGTCTAGGTTGTCATTTTAAGGGCTATTTCTTCAAATATAGCTTCATGTGTGGTGCATAGATGTAAAGATTGAACCTTTACATGACTTTTGGGTGCTAGATGGCTAGATCTATAAGTTAGAGAAACATATTTGACTTCAGAAGGTCAAATGAGTGTGGCCATGGAGAAAACTCATCAAGTCCATAAGAGGACTCGAAGAGTCGGATCGGGTTGCCCCGCGATTCGTGATCAGTGGTAACCCGTCGAGTGATAGGTTAACTTGGCAAGTCGAGTAATGCCATAGGAGGATTCAGAGGACACGCATGGACTCACCGAGTTACTCGAGTGCACTCGACAAGTCTGGTCAAGGCAAGACCGTTGAGTGGAGTTGACTTTCATTGACTTTTAGGGTTTGGTCAAAAATTGGACATTTGGACCATAAGAGGGGTAAAATGGTCTTTTCCCCTTCCGAGAGACTATAGGAAGGGATTAGACTAGCCTTTGAGAATCGTTGTTAATGGGAGGTAAATTATTTTATGTGATTAGGCAGAGGCTAGATTAGTATTTCGAGTTCGAGACTTTTTGAAATTACCTGAGGCGAGTCTTCGCACTATTGATTACCTAGAGTGGTATCTATGTACAGACTAGAGGGTGTTATGTGTATATGTATGTTTGAGATTTATGTGCATTGCATTATTTATATGCTATGTGTTATATAGACCGGACTGGAAGGTCCAACGATATAGACCGGACCGGAGGGTCCAACAATATAGACCGGTCCAGAGGATCCAACAATATAGATCGAATTGGAGGGTCTAATGATACAGACCGGACCAGAGAGTCCAACGAGCTAAGGGACTCGAGGGTCCCGCTGAGACACATTGACTGGAGGGTCATACCAAGTTATAGCCTCGAGTGGCTTATGTGCTGTATGTGGTATTTTGGGGAACTCACTAAGCATTTATGCTTACCGTGTTATGTGTTATGTGTTTCAGGTACTAGCGAGGATCGCGGGAAGGCACCGACATGATTTGTACACACTGACAGAAGAGTATGTTTTTGAGATTCTGGGACATGTTTATTTGTGATAACATTTGATAACATGAGATTTAAGAATATTATTTGAGTTTTATTGTGTTGAAAAATGAAAAGTTGTTTTGAAAAATTACGTTGTTACAATGACTATGAGATGTTGGACCATGAGAATGTCAAATGTCGGACCAAGAATAAATGATTGGGCCTTGAGGCAAGACCATGTAAAGGTTGGGCCCAATTTGGAAAATTAGGCCATAGCTGGGCCTTGGTCCATTATTAGACTTTTGGGCATTGGGCTTGAGTCAAGCTAAGATAGGGGTAAAGTAGTCTTTTACCCCGAGTATGGACTTATGGTTATGAGTTGGAACCCAATTATTAATTGGGTGTTATTTTGATATTGATAGATTGGGAATCTGCCATCCAGTAGCTATGGTTTTGTCAGCAGGACAACAGCAGTGTGAGGTGAGTCCTCTTCTAGTAGGAACAGGTCTAAGGCCACGATGTCGTCCCGTTTAAGTGGTTGTAGCATGTCGGGGTAAGCCCGATGTAGTTTATATGTTTCCAGACTTTGGTCCGATGTCGGGGTGGTCAGGAGAAGTAGTTAAGTATGCGTGATGTTTGTGTGATTCATGCACGTTATATGATATGTGTTATGTGTTCCAGACTTCGGTCCAATGTCGGGGCAAGCCCGATGTATGTTAATTTACTTGTTGTGTGTTATGTGTTCCGGAGGAAGCCTGATGTCGGGGAAAGTCCGATGTATGTTAGTTATTATGCCATGTGTTATGTGTTTTGGGACAAGCCTGATGTATGCTAGTTTATATATTAAATATTATATATTTCGGGATTCGGTTCGATGTCGGGGCAAGCCCGATGCAAATTATGTGATTATGTTATGTGATATATGCTATTTTGTGTATGTGCCAGGGTGAGCCCGATGTCCGATGCGGTCGGATGATGGGGTGAGCCCGATGTCGGGCAAGAGTTCGATACTGGGTAAGCCGATGTCGGGATATGTCCTGATGCAATTGGGAGTAGTCCTAGAGTTATATTTATGTAATGTGTTTATGTTATATGCATTGTGGATATGTTTATATATGTAGCGGATTACGATCCGATGTCGGGAAGGGCCCGATGTAGTGGGCTAGGCCCATGTTATGTGAATATGTGTATGGTATGTGGTACTTTGGGGAGACTCACTAAGCTTCGTGCTTATAGTTTTCAGTTTTGGTTTCAGGTACTCAGTTTTCAAAAGAGGAGCTCGGGAAGATTGTAGTGCACACACCATTTGTTTAGCCTTAGATGTTTATACGATGATATATTTTGAAATGTGACTTTGATACATGACTTATGATTTTCATATGATGAGTATATTTATCGTTTTACTAATGGTTTAAAACAAAAATTTCAGACTATATTTTTGGGATGTTACATGTTCTCGGCCGTGAACAACCTCTTGAAGTGTTTACGGCCGTGAACGGTGTTCTTGAAGGAAATATGAACTTTTGAAGGGTGTATGACCGTAAACTCAAGAACAACAACACCTGATCTCGATGAACAACCGATGATTTGATGCTAAAAAATGAGTTCTAAGGAAGATAGAACAATAAATGAAGAGAAATCTTGTGTTTCTTTGTGTTTTCAGGAGATCATTTTTAGAGAGAGAAAGTGTGTTCGCGGCCAGAAAACTTCAAATGAGGGTGGGAGTCTCGTTTATATAGGATGGGGGTATCGTCGGTGGTGGAGTCCAGCCGTGAATGTGTTTACCGCCGTGATTAGTTTACGGTCGTGATCGGGTTCACGGCCGTGAACACCAGTCAGACCGGATTTTCGCTGATTTTTGAAGGAAACATGGGTTTTTAGGTGATTTTGATTCCGATTCGTATATAAATTTAATTATATAAAAGTTAAATGATTTTTTTTTTCAAACCATAGAAATTAACGGAACAAATGAAAATACAAAATTTATTTGAAGGAAGACGGCAAACTTTAGCGGGTAAAGGTTCAGGTTGTCACAATTCTTGTTAAGCTACCCAAGCATACATAATCTAGAAATTACAACTTTCGATACCACAATGGAGCTCTTTGAATTCTTCACTTCTTTGATTTTTAATCTTTAATTTCTTTGAATTCACCATCTTTTTATTTGATTTTGGGTATTTTCAACTTTTTGCATTTCTTCAGATTTTTGCTCTTTTGATCTTGATACTTTGATAGCTCCAAAAAAAGATTATGTAATTTCTCTCTTTTTTTATATATATTTCTCACTTTTTTTTTTCACTCAAAACCTACGTGCTTAAGCAGGGGTGTTTAACTTCAACCCTTATTGGTTAAAGGGATTAGTCTATGTGCAATTACTACATAAGCACTCCTGGATGGATTTCAGGTTTAGGCTGCAAAACATATTATGTCATATAAACTACGCTTTCATATCTCATGACTTTTCACTAAGACTTGGGAAGCCACGAATATATTATAACATATATTGGCTCAGTTAAACATTTGAGCTCGCATTAGATCATCACACACAACACTGGCAACTTAAGTTTAAACTATTATTACTAGATTTATGACAGTAAATGCCTTCATTGTACGAATAAAACAATATAAAGTAATAAAATGGAGAAAAATGAACAGACTCCCCTAGGGTAGTAGTGGCAAGATCAAATTCTGAAAGTTTGGAAAACTTGAACACCTTGAATATGTAACTGGAACTTGGACTTCCTTGATACGTGTGAATGTTCCGGCAAAAATGTGAATCGGAAACTTGCATGGTGCATAAGATCTTCAAAGCATAACATCTTAATGTGGGAAAGCATATGCCACATTGTAAGCTTGGAAGAGTAGAATAAAAATGCCAATGTTGATGGTCATAACGTGGTAAGAATGGGCATGATGTGGTGTCGAACTAAATTGAATTCTGAATCTTGATGGCATCGAGCTCACAACGTTAGTAGTGAAGGCTCACGTCGTGAGAACTTGGTCTTCACAGATTGCAATTGTGCAATAATTCTTCTATCCGAGTGAAATGCCATTGAACTTCTTAACATATTAAGTCTCTTCTAAAACCTCTATTTTCTGGACCCTCTCTTTCTCTAATCTCTTTTCGCACACGAAATTCACCCCACACTTATAAAAAATTATGGGCTTCGATTCTTATGTCTAACGCTCACGACTTCTTTCTCTCAACATTATAATAATTTTGCGAACAAAACAAACCATTGATTGTAACAAAAAACCAAACATCTACCATCCAGTTACATGTCATTAAAAACAAAATAAAAATAAAAATAAATACACAAATTAAACACACCAAAAATAAACTAAGAAAATAAAAATAAAAACCGAAATAAAAATAAAAGGATATAAATTCTTGAAACATCGGGTTGCCTCCCAATAAATGCTTCTTTTTGTGCGAGTCTTGAGCTGGACTCCCAACTTAAACTGCCAATATGGTCGTTATTAATTCATCCGTTTTATTGAAAACGCTTTTCAGACCAGCTTGTAAAATTTAACTTTTAGTTTTTATTTTTGGCCAACCTAGAGAGCATCTATTTAGTCACAGAAAATTAGAAATGGTGGGGACCGGTTGGTCGTTTGTTAGTAAATGATCGTTCTTCAAAACCTTCTACAAAGATGGATCTGTCACCCCATGCATTGAGACACAATCCAGACTATTAGGAGCCCACGTCATGGTAATGATCATATCATGGTGTTGTTCTTGAATTCCTAGTTGTTTTTGTTCTTCATCCGAGCATTCTGCTAGCAAACTTTCCAGCTCCTCCAAAATTTTTTCCAGATAAAATTCCTCATCTTCTTTCTCTAGCTCAACTTGTTCTGGTTCGTCAGGAAGGATTTCATCCATCCATTTTTTCAACTCCCTTAAATCTTCATCTGAGTCATATCCCCCATCCTCTCGCGCTAATTCATTTTCCACTTCCTCAAGAAAAGCGTCAAAAGCATCGAGATTTTGAAAATACATAAAATAAAACGAACTAAATACAAAATAAATAAAAACTAAAAACTACTAAACTCACATCGTGAAAACTAAACAAATAGAAAAATAAAAACTTTACAAAAAATTAACTTTTTTGTGGTTTTTACCCCACAAAAGGACCGATTGACTTAAAGCAATTAAATTAACAATTAAGATAGTCGTTCTCCGGTAACGGTGCCAAAAACTTGATGTATCCAATTAGCTACCTACTAGTTTCAAATTTATAATCTAACTAACTTAACTAACTAAAATGCACCTAGGCAGTGTACCTAGTCAAATTATAGAATAGTTTGGGTAAATCAGGTGTCGATTACAAGGAACGGTATTAATTAATTAAGCTACTTAATATTAAATTAATCTAAATTTCTAACAAAGATAAAGAGGGTTTTTATCTAATTTTGAAAGTTTCGATAAACTTAATTTCTTAACACAATTCAATCAAATAACAAAAACACTTCTGTTAGTATGAATCAACCTCCTCTCAATGGTTTAACTATTAATTATGACAATTTCTGTTGGTTACCAATGGAAATATTATTAGCAATTTAATTTAAAATTTACTAATATTAAACTAATTCATGTAGAGTTATGTATGGTCATACATAATTTAACACATAATCATTTATTAGATAAAATTAGAGCTATGTAAGATTGAGTTGATAAACATAGTTATGATCATAATATGAGTTCTCTAGTACAGTTAAATTCAATAGTTCAATTACTTATCTAAGATTAATTTGATCTTAGCTCTAATAATATAATGTTCATTAAATTACTAGGTATTCCAATTTATGTAGATTAATGGTTGCTAACTACACATAATAAGAGTTTAAAGTAATCTAGTATCAAATTAATCATGCTTGGTATAATCAATCAAACGTAAGACATTAACCAACAAGAAAAGTCTAAGTTAGTATAAAGAAACCATGAGTTCCAACTTCATCTAGCTAACAAAAGCAGCTAGATTTAACTACTCATACTAACAAATAAACTAACACAAGTCATGATCAAAAACATTGTAAAGTAATAAAACTAGAAAGTAATTGTGAACTTCTTCTTCTTCCTTGGTATTCAAACAAATTTCATAGCCATCTAGCCCTCCGATTTCGACTTTTGCAAACCTTTTTTAACCAGCGAACCTCTTCTAATTCGCAAGGATCAATATTTATATAGTTTTGGATTTTGCCCGACTCACGTCGTGAGGATAAGTGTCTCACATCGTGAGTATAATAATTATCTGTGTTCAACAAGGACTCTAGCTTCGCGATGTCTATCTTCTAGAATGTCTGAGCTCACGTCGTGAGATATAACTCCTCACGTCGTGAGTACATGTTTTTGCTTGATTTTTCTTCTTTCAATCTATTATACTCCAAAGTTCCGATCTTTAACGCTTTCAGTCCTTTTTCTTCAAAATGTCTTCTTTTGGCTGCAAAATATAATTTAACCTTATAAGTATCGTTTATCTATGCAAATAACCAAAATGTAAATCAAACTGTAATTAAATATTGCCTAAATATATGTATAAATATGGCAATATCAGTGTGCGATTTTTGCATTTCATGTGCGTATATGTCTGCTTTGTGATGATAGAACTCTAGGGTTCGTCACCATCATCTGCACTTTAGGGCGAATAAGTGTATAGCGAGGTAGTGAGGAGGTGTTAGGTTCATTGGCTCATGTGGTGGAAGGTTCAAGGAAGTCATTGGGTACCTTCATGTGGAGGTGGTCAAGGAGTTTAGCGATGATAATTATTCGTCAAGGCAACTACATGGCGAGTCTCTTGTAGAACGATAAGCTTCAAGTTGATGAATTCGTGCACATGATGGGAAAGTTAGTAGATATTTATGTTAGAGGAACCAAACAATGAAGAATGAAATGATTCAAGATCCTTAAAAAGTTAAACGAAAGGACGGCCAAGGTTCAGAAAATACCGAGTGGTAAAATGAACATAAAGTTCCGTAATCTAAGTTGTTTGTACTTAAATCTAATTCTGAGGACGGAATCATTAAAAGAAGTAGAAAATTATAACGACCCAAAAATCATTTTGTTAACGATGTTAGCTTTCAGTCCTCGAGTAGTTATTTTTTGAAGATGATTTTGGTGTTCGGATTATAAATAAAAATAAATAAAAACAAAAATAAGAGTATCTACATATGTAGTTTTAAGAAAGTTCTTTTATTAGAGAAAGAGAATAAATGTTAAAATAATTTATTTATATTTAATTGAAGTGCAAAAAGTGAAAATTTGCTTAATAAATCCTCCAAACTCATAATTTACGTGAGAAATACGAATTGAAGATCCGGACGTTTTACTTCCCTAACGTAACTGTTAGACACAACTGGAGGGTTATCCTTTGTTCTTCTTCCGTTACAAATGACGTCTCACTTGCCGAACCCTCCACGCTAGAAAACCGGACACACTTATCCATTGTTTTGTTTTTATCGTTGAGAAACATTAGAGAAACAGGTAGTGAGAAGGACGCGGTGTGATTTCCAGCGAGCGACTATATAAGATGCCGAGGGTGATGCTTTTCCTGCGGCTTCCTACAAACCGATTATCATCTTCTGCTTTATTGGCCAGTTCTTGAGTCTCGATCTGGGGGCCTGGAGAAAATCCAATCCGAGGGGCTAGCGAGAAAGAAAAGTTGCAGTGGTGAGGCAATTTTCTGGTTAAGATTCCGGCAAGAGACCCGATGGAAGGAGTAGGGTTCATGATTGGGTAGTAGGGATAACTTCTGTTTGATCAGTTTGCGTTCATTGTTTAGGAATAAAGCGTACCATGAAGAAGGTTGCATGTGGTTTCGGAGGTAATCTATGGTATGTCTCTTTGCTAACAATGTTAATTAATTTGATAAAAAAAAGTGTAATATTACAATATTTATTCTATTTTTGAAACAGTGCTCAGTGGTTAATATACAACCTAACAAAAATATGATATTATTAGGTACACGAGAAGCTCTTTATTGTTCAATACTAAAGACATCAGATTATCAATTATAAATCCAAGTATGTGAAGGTATGTGTTAAATAAAAATGTCACTTGGTTTGTGTTATATTTTAGGCAGATTAATTTCATTAAGAAGAATGATTATTTAATCGTTTATACATGGAAATATTTAGGATTTCTATCACGATTTAAGTTGCCAAGACTAAACTAAATGCAAATAATAAATTATATTACTGTTATTATTATTAGGTTACTTATACATAGAAATATTTAGGATTGCTACCATGATTTAAGTTGCCAAGACTAAACTAAATGCAAATAATAAATTATATTATTGTTATTATTATTAGGCTACGAATGGATTAAAAATGGGTTTGTGGTTGATATTTTCGTTATTTATTGTAGTTCATAATTTTAGCCAAAAGCTAAAGAGAAATTTAATTATGGTTTACGGTGTTTGATTTGGTTGCTAGATTGTTGGTCTTTCGCTGTTTGTTGCCCGACATTCTTGGATTTAAGGTGGGTCGATCTTTGTGATTATTTAAAGTATTTGTTAGGGATTCCACATCATAAAGAGATTGGGATGAACTTAGGGATTCCATATCATAAAGAGATGGGAATGAACTTAGGTTGTTTAGGTTGCATGTAACCAAATTGTGAATGTTATTTTATTTGAATGATGTTACCTTCATGCTATACTTTTTAGTTGCTATTTTGATGTGAGGGTGTGATAGGTCCATAATAGAAATAGGCTTTTGTGTTGATTGGGTGTGAATATATGCAACCAATAATTTTTTGGTAATATTTGTGTATGTTGGTTAGGACAATGCATGTTAGTGATATAATATGCCTTAATGATGAAAATATGATATGTGCATGATTATATAAAGATGTAAAGTATCTTAACTTGATGTCTTGTTGCATGTTTACATACTGTGAAGTAGGAAAGTAATATGTCATTTATTATTAATAGAAATTGAGCATGATTATTTAGGGAGGTTTTTAGTGTAGTCCTTATGTGATGCATTAATAATATATTAATTAAAAAGGGAATACATTTAGTGGGGCGTAAAGGATAGCATCCTAGAGTTAGGTGTGTACCTTTTTCGGATACTTGTAAGGGCCTTAGAGGTTGGAAGATACTTAAAGGGAAAGAGTTTAAGCCACTAGTGATGTCAAGTGGTTTTTCTAGACCACCACTCGGGACATGGTTCATGGACACATGATTAAACCTGGTGCCATCATTCACTCTCGCGGCATCACCCAAACCCTAAACCTAATTGTTTTCCTCCAGCCGCCAACCCCATTTTTTCCTCCGATCGGTACCGCCACTACGCCACCACGGTTGCCGTCGGTGAAGTCGAGAACGTTGAAGATATACGCCATGACTGTCTGCTGCCATGATCGGTTGTGCCTCGTTCTTCCTATTTTGTTCGTTCTGTTCGCCATCGTTCATGTCGCGATATCACGCAATAACCGCCAAGGGATTTTGTCGTCCGCCGATGTTGTCTTCGTGGTTTGCTATTGCAGTTGCCACCTTGTTGCTAGTTTGTTCTGTTAAGGCGCTCCGACCGTCGCCTGCTACCTTGAGGGCGGCTGTGTTCACGAAGGCTTGTGTTATGTTGTTGTTAGTCGGGATGCATGTGTAAGTTTTCTGTTGGCTGCTGTTCATGAGAAACCACCATGGGCGCCAACCATGGTAGCTACCGTTGTATTATCTTCTTCTGCCGCCACCAGCCACCGTGAGGAAGTGGTTGTGTGCATGAATTAGTATGTGTAGTAATGTAGTTCATGAGCTTAATATCATATGGTTTTCTCTTGGCCGGGAAAATAAAGGAAAATCATCACCACCACCGTAAGGTGGTGGCCGCCACCTTCAGCCACCGTCCTGCCACTACTAGCCACCATCTCTGGTGGTTGTGGGCTTCCGGGTGCGTTTGGATTGATATTTGGAGTGCTTTTGGTGCTGTTGGGGCCTAAGATCATAACCACCACTACCATGAAGTGGTGGTTGCTACCATAAACCATCGCCAACCACCACTGCCCGAGTTGGTAGTAGGTGGTATCGAACTTATTAGACTTTAATTAATGTAAAAACTTAACTATTGGATTAATTTTTTCTTGATTTGGTTGGAAACCCTAATTAGGGTTTAGAAAAGCCTAATTTTGGAAA
The DNA here is from genome assembly GCF_052625555.1 of Lactuca saligna. Classification (NCBI taxonomy): domain Eukaryota; kingdom Viridiplantae; phylum Streptophyta; class Magnoliopsida; order Asterales; family Asteraceae; genus Lactuca; species Lactuca saligna. The sequence continues at coordinate 71,065,649 of NC_136419.1, read as the reverse complement.
TGTGTATTTCGAATTTGTTGGGACCTGCATTTGGACCGTTGGATTTGGAATTTCGAATTATGCCCGATCGTATCTTAAGCTTGGTCAAGTGGAGTGATAGACTTAATGTATTATGTCCATAGTGGGTTAAGTTAGAACACTTAACCCTAATTGTCATTTTATGTGAAAAAAACCCTAATTGGGTTTGGGTTCTTATTAGGCCACTTCATGGACTAAATTGTTGTGGGCCAAATGGGCCAAATGGGGAACATGCTTATGGACTAAGGAAATTATTGGGCTTTAGGATAAGGCCATTGGAACGGCTTGGGCCCAATTAGGAAAGTTGGTGTAACATCCCAAAAATACAGGCCAAAAATTTCATTTTTAAATACGTTATTATAAAACCAACAGTATAATAAAACATTTGTAATATCATGTCCTGTCAAAACCAAAGTAGAAATAATTAAACATGTTATCATAAAACAATATCAGAGTGTAATTCCAAAGATCTCATGTGCGGAAAACCATAGTGTGATGCGCTGCGATCAAGCCAGCTCCTTTCCTTTAGACACGAAGTACTTGAAACCAAAACTGAAAACCGTAAGCACAAAGCTTAGTGAGTACCCCCATCATACCACATACCATATAATCACATAACATACATATATTGTCAAGCATATCTAGGTGCCCGACCTACACCTTCGATCCTCTCGACCGGATACTGGGTAGCATATCTGGGTGCTGGCCTCCCCTTCAGTCTGCTCGACCGGATACTAGCTAGTATATCTGGGTGCTGGCCTCCCTTTCGGTCATCTCGATCAGATACTGGGGACTATTTCACCCCCTACTACTACCACATAACACATATCACATAATCTATCTAGCATGGCTGGGCATGACTACCCCTTCGTCCCTATCGACCGGTAATCTGGGGACTATCTCCCCTACTGTCACTAGCACATAGCATCATATCATACTAGCGCATAACATATCAGGTAATAGCAAACCAAGATGAATATCACAGAGATAATCATCTAATCATAGAACTCTTACTGATGAGCCGGTATTGTGGCCGTAGACCCATCGCTACTGGAAGGTAACTCACCTCACACTGCTGAAGTCCCGTAGACATAACCCCACATTGCTGAAGTCCTGCAGACTTCACCTTAGCTGCTAGATGACAAATTCCCGAACTGTCAACACCAAAATAACAACCAATTAATAATTAGGTTCCAACACATAAACATAAATACATACTTTGGTAAATACTACTTTACCCCTAACTCAGCTTTATCCAAGCCCAAGGCCCAAAAGTCAACTATGAGTCAAAGCCTAACATATGGCCCAATTTTCCAAATTAGGCCGAGGCCTATTCATGGTCTTATTCTAAGGCCTAACATCATATAATCATTAAGGCCCAACTATGGCCTATCTATGGCCTAATTTTCCAAATTGGGCCCAACCCCTTACATGGGGCTTACCCTAGGCCCATTAAATTATTTTAGTCCATATGATTATTCTTGCATGGCCCATTAATAATTCAATCATAAAGGCCCAATAGAAAGGCCCAACAATAAACCCAAGTGAAGTTAGGGTTTCACATAAAATGTCGATTAGGGTTAAGTTGCCTACTTAACCCACTAAGGACTTAATCCATTAAGTCCAATATTGCTTAGATTAATTTCTGCCAATTATTATTATTTAATATTTCAAGTTATTAAATAATTCTCGTGTGTGCTCCCAATAATTTCCACAATTAAGGTTTTATCCCTTAGGGTTTTCCAACCCAATGCTTACCCATTAATCCATTGGTTGGGTTTTTATGTCACTTTGGGCCTTATTGGGCCCATTAGGGTCTGTTTGGGTCAATTAGGGTGCATTAGACCCATTTGGGTTTCCTTAAGCCTATTGACCACATGTTTGGGCTTTTATGTCCATTAGGCCTCATTGGGCCTGTTAGGGATTCAAGGCCCATTAGAGTTATAGTCCCTTGTCCAAACATCCCCAACTAGCAACCCAAACACAACTAAGCACACCACCACCCGACACGGCAGCAGGAGGCGGCAGCCACCACCCTACGGTGGTGGTTTTTTGTTTTCTTTTCATTATTCCAATTTGTAGTACACTTTACAGTGGTAAATATCAACTAAAAAACACACACACCCACTAAACACACACATACATAGCGGTATATGGTGGCAGCCACCACCTCACGGTGATGGCAACGACTTTTCCGGCCAACAAGCTACACACAACGCATGCTATAGAAAGAAAAAACACCCACACTCTTTTCTTGCTTGAAAACAAGTTCAGCCACCCTCCTGGTGGTGGTTGGGGACGACAACACCATAGAGAGGAGGTAGCAGCGGTCTTGACGTCATTAGGTAGCAGCACACACGAAGGGTGGTCTTCAGGAGCTCGCTCCCGGTGACAACAAGCCAATAATGACATGAATCTAGAAGCAACATCACACATCCACCCAAACTTGCAGCGACCACCCATGACGGCTGGTGGTGACAAGATAAAGCAGTCACAGCAAGCAGAGTAAGAGGAAGAAGAAGAATGTAACAAGGGAGGGATAGAAATGAACGGTCGCAGCTACATCGGCGGTCTTCATTGGCTTCTTCCCGACGGCCCTCGATGGCTATTGGAGCGACGACATCGCTAGAAATGACCGTGGCAGCACTAAACGGTCTGACGACCCAGCAAACCAACATCACCTGTGGCTCTTCATCTTTGTTGTGGTTGCACTGGCGGGTAATGACTTCATCGGAGGTGGTGGTGCGGTACCGGAAATCGCAAGTGAAGGTGGCGGCTGGAGGTTATGGTTAGAGAGGATAGCGGCTGCATCAACACTTCATTAGGGTTAGGGTTAAAATCGGGGTGACGGGTTTATATACCCCGATCCCCTAAACTTGTTTCCATAATGGCAATTTCAGCCCCTCTTTTCCATTTTCTTTAAAAATGTAGTCCAATATTTACCCTTTGAACCCCAACATTATAAATCCATTACAACTCAATCCCAATATTTACCAAACAACCCCTTAGCCCTAAAATCTCTTTCAAAATAAGTCTCAAAAATTACCCAAAAGTCGTTGCCTTCATAATTATTTAAAATAATAACATTTAGCTCCCAAAACCACATCTCACTGATTATTATGGATTTTAAAGCTACCAGTCTTTAATATATTTATTTATTTATTAAATAGGGTGTTACAGTTGGGCCATAGGTGGGCCATAATTGGGCCTTAGTGATTATGAGATATGAGATATGGGTTCCCGGGGCACTTAGGTGTAAGACCCTGGAGGGTTTCCATGGCATCGTAGGTAAAGATCTCTGGGGGTTTTTAAGGCACCTAGGTGTAAGACCTTGGAGGGTTTCCACGGCATCCTAGGTAAATACCTCAGGGGCTTCCCGAGGCACTAGGGTTTAAGATCTTAGATTGTTTCCATGGCATCCTTAGTTAAGACCATGTGGGCGTTCTCATGGCATTGGGCTATGACCATGTGGGGGTTCCCATGGCACCCTGTGTAAGACCCTGGAGGGTTTCCATGACATCCTTATATGTTTGCATTTTTAGCTTATATATTTGTATGTATCGTTAGATTAGTAGTTAGTGAAGATCATGTGGGGTTTCTCATGGTAGTAGGTTAAGACCTTGCAGGGTTTCCATGGAACCCAGAGTAAGACCCTGGAAGGTTTCCAGGGCATCCATATATGTTTGTATGTCTTACTTGTGTAGTTGATAAGGTTTATGTGATTACGTGTGTAAGACCTTGGAGAGTTTCCACGACATCCTTATATGTTATTACGTATGGCTTATATGATTAATATGGTCTATGTGATTGACATGGTTCATGCGGTTATGTGGATTATGTGGGGTATGCTCTAGAGAACTCACTAAGCTTCGTGCTTACAGATTTGTTTATGGTTTCAGGTATCATCGGTTTCGAAATGATGTAACGACCCAAATTTTCAAAAGAAAATTTTCATTTCTAAATAGTCAAAAGATTTACCATGAGCCATAAAATCTCAATACATTTGTTTTCAAATTTATAACAATAACAATATTATTTCAAATCATCAGAGTGTCCCATAAATACGCCTATGAGAGAGTGCATGCAACGCCATCAAGCCTTTCTTTTGCCTTTGGGCTCAAATGTGCCTGAAACAAATCCATAAACTGTAAGCTAATGCTTAGTGAGTTCCCTAGAGCATACCCCACACACAAACTGTTAGCTTATATATTTTTATCTATAAAAGCTACATATACCTCATAAGCCATGCATACAAACATATAAGGATGTCGTTGGCTCCTCCCAAGGTTTTACTCCAAGATACCATGGGCTCCCCCACATGGTCTTACACCTAACTTCCATAGGCTCCCCCATGGTCTTTAGCCAGAAAGCCATGGGCTCCCCCATATGGTCTTACATCCAAGTCACATGGGCTCTCCCCATGGTCTTCCCTATAAGTATCACATATATAGCTAGCATAACACTTAGCATAACTAACTATCATACCACGATCTCTACAATCATCAAATGTACCACATATCACAAAATGGGTCGGCCTTGGTGCTTTCGGCCCATTGGTATGGTGAGGAGACTCACATCTTGTGAATGCTGAAGTCTCAAGTTAAGACCAGATAAATCCCACTTACTGCACCAACTCAACTGCCTATAATCATCATTTCATAATCCCAAAATACCATAAATATCCTCAAAGTCAACCCTAGTCAAAGTCAAGGACAACAGCCCATACTGACCTCAACACGTCAAGTACATCCAACAACTCGTCAAGTTACTTGAGTAACTCATCAACTCACCGAGTTACCTGTGTAACTCGTCGATTTCCTTAATGTCCAGAAGACCGAAAACCCATGCAGACCAAAAACTCCAATCCTTTACATAAATCACTCAGAATCTCAAAAATAGGTAAACCCAACCCGACTCGTCGAGTTCGTTAAGGGAGTCGATGAGTTCATTCAGTCCTTTTTGTGTTCAAACATTTTTAAGCTATCCCAAAGCTCCATATTGCAGATCTAGTCTCCTAAGGCATGGTTTCCATGTAAAGCTGCAAACTTTACATGCATGCAAGCTCTTAAATGCCAAAACTAAGCTAAGGGAGGGGTTTTAGCCAAAGGTAAGGGCCAATTCTTGAGAAATTTAGTGACTTTATAACTCTAGGGACTTAGAGGAGTCATATCTTAAGTTACAACTCCAGATCTTACCCAACACTCGAAATGCTTCACAAATATACTAAAAATCGCCTTAAACCCAAGAAAAAGGGATCTAATGCTAGAATGATCAAGGTAACAACTTGCTACCTTCAAATGGATGCCCAAATGTTATAGATGCTGGATCTACAATCTCTTTCCCGTTCCAAACCTCTCAACCTTCAAACTTCTTCAACAAAAGGCACCAAAAGCACTTTCTTAGTCTCACAAGCACAAGGAAGCAAAAAAGAATGACTAGGGTTTCTTCTCTGGGTGATGAAGTGGTAAGGGAGGCCAAATAAGGTAGATTAAGTCCATTATATAGTGTGCAAACCCTAAAAATTAGGGTTTTCCTTTACAACACCTACTCATCGAGTTGGGGCCTTCCGACTCGTCAAGTAGGATCAAAATCATGCGTCCTCATAATTGATCTCTACTCGAAGAGTTGGAGCTCCCCAAGCCATCGAGTCCTAGCCTAAAACCCTAAAACTTGAAAATTAAATGATACCTGGAACAGGTGTTACAAAGGAAGGGTCCGGCTTGATCGTAGCGCACACCCATGTTTTCTATAATATGTTATTTTGGGATTAACTCTGATAAATGTTTTTAATTAGCGATGTTTTTGGATTGTTTGGATTAAATGATATTTGTGTTTTGACTAAAATGAAAATGAAATTTTTACCCTTGATTTTTTGGTCATTACAGGGTAGGAAGTTCTAGTGATGGGAACAATGCAAGTACCACTCTCGAATGACAACATGCATATTTGTATGTGCAACGTCGGGTTAGCGAATGCAGCAAACCGGGAGGAATGTTATGGGTGAGATCCGCGCTTCACTTAGTGCATTGGGTCAAGCAAGTACATTAGTAGTGAATGAGGTTTTTACCTCTTGGGTTAGTGATGGATGTAGTGGGGTAAGGTTGGGCCGGTCACTTAGAAACGAACAAGTTTTGCCTTCAGGTTAATGTTGGACCTACGTGCGAGGTGTGTGCCTTATGGGTTAGTGATGGACCCATGTCTAGGGAATATTCCATGTGGGTTAATGATGAACCCAGGGCTACAAATAATTATTAGTTATCTAATATTAAATGATAAATAATAACGGTAGACTCTAATGATACTCTGGTGATTAACATGAGATGTAAATGATGTATATGATATGTGTGTTGTATGTGATGTATCTGATGATATGTTATATGTGTTTTCCTAACTTTGTACTTATGGTTGACTCACATAGCATTTGTTGACACTTCTTTGCTTGTTGCCTTGCATTGGTATAAGTAGCATAATTTGATGGCTTGGTGAGGATGGGGAATTTGGGTAGTTACATTCCAATTTTTGACTTAGTATTGATACCATTTGGACATATCATGGAGTTTTCATAACACTTATTTTTTACAACTTGCTTTTGATTTGGTTTATGAACTATATTTTCATGAATGATGTTTTTGAAAATAAACGTAACATTGGTGATGATTCCTTTAAAATTTGAATAAGACTTCCACTAACCTTTTCTGTTAAATAAATGTTTTAAAAATAAGAAAAAATTTGGGTGAAAAATCACGATGTTACAGGTACCGCTAGAGGATATTCAGGTGGATGACCGTGTTAACTATATTGAGAGACCAGTGACGATTCTTGACCGGAAGACAAAAACCTTGAGGAACAAGGTTTTTGAGTTGGTGAAGGTGCAATGGAAGCACCGCAAGGGTATGAATTGGACTTAGGAGTCGGAGGATGAAATGAGGGAGCATTACCTAGAATTATTTGGAGCAGCGGACTTCGAGGATAAAGTCCGATTCAAGTGGGGGAGAATTATAAAACTTGAATTGGGTTTGTTTCCTTTTATCCCTTCATATTTAAATTATTGCATTTTTGGTCCTTGTGGCATGTACGCGGGGCAGACCATAGTATACGCTTAGCATACTAGCGATGGGGTGATCAAGGGTTCGAGCCTCATACATTGGGCTTATGAGGGTTATGTTCGAGGCAATTTGGCCACTTTGAAACCCAAATTTGTAAGGTTTAACCCCTATATAAACTCATTAATTCCCATGAGCTTGGCCTCTTATCAACCTTCATGTGCCCTAAACCCTAAATATCGATCCTTAGCCATCATTTTGTGTATTTAAGCTCTTAAGAAGAGAAGTTGGTGCTTTATTACTCATTTTGAAGGGATAGAAGAAGATTGAAGGTTCATTGCTTGGTTTAGAAGCTTAAAGATCTAAAATCATCCTTCATTTTGCAATTCATTTGAGGTATAAAGATCTTATCTTGACAAATCCTTTTATAGATCTTCTTTTGGACTTGTTTATGGCGATTTTATTCCCTTTTGGTTGGTTCCTGTGACCTAGGGTTGTTTCAAAAGTCTAACCTTGTAGATCTGGGCATTTTGGGGTCCCCTTGTTCATAAAATGCAAGCTTGGAGGTGTTTATGGACTTATGCATGTGTCAAGACCCTTTGTTAAGTTATTTTGAGATCTAAAGCCCCATTAAGCCATGCATGCACATAAAGTTGGCAACTTTATGTGATAAACCACCTTAGAGAAGTTAGATCTAGGTTTTGGGTCGTAGTCTTAACCGATTAAGTGTTGCATAAGGAAGGATGGGAAAGTTGAGGAGTGTTTTTAGCGTATAACCTGGTACAACGTGCGTACAAGCCTCCATGCGAGTACACTTAGTGTATGAGCTGAGTACACCTTGGGTACTCAACAGTTGGGCTTTGGAAGGTTTAGGCTCACGGTGTTGGGCCAGGATTGGAGTATGGATGATTAGGGCCTTGTTGGGCCATTAGAATGCTATTTTTGGCTATAGACATTTATTAGATCTTGGTTGAAGGCCCATAAAAAGGAGTTCGGTCCCAATTTGGAAAATTTGGCCATATTTGGACTTTAGATAATTATTATGGAATTTGGGCTTTTTGGAAATTTGGATTGGGCTTTAGCCTTGGGCTAATTTAGGCAAGGATAAACAGGTCTTTTACCCTAGTTTTGACTTTTACTGTGTGTCGGGATCCAATTATTAACTGCATGCTATTTTGTGATTTTTAGCACGGGGATTTTAGCGGTCTAACAGACATGGATTCTTTCTATGAGATTTGGCAGTGTGAGGTGAGTTTCTTCACCATGTTTAATGGGTCTAAAGCACCAATGTCGGCCCATGATTAATGATGATAGGATAGTAGATGTCTTTGTGACTCTTCTATGTGTATGTGCATATGTGATTTGTATGTTGGGCTGGGCCCGTTATATGAGTTTGTGTGGGGCCCGTAATACTCAGTAGGCGAGGCCCGATGTGTGAGATTGGGCAGGGCCCATTATACTCAGGGGAGGGGCCCGTTATGCAAATGTGGGTGGGGCCCAATATACTCATTAGGTGGGGCCCGTTATATGTTTATTTATGTATGGTATGTGGTATTTTGGGGAACTCACTAAGATTTGTGCTTACGGTTTTCAGTTTATGTTTTAGGTACTTCTGGTTCAAAATGGAAGAGTTCGGGATGATTATAGAGCACACATCACCCCGTTTCGCATTTTGTGATTTAGTCTGATATGATATGATGAATGATAAATTTGTTTTATGTGTATTTTCATTATGATGTTTTTGGGATATTTGTTTTATTTAATTAAAAATGAAATTTTTGGGTTTTATTTTTGAGACGTTACATACCGTTTGGAGCTACCGGAGGAGTTGAGTCAGATCCATGATACATTCCATGTTTCCCAGCTGAGAAAGTGTATAGCCGACAAGACAGTTGTGGTCCCCTTGGAGGACATTCAGATCGATGATCACCTAAACTACGTTAAGAAGCATGTGGAAATTATGGATCGAAAAGTGAAGACCTTGAGGAATAATGTAGTGAATTTAGTCAAAGTTCAGTGACAACACCGTAGAGGTTCGGAGTGGATGTGGGAACATGAGTCCAAGATGCGTGAGCAGTATCCTAGGTTATTCCCCTAGGATGACTTCGAGGGCGAAGTCTGATTCTAGCGGGGGAGAATTGTAACATCCCAATATCAGGTATATTTGTTATTTCTTGTATCTTTTATCAAAAGTTGCACAATTGGTCCTTTGAGGATAAAGGCTTGTGATTGTAGTCATACGCAGGGCGTGCTTAAAATTACGCGCAATGTATTAATACATGGAATCATGGATGATCAGCTAGCACGTTGGGCATATGTATGGTATGACGGGCGTACTTTCCCATATTCCAAACCGTAATCTTAAGGGTTGCTCCCTATTTAAACAACATTATGTCCCCATTTTATCATCCTTATCAGCCACCATACCCTCCTTAAATCCTCATTCCCAGTTTGAGTTGCTTGTGTGAGTTTTGCTAGCTTATTGAGTGTTTTTGGTGCATTTAGTTGAAGAATGACACTAGATAAGGAGTGTGTGCTAACAAGCTTATAGATCTAGAAATATTTCTTCTTTGTGCATCATTTTCAAGTATAAAGTGTATACCTTGATAAGTTTTCCATGAAATCTATATGGTTGAAGTTTTATGAACTTTTGTCCCCAAGATTAGGCCTTTATGAGTTCAGAGCACTCCAAGGGCTTCTAGATATCCTCTCATGCATTATAGGACTTGTAAAATCATAAAAATGATTGCTTGATCAGTTCTTATGGATCATGCATGAGCAAAGTAGCTTGGAATGTGTTAGAAGTTTAAGTTTGTTGCATTGGGACTTTTATAACACCCTGACTCCTAGGTATAAGTTTTAAAGCATTATGTACATGTTTATGGACCTACTTGACGAGTTGGTTGCCCCAACTCATCGTGTAGAGGCGGGTTAGCCTACATGGATTATTGGACCTACTCGACGAGTTGGAGGACCCTGACTCGACAAGTAGGAGCTTGAAAATTGAAACCCTAATTTTTAGGGTCTACACCCAATTTAAAGGACCTTAAGTCCTTACCAACAGCCCCTTACCACCTTCTGATGGCTAGAAGAAACCCTAATCAGTCTAACCCTGTTCCTGACTATTTGAGAGGCTAAAGTGTGCTTTTGGTGCTTTTGATTGAAGAAGCTTGGAGTTTTAAACGCTTGGAACGAGAAGAAGAGGGTAGATCCAGTATCTACATTGTCGTGGCTTGCATTTAAAGGTAAAAAGCCTCTATCTTGGTCTTCCATTTATTAGATCCCTTCTTAAGTGAGAATATGGACATGTTGGTACAAAAATGGAGTTATTTTCTGATTTGAGCTTGTCACAAGGGCACAGTTGTAGATCTAGACTCCTCTAGACCTTTATGAAGATAAAGCCTCAAGCTTTATGAGGCTTTGGCTCTCCATGTCCAAAACCTTCTTCTAAGGCTAGTTATGAGTGTTTTAGCTTCATGGAGCTTTCCATGCACGTAAAGTTAACAACATTACGTGATAGTCACACCCTAGGAGCCTAGTTCTACAGCTTGGAGCTTTGGTTTCACGAAAAAGCCTCTATATAAGAAATGGATTAAAGGGACTCGACGAGTTGCATGGTTAACTCAACGAGTCCGATGAATATTTACCGTTGTTAGCTTCTGCATGGACTCGTCGAGTCAATGAGACGACTCGACGATTCAGTTAGTGTTTTTTCTAACTTTTGGACACGTATGGACTTAACAAGTTTTTTGGAAACTCGGTGAGTCAACTAGGATTTTCGTGATTTCTTGAATTCTGAAAGGACTCGACGAATCAGTGAGCTGAACTCAACGATTTGGGTCGACATGGACTATTGACCTTGACAATTGACTTTGACTTTGACCAAGGGTTGACCAGTTTGACTTCTGGGGTATTTTAGAAAATTAGGAATTTATGGTGAATATAGGTGGTGGAGTTTGTAGTTGTGATTCGAGAGTTTGATATTATCACTACAGTTTGACATTTGTTGGGTGAGTTATCCTCACTATACTTAGGGTCGAAGGCACGAGGTCCAGCCTATTGGATCTGATATCTTAGTAGTTGATGATATGTTGACTATGAGATATTTATGCATGCTAGTTTGCTATGCTAGTTTGGTAGATCTGTAGGACTACCTGTATTACTATTTGATTATTTGTATGTGTACTTAGCTGTATATGTCGACATGTTGTGTGGGTATGGTTGAGGTTAACAAACCCTGGAATATACCATATATGAGATGAGGGTCAGGACAGCATACCAGACTCATACTAACGACTCCTAGGCATTCTAGTTGCGATTTGAGGGCCAGGGGAGCATGTCATACTCGCACTGAGGATTGATGAGTTATAATCTAGTATTAGGACCGAAGGGGAAAGTCAGTCATAAGATGTAAGCTCGAGAACAAACCAAACTTATGATGTGGGCTCGAAAGCAAGCCAAATGTGAGTTGTGGGCTTGAAAGGCAAGCCAAACTCACACTGAGGGCTCAGCAACAATCCAGTCTATAGAGCTATGGACCCATTATATGTTGTTATTATGTGTATTATTTGTTATGTATCGATATTTTGGGGGAACTCACTAAGCTTCGGACTTACAGTTTCAATTTTGGTTTCTGGTACTTCGGATGATCGCAGGAAGACGAAGACGTGATCATACAACTCCTCGCATTTTATGACCTTGTTTATGGGATAGTCTAATATGGAAGTATTTTAATAACAAACTTGTAATAACTGTTGATTTGGAAATGATTTAAAAAGTTATAAATTTGTATGATTTTTATGGATGTTACAAGTTGGTCTTAGATCCTTAGTTTTGGTGAATTGGAGGAACACTTGTGTGAATCCAGTCTCAAACTAAGGAAACGGTTTTCAAAATGGTTTTCAAAAGGTTTTCAAAATAATTAAAGGAGGATACAGAGTGTACGATCAACTAGAGCCAGTATGTAGACCCCAAAATACCATGCAATTGTTTGATATTGAGATATGTTAGAACAATATGCTAGTCCTAGGCTAGGGATCTTTAGGAATTGCATGATAGAATTGTCTGATTGTATGATGCCTAATAGCCTACTGTTTTCCTAATATGAAATTGACATCATTACTGTAGTTGCTTAGTGTATACATCACGGTTGTGCATAATTAAGATCTTATAGCCTGAGAATGTTTGGTTTGGCCTTATTTCCTGTTCTTGTTTGATGAAGGGATTAGGGTAGGATCAGGTATTCGAAAGTATATAGGGTCTAGCGTTATGTATGGCTAGCATACACGAGTGCTGCAGGGTTGGTGGAAGTTTCATGGGTGGGATGTGTAAGGTCGGTAGGACAATATGAGATATTTAGCATTCCTCTAGGAGTGAGGATTGAGAGATCAAGATGCATATGTATATTGTTAGGTTGTTGTGATGATACTTGAGACAAATATGGGTAGGCATGGAAGGTAGTATGGGCCCATACTAGTGAAAACACAGGACCTATATGTGTAACAAGGATATCACAACCCCTAGGGTTTAGTAGGGAGTTGGTTCCTTGTTATTTCTGCGAATTATCTGATATCTTCCTGGTGTAATTTCAGAATGGTGGTTATGAGACGTTTTGTAACTGGATTTGGATCAGGATCAGGATAGGGCGATCAGGGTGCCCCGACAGCACCCGAGATCATCGGGAAGGATAGGCTAGCATTGACAGAGGATCGTGTCAGGGAGATCATCTGTGATGAGGTGGTGAAGATTGTCTGGGGTCAGATTTTGGAGATATTTGGGTCAATTAAGACTGCCATGATGGATTCTTCTGATGATAGATATGCTACTCTTGCTGAGATGGCTGCCCCAGAAGCTACATCGACAGGGGGTGAGTCTGTCGGGGCTTTCAGTACAGGTACTTTGATAACATGAAGCCCCCAACATTTGATGGGACTCAGGATCCGATCAGAGCCATAAGGTGGCTGTCTAATGTGGAGGGTTGTTTCTTCACATGCTCATGTCCTACTAACCAGATGTTCAGAAGCACCCTGAACCTACTGAGGTCCGGGGCAAATGACTAGTGGAGGTTGATGACGGGGTCTTACACTCACAATCAGAGAGTTGTGGTTACTTGGGAGCAATTCAGGGATATGTTATGTGCTCACTACATCCCATGGGTCGCGTGGGAGCGGTTATCTCAAGAGTTCTTGCAGTTGAGATAGGATGGTGAGATAGTAACAGAGATCACCTGTATGTTCACAGAGAGGGTGATGTTCTGCCCAGAGTTTGCTTCTAACCAGGATCAGATGACACGTTATCTGAGCAGGCTAAAGACCTACATTCGTCAGTTTGTTGCTACCAAGCGATATGATACTCTGCTGGAGTTACAGAAGGCTTCTAGGTGGCATGAGCTAGAGATTGAGTTATAGTTATGGGAGCAAAGGCAGGCCCCAACGCAGTCACAGTCGGCGCCGAAGCGGTCCAAGACCGCTGATTCTAGTACTGGAGGTCAATGTGGCCGCACTTATGGAAAGTTTGGATAAGGTCATTCTAGGGTTTGTCAATCAGGTAGCAGGTGCCACAAGTGTGGCAAGGAGGGGCATTATGTGACGGATTGTTGCCAGCCCACCCTAGTTTCGTGTGTGAGGATATGTTACTATCACACCCCAAAACCATGAATGATGGAAACGTTATGGGGCGGAGGCCATCATGTACAGTATCACAACAATGAAAAGTAGTAAAGCAACAACATCATGCATTGCATTAATAATATAATTTTAATACAAGTGTGTTCTGTCAAATTATAATAGACACTAAAGTATAAATCAAAATGAAAGATGAAAGACCCCAACTTTCGTATTTTTGATAGATCCAAACTTTCGTACATCACAATATCATTACTCCAAAACATGCTATTTGTATATTTGTAAAAGCAATATTTTACATTTATCAAAAGGGAATTACAAACTATTAGATACAAACCATCTATTACAAACATAAAAAGTAGTACAAAAGTACTATTACAAACTATTCTACATCTTTCAATACTATGTAATCATACTAGTTATTTATCACCTGCAATTGTTAAACATTGATAGGGTAAGCGATGACGCTTAGTGAGTTCAAAAATAGATACAATATAATGTTATGATATATATATATATATATATATATATATATATATATATATATATATATATATATATATATATATATATACTTCAATGTGGCAAAAGAAAAAAGGAACAACAAGATGTATGTGAGATCATGTGACAAGCGTTCATATCAATCAAAGACATTATTCAAAGATATTCTTTTCAATTCTTAATATACATCAATAAAACTTTGGCCCAAATGGCATAGAAGACATGCAATTTCTGATTAACATCTTGTTAGATTTCAGGCTTATAGTCATGTCTAACCATTTGCCAATGCCATAGAATAGAAGTCATTCTCTTACGGAGACATGCTCTACATGGCCAGAGGCTACGTACCAGTACCAATGTGAATCTAAGTCCTTTCACTGAGCACATGATCAACGGTATTACAATTGCTATAAACATAGCGAATAACACAAGAAAATAACTCAGAATGATAATACTAAAAAGCACATAACACATATGACACATAACATACAATTGTTCCAATATATTGAACTCACCTTAAGTTAACCGGGGGTTAAAATAGTAATTTGGACAACACTTCGGCTTTAAATATGTCTTTCTATGTTGAAAATCAGGAGCTTGATTGAAAACCGGGCTCTGCGAAGGTAGGGCTTCAAAACGGAAATGATAAAATTTTCGGGCTTCTCGGGGGTCTCGGGACGTGTTTCGGGTGCTAAAATTGATTTCGGGGCTTCGGGGAAAGTCAAAATGAAGAAAATATGGAAAGAGGGGCTAAAAGTGGCAAATTTTCAAAGTTAGTCGGAAGATCTCACAGCCCCCTTTATAAAGTGCCGAGGTTCGGAGTCGGCTAAGGGGCGAAGGGCTCGGTGGCAGCAGCAGCGAGGGGTAGCTGGGGAGAAGGGGAGGCTCAGATGCGAGGTTCGGGCCAACTGGCGAGCATGCGAGGTTTGGTTGAGAGGTTTGAATACGAAGTTGGTAGGTGAGACGTGTCTCGCTCCTTGTGGACCTCGGATTCGGGCAAATCAGGGAAGAACATGCATCGGTCTCGGAAGCAAGCAATGAAGCAGCTCAGTCTGGGCCACGTCTCCGGTGACACACCTGCTTCGTGCGAGGTGACGTGGCCGGTACTATTCATGCGAAAATTTTCGATTTTCGGTCCCCAAACTTCTAAAATCCATAAATTTCGCATACGAGCTCCGTTTTTGACGTTCTTTATACGCACGCGTAGCTAAAATTATGCTCTACAACTTTCGTTTAGACTTCATCAGCTAATTTTGAATTTATTTTTAATATTATTATTTTTAACAGAGCGGGACAAGAAAATCCGTTAAAAATTCATAACTTCTTCATCCGACATCCGTTTTCGTCGAACTTTTTACTGTTGTACTACATATGACAAGACCTTCGATTCTCGTTTAGGATGTATTGGTAAAATATCGCTCGATCTAAAATTTGAGTTTTTAGTTGTCTACTGCTAAGTTGAAACTTCGAAAAATCATAACTTCCTCATATGAAGTCAAATTTTGGCGTTCTTTTTATCGAATTTCTTGGTTTAATGAATACTACGACTTTCAATTAGATTACTAAGGCTAAAAAGTAGTTTATAAAAAACTCACTTTTTACGTCATTCGGCACCGTGCCGGTTTTGTCGCGGATCTTCGGTTGGTCATAACTTCTTCGTTATAACTCGGATTTTGATGAGGTTTTCGCCTACAAGTTTCTAACGAGATTCTCTAAAACATTAAATAATAAAATTTTACTTATTTAAAATTTCATATTTTCGCTAAATTTCACTATTTGGTTTTTAATTGGAATCTCATAAGACTTCCAACATTTTCTGAGTGATTCTAAACATAGTTTTACTTCATTTCTTGTAAAAACCATCTGTTAGAACTCAACACTGAATTTTACATAATATTTCACAATTTTATTCATTACAAAAAACGATTTCAAAACATGTATGTTACAAATACCTCCTCCTTTTGAGGATTTCGTCCCCGAAATTACATCGATTAAAATAAATGGGTATATTTTGCTTTTATCTCATTCTTATTCTCCCAAGTATAGTTTGGACCTCGATGGTGTTTCCACTTGACAAGCACCAATTCTACTTCTTTATTGCGTAGCTTAGTTGTTCTTTCATTCACGATTTCTTCAAGCTCTTGTACATATCTTAACTTATTATCCAATTTCACTTCGGATAATGGAACTGTCTCATCGTAGATTCTCAAGCATTTGCGCAGATAACTTACATGAAACACATCATGAATACCTGCCAAATCTTCAGACAATTCTAAGTGGTAACCTTGCTTTCCAATTCTCTAGATGATTTTGAAAGGACCAACAAATCTAGGACTCAACTTTCTTTCTTCCCAAATCGCATAAGGCCTTTCCATGGGGATACCTTCAGCATCACGAAATCACCCACTTGAAATTCTATAGGTCGTCTTCTCTTTTCCGTATAGGACCTCTGTCGATTCTGGGCCGCTTTCATTCTTTCTCGTACGGTTTGAATCTTGTCGGTGGTGTCTTGAATCATTTCAGGGCCTCTAAGGATCTTCTGTCCTATATCACGCCAACATAACGGCGTACGACATTTGAGACCATATAATGCTTCATATGGTGGCATTTTGATTGAAGTTTGGTAACTATTATTATACGTAAATTCGACAAGCGGTAAGTGTTTATCCCAGTTACCACCGAAATCCAAAACACATGCACGAAGCATATCTTCTAATGTCTGGATTGTTCTCTCTGTCTGACCATCTGTATGAGGATGATAAGCGGTGCTGAGAGCAACTTGAGATCCCAATTCGTGTTGCATACTTGCCCAAAAGTGAGAAGTGAAGCGAGTATCGCGATCGGAAATGATCTTTAGTGGCACACCATGTCTTGCAACAATTTCATCCAAGTATACTTGTGCGTATTTCTCCATTGGAGCCGTTTCACGCATGGCGAGAAAATGTGCACTCTTAGTCAGACGGTCGACAATTACCCAAATGCTATCATGCTGTCTAGCAGTCTTTGGCAATTTGGTAATAAAATCCATTGACAGCTCTTCCCACTTCCATACAGGAACACTAAGGCTTTCTGGAGTTCCATAAGGCTTTTGGTGTTCTGTTTTCACTTGTAAGCATACTAAGCATTCCTGTACATACCTTCCAATGTCTTTCTTTAATCTAGGCCACCAATAATCAGCTCTTACATCATAGTACATTTTACTTGTACCAGGATGTATTGATATTTTAGATTTATGAGTTTCATCTAAAATCTTCTGTCTTAATCCACCAATCTTTGGAATCCATAGCCGATTCTTAAATACTTTTAATCCTCGTGGATCATCAAGTAAAAACATCGGCATAATGTATCATTCCTTCCTTATTTACATTTTCTGGCTTTAAGGCTTCAACTTGCCACTTCTCTAGTTCATCAAGAATGGTGAACTTCACCGTAGTGTGAGTAATATTATAACACATACTATTACGATAAACTTTCCTACTAAGTGCATCTATAACCACATTAGCCTTTCCAGGATGGTACAGGATTTTGCAATCATAGTTTTTGATTAGCTCCATGGCTCGTTGCTGTCTCATATTCAGAGTTTGCTGACTGAATATATACTTTAGACTCTTGTGGTCGGTAAATAATTGTCAGTTTGTACCAAAAAGGTAATGTCTCCAAAGTTTTAGGGTAAATACTACTGCAGCGAGTTCAAGATCATGGGTGGGATAATTCTTTTCATAATCTTTCAGTTGTCTTGAGGCATAGGCTATCACTTTAACACGGTGCATCAACACACAACCGAGTCCTAATCTTGAAGCATCGCTATATACGGAGAAATCATCATCACCTTCTGGGAGTGATAAGATGGGAGCATGAGTCAAAAGATCTTTTAGAGTTGAGAAAGCTTTTTCTTGAGCTTCACCCTATTCGAACTTCACTTCCTTCCGTGTAAGACTTGTGAGAGGTACGACCATACGAGAAAAGTCTTTAATGAATCTTCGGTAATATCACGCGAGACCTAAGAAACTTCGAATTCCGGATGCATTACGGGGCACTTCCCAATTTTGAATGACTTCGATTTTGATGGGATCTACAGATACACCGTTACTAGAAATAATATGGCCAAGAAATTGAACTTGACGGAGCCAAAATTCACATTTCAAGAATTTAGCATAAAGTTTCTCCTTTCGAAGAAGTTCTAAGATTTCACGAATATGAATGGCATGATCGAATTCAGACTTGGAATAGATTAGAATATTATCAATGAATACGATGACAGACTTATCGAGCATTGGGCAGCACACTCGATTCATCATATCCATGAATACGGCAGGAGCATTTGTCAAACCGAATGGCATGACAAGGAATTCAAAATGTCCATAAAGAGTACGAAAAGCAGTCTTCGGTACATCTTGCTCTTGTACATTCAACTGATGATAGACAGATCTCAAATCAATCTTTGAGAAATAGCTAACACCCTGAAGTTGATTGAATAAATCGTCGATGCGAGGTAGTGGGTACTTGTTCTTGATAGTCACCTTATTCAGCTCACGATAATCAATGCACATTCGCATCGATCCGTCCTTCTTCTTGACAAACAATACTGGAGCACCCCAGGGAGAGGTACTCGGTTCAGTAAAGACTTTGTCAAGTAATTCCTGCAGTTGGATCATCATTTCTTTCATCTCAGCTGGTGCAAGACGATAAGGAGTCTTTGCAATCGGAGTAGCACCGGGCACAAGGTCAATTCGGAATTCTACTTGTCTATCCGGAGGAAGTCCAGCCAGATCATCGGGGAAAACATCGGGATATTCGTTAACAATGGGAATATCATTTACAATTTTATTCTCCTTTCTTGAGATGTCAACTGTATAGGCCAGATAGATAGGACAACCTTTCGATATGAATTTACAAGCTTTGAGGAAAGAGATTATTTTTAAGATTCTTTGTTCACCATAGACATGAATAGGATCTTCCCCTTCAATAGGAATGCGTACCATCTTTTCGTAACACAAGAGTTCTGCACGGTTCTTTGACAACCAATCCATGCCGAGAATAATATCGAAATTGGGCAAGGAGATAGGGATTAGGTTAACAAGAAAATTATAACCTTCACTTTCTATGACACAAGCCCAATAGATTTTATCAGCAATTAATGATATACTTCCTGCAGTATCTATGTGAAATGGTTGCGTGAGTGCATAGCAAAGAGTTTGAAAAGAATGCGCAAATTCATAACATACGAAAGAATTCGAGGCACCAGAATCAAACAAGATGTGAGCAGGTCTAGAGTTGACAAGAAATGTACCCGTCACGACATTCGGGTCCTCACGTGCTTCCTCTGCGGTAATCTGGAATGCACGACCCTTAGGTTTTGGCACCTCCTCCTTTTTAGCTGGAGTACTCTTCGGTTGTTGGACAAGGACTTGACTTCTCTCCGGTTGTTGAACAGAAGCTTGACTTCCCGTCACTTGGCTGGTAAGAGTAGGGAAAAAACGCTTCTTGTGGCCAGTAATACCACATGCATAACAAGTCACATCCTTCCTTGGGCAAGATGGCTTGATATGACCTGTTTCTCCACACCCAGAACAGACAATGGATTCCTTGTTTATTTTAAATTGACTCGGATGATTCCTTCCACAAACGCGACATGACGGCGATTGAATAGAAAAAGATTGTGACCTACCACGACCACGAAAAGCACTATGAGATTGTGCTTGCTTGCTTGGATCAGTTCGAATAGATTGAGCTGGTGGAATAGTGGAAGCAAGAGTAGTTCTTTCAGTACGTGGATGCGTTGGAATAGTAAGAGTGGCACCAAGTATTTATAAGTCATGCTCACACCTTCGAGCATACTCAACGGCTTTATCGAATGACAGAACATCCCGGTTGACAACGAAATCATGGATTTCGTGTCGTAGTCCCTCAATGAATAACTGAATTTTCTCGTCTTCAATTGGAATATACTTCGTAGCAAACCTTGCTCTTTGATTAAATTGAGTTTCATACTCATTCGCAGTCATTCCTCCTTGTTTAAGCTCGAGGAATTCCTTCTCCAATCTTCTCCTCATATCTAAAGGACAATACTTCTCTAGCACACGAGTCTTGAACAATTCCCATGATAAGTTCTCATGGTCACATCCATCGAGAGCTTTATATATTGCTTCCCACCAGACTAAAGCTTCTCCAATGAGCATTGCAGAAGCGTAGATAGCCTTATCTTCATCATCCACATGAGAAACACGAAATACTTTCTCGGTGTTCTGAATCCAAGTTAGAACAATTATAGGATTAAGGACACCAGAAAACTCTGTAGCCCCACTACTCTTGAAATCTTTGAATGAGGGACGCTTCACCTTTCCACTTGAAGATTCTCTAGTGACTTTCTCTTTTCCTTTATCATCATTCTTTTTGTGTTCTTCGAGACTTTGTTGAATAACACTGGTAAGTTTACCTAAAAGTCGCTGGAGTATTCACTTCCTCGGGTTGAGGTTCTCCACCAACATCATGGGTATGGTTACTTACTTGTTCAACCATCGATCTGAAATACGGAGTAAGATAGTATTTTAGAATATTAGGGTTTACTATTACCTAATACTTTTACTTATATATTTCCTATGGTTTGTATCCCTATACTTACAATGATTAAGTTCATATATTGAACTTCCTATAGTTTAAGTCTAAATACCAATACGTAGAATTTAGTTCGCTTAAACTACTGCTCTGATACCATGGTTGAAAGACCCCAACTTGTGCTATGTGCTTTTTAGTATTATCATTCTGAACGTCAAATTTTCGATTTTCAGGCCCCGAACTTCTAAAATTCATAACATTCGCATACAAGCTCTGTTTTTGACGTTCTTTATATGCACGTGTAGCTAAGATTACGCTCTACAACTTTCGTTTAGACTTCGTCGGCTAATTTTGAATTTATTTTTAATATTATTATTTTTAACAGACCGGGACAGGAAAATCCGTTAAAAATTCATAACTTCTTCATCTGACAACCGTTTTCGTCAGACTTTTTACCATTGTACTACATATAACGTCAAATACAATTGTTCCAATATATTGAACTCACCTTAAGTTAACCGGGGGTTAAAATAGTAATTTGGACAACACTTTGGCTTTAAATATGTCTTTCTATGTTGAAAATCAGGAGCTTGATTGAAAACCAGGCTCTGCGAAGGTAGGGCTTCAAAACCGAAATGATAAAATTTTCGGGCTTCTCGGGGGTCTCGGGACGTGTTTCGGGTGCTAAAATTGATTTCGGGGCTTCGGGGAAAGTCAAAATGAAGAAAATATGGAAAGAGGGGCTAAAAGTGAAAATTTTCAAAGTTAGTCGGAAGATCTTGCAGCCCCCTTTATATAGGGTCGAGGATCGGAGTCGGCTAAGGAGTGAAGGGCTCAGTGGCAGCAGCAGTGAGGGGCAGGTGGCGAGAAGGGGAGGCTCGGATGCGAGGTTCGGACCAGCTGGTGAGCATGCGAGGTTCGGCAGGGAGGTTCGGATACAAGGCTGGTAGGCGAGACGTTCGGCAGGGAGGGGCAGGTGGCGAGAAAGGGAGGCTCGGATGCGAGGTTCGGACCAGCTGGCGAGCATGCGAGGTTCGGGAGGGAGGTTCGAATCAGGGAAGAACACGCATCGGTCTCGGAAGCAAGCAGCGAAGCAGCTCGGTCTGGGCCACATCTCCGGTGACGCACCTGCTTCATGCGAGGTGACGTGGCCGGTACTATTCATGCGAAAATTTTCGATTTTCAGGCCCCGAACTTCTAAAATTCATAACATTCGCATACGAGCTCTGTTTTTGACGTTCTTTATATGCACGTGTAGCTAAAATTACGCTCTACAACTTTCGTTTAGACTTCGTCGGCTAATTTTGAATTTATTTTTAATATTATTATTTTTAACAGACCGGGACAGGAAAATCCGTTAAAAATTCATAACTTCTTCATCTGACAACCGTTTTCGTCAGACTTTTTACCATTGTACTACATATAACGACACTTCGATTCTCGTTTAGGATGTATCGGTAAAATATTGCTCGATCTAAAATTCGAATTTTTAGTTGTCTACTACTAAGTCGAAACTTCGAAAAATCATAACTTCCTCATATGAAGTCAGATTTTGGCGTTCTTTTTATCGAATTTCTCGATTTAAC
This sequence comes from Lactuca saligna, assembly GCF_052625555.1. NCBI lineage: Eukaryota > Viridiplantae > Streptophyta > Magnoliopsida > Asterales > Asteraceae > Lactuca > Lactuca saligna. The sequence continues at coordinate 71,043,323 of NC_136419.1, read as the reverse complement.
GAATACTACGACTTTCATTTAGATTAGTAAGGCTAAAAAGTATTTTATCAAAAACTCACTTTTCACGTCATTCGGCGTCGTGCCGGTTTTGTCGCAGATCTTCGGTTGGTCATTACTTCTTCGTTATAACTCGGATTTTGACGAGGTTTTCGCCTACAAGTTTCTAACGAGATTCTCTACAACATCAAATAATAAAATTTTACTTATTTAAAATTTTATATTTTCTCTAAATTTCACTATTTGGCTTTTAATTGGAATCTCATAAGACTTTCCATATTTTCAGAGTGATTCTAAACATAGTTTTACTTCATTTCTAGTAAAAACCATATGTCAGAACTCAACACTCAGTTTTATATAATATTTCACAATTTTATTCATTACAAAACACGATTTCAAAATGTGTATGTTACAAAAGATGAGTCTTGAACGAGCACCATCTTCTCTGAACCTTGCATCGGTACCTGTCTATGGTTGACCTGAGGATACAAGTTATTTTGAATGAGAGCATCAACTTTAAAGCTGGTGAGATCATAAGTATTTTAGTGTCTTATTTGTATGTAAGTATTTGTATGTATATGAAATGTAAGTATGAAAACGTTTTGAACATCCTAGAAAGCCCTATACTTCTTACTGAGAGAAGCCTTCTACCAAGGCATCTAGTATCTGTGTGTGTCTCCTGTAAGAGTGTGTATTTTCCCAAACTCGACTATCATTAACCAAAAATATAGTTTCTACATTACCGTGCATCGTGTGAATGTTCACGAAGTGAATGTAATGGGAAAATGAAATAGTACTATGGTGTAGTATCAAATAACTACAACCGTACTAACTACCTTAAGTCTATTTTCCCTTGTTAAATTATATGCCTGTGATTCTTTTCGATTCTAGCACCGAAAGAAATTCATTAACCATCCATTTGAACATTTTCTAACCCCTGTCGTTTACGAGTAACCGAAAATGTATGTCGTCGAGATGGTTACCACATGGAAACACGAACGTTTGTGTCGTATTCGTAGATTGTTTTCTCAATCCGAGTGATTATTCTTTTCCATTCTATCTATTGGTAAACTTTTTATGAAATGCTTTGATGTCACCCTTAGCATGTAATGACCGAGCCTCATTCATGCTGTCTTTCCTAGATTCGAGAAAGCCATTTGTTCTAATCTTCCTCCAACTCGACTCTCATGATCTTTGTACATCAAAGCTTAAAAAGTTTGCCCATGTATCTCTCGTCCAAGTGATCATCGAGAAACGAGAAGTCTACGATCCTTTCCCGATGCTGTTTCTAATGAATTCTTGAGAATTCTTTCCGAACGTGTAGTCTAGTCTCGCATCGATCTAATCCCGGGAATTTCCTCGTAACCGAACCTCAGTAAGCACAATGTGTGCAAGTCAGCAATCAGGGCATGATACGATCACTACGAGGAGGTAGTGACGCCCTTCGGTCAAACCATTCTCTTGTTCATGTAGATAAGCAAAGCAGTCATACTCGTAGATCCTTTCAAAAGCTAAGGCAATAAAGAATTAGTCAACACCGGGAGCACCCATGGGACCTATCAATCTTTGGGTCCCGTCGGCTACGATCGTAGACTCACGTAGAAGTTCCCCTTAGAACCATTGGACCTTTAGTTACTCTGACATGTGAAAGCGTACCCACTTGTTGAAGGTTTTACCCTGGAAAGACATAGTACATCTTGGGAAGTGCGGAAAACTTAACTTGTGGAACCTTAGACCCTTCAAGATCATCGTTAGGAATCGATTCCATAGCCCTCTCCGAGCTATCTTAAAGACTCAGTAACAACCATCTGGTATTCCGCATCTTTATTCATAAGGCTTGCCGACCTGACGAAACCCTAGTAAATTCCTTTGAGGAAATAAAAATCCAAATTTTCATATATGAATCTACTGAGATCGTAGATTGAGAGGTTAATCATGTGTAACAAAGCCACATCCTGACAGTGAGGGTTCGCTAGAATGTTAAGCGGAGACCCGAATGCTGTAAATTCATCCCCATATATCTTTCCACTTCATGATCTATGTTCAAATCTTTGAACTTCGGGACAAAATTCCCTCTATCGGGGGGGATAATGTAACAACCCGAAATTCATATCCTTAATTGTAACCCTTTTTGCGACTCGTTCCGATCATCCAATCGCCGTTTCCGATTTCGTTTCCGTTTCCGACCTTTTATTAAGTCGTTAATGTGAATTTTATTTTATGACTTAATAAGTGTCTTAATACCCTTAGAACTCATTCTAACGTCTCATATTAATGATCGGAACATGTTTAGAACCAACCATATCGGGTTACGGCAAATTGGCCGGGTGCGACCAAAAGCCCCGTCTAACGCCGATATCGGGTAGAATTCTACCATGTCCCGAACTTGAACACTATTTAAAGTGACTCAAGTCTCCATTTTGAAGCTTTTGCTCCATTTTACAACTATCACTCCAACCTCTCTCCTCAAACTAGATTTTAGGGTCAAAATCTCAAGTTTAAGGGTTCAAATCACCAAGGTACCTTCCCTAATTTGTTATGCAACATCTTTAGCCCTCAAATTCGAGTTCAAACCATGGGATAGGACCATTAACATGAGTTTACGGCCCTAGAACAGTCCTAGGCCGTAAACTCACATAAAGAGGGTTTTTGGAGCAACAAAACCCTTCCAAATCTCAATTGGACCTTGTATATGGCTAGAGGACTTTATGAAATGGAATTAGAATGCCTCAAACCAAGATTTGAAGCTTTGTATATGAGTTTACGGCCTTGGAAGGTGCCATGGCCGTAAACACATATTATGAGGGTTTTTAAGCCATTTAACCCTTCCAAAACACAAACAAGACTTAGATATGATTTTTAGAATATTAGAATTGGACTTAGAACACTTCAAACACAAATTTTGAGAGGTTTATATGATTTTACGACCAAGGCATGTGCTTGGGCCGTAAACTCCTCAAAAAGGGGTATAAAATCAATTCTAAGGTGTTAGAAAGCCATCCAACACCACCAAAAGCCTTGGAATAAATCATAGAACCAACCAAAAATATTTTAAGGACTTTAAACACATCAAAATCCCACATTTGAGAGTTTACAGCCATAGAACATGCCCCATGGCCGTAAACTCCTAAATGGATGTCAAATGGTGCCCAAAATTGATTTCTAGACTTGTTGGAATTTTTAGAATGACATGTGATTAATTTTGGGACCTTAACAACACTTATTCTATGAGATATGTGAGTTTACGGCCATGGAACCCATGCCTAGGCTGTAAACTCCCTTAAGTGTTGTATTTGATGATTTTAATTCAATCCAAGCCTTAGTTAAAATTATTCCAAGCATTTCCAAGTGTCCATACCCATTTGTGAGCCATTAAACACCATAAACTACCCCTCTATGAGTTTACGGCCGTAAACTCATGGGGAATGGGTGTTTAGGCCGTAAACTCAATTAGGAAGTTTACTCTTGGGGAGTAAACTCAAATCCCAAGTCCCACGCTTCAATTCCCGTCTGTAGATGTCACTCGGGTCACTCCAAACACCCGTTTTGAGGTATTTTCGTTCGTTGGAGTGTAACTTCATATCTAATTAGAGTTTGTAAATCTAATTAGATATAATTGTATGCCATTTCATTTTACATAGGAACCTCGCATGTTATCAGGCCTCGATTCGACATTTAACATCCGAAATCGACACATATCCGCGTCGGTGAGTTCATACCCCTACCCTTTTTCAATGGTTTTTCAATGTTTTCAGGGGGGAATACAAGCAAAAGTACAAGTATATTTTGTACTTAATCACATGATATCAATTAAATGGCTTCATAATTGTACAATTTAAGAATTGAAAACCTTTTAAACAAACTGTTTTAACTTGCAGAGTTGTTTGTTTTTAACCCGATTTTCAATTCTTATTATACACTGTTATATTGTGTACTTTGCATTTGATTGTTCACATTTAAACTGATAGAATACACAAACCATTGTAATGTCTATAATAAAACACTAAGGTTCGAGTGTAAAAGACAGACTCCATTAGAAAACATGAAACATCTATATGTCCTTAACAATACACCTAGGCTCGAGTGTGATAGATAAATACCATCATAACACACAAATCACTGTAATGTCCTTAATAATACACCTAGGATCGAGTGTAAAGGACCATAATCATTAAATAACACCTAGGTTCGAGTGTAATGTCCTTAATAATACACCTAGGGTCGAGTGTAAAAGGACAGCCATCATTAAATAACACCTAGGTTCGAGTGTAATGTCCTTAATAATACACCTAGGGTCGAGTGTAAAAGGACAGCCATCATTAAATAACACCTAGGCTCGAGTGTAATGTCCTTAATAAAACACCTAGGCTTGAGTGTAAAGGACAGGTACGTAGAATATAGTCAGTTGTAAATACTACTTTCCTAGTCGAAAAGTAAAGAGTAATCTTAATGATTGGAGACACGTCCTTGTAACACTTCCATGGCACGAGATAGTGGGGGACTAACCCTGTAACCAGAATCTCCATTCGTAGGAGAGCGTGTCTTGAGTGTATAGATCTATACGGGACTGACAATCCCACACCTGGCTGCTAGCTACAGCCGAACCGAATGGTTCAAGGGTGACAAAAGTCATAAAAAGGATACTGACCATGGTCCGAGTCATCCAGTCTAAGTATGGTTAAGGACTCGTAATCTAGATTATTAACGTTTCAGACTCATTTACTAGCTTTATGTACGTTGTAAAGCTAATGTACATTTAGGGATTGCAGATACACACACAGTCAGGAAAACATGGGGTTTTCCTGGGAAGAACACTAAACATAACCATAACCAGTAAAGACACACACACAGTCAGAGAAACATGGGGTTTTCCTGGGGAGAACACTGAACATAAACAAAACCGGTAAAGATATACCCACAGTCAAGCAAACATGGGGTTTTCCTAGGAAGGACACCGAACATAGTCAGAAACTAGTAACAGTTCACACACACAGTCAGGAGAACATGGGGTTCTTCCTGAGTAATAGTAGTACGAAATTAGAGAAGTGTAATAAGTTAAACAATTGAATTACATTTCACAAGAACAATCATGTTTTAATTAAACATCGTTTACTTTACTTTCGGATTTGGAAACTAACTTTACATAAGAAAGTATGGGATTTTCTTGGATAACCACTTTTCAGGAAAACAAAGGAACTCGTACATTTTCAGAAAAACTAACCGCTTATGAACTCACCAGCTTTATGCTGATTTTCAAACCGCTTGTATTCTCAGGTCCATGTTAGACAGGTACCCGAAGATCCTTTTGTGTGAAGACGGAGTTCTCAAAAGACTCATTTTGTATTGTTTATATATACTATGTATCACTTGTATAACTTATGCTTTTGAAACAAATGTAAAACTTTCATATATGTAATGTCATGGTTGATTTACTTTACTTACTATGTACATTGGATTTGATACTCTACGTGGAGTCAACCCCGGAAATGTTTCCGCCTTCGGTTTTCGGGGTGTGACAGATTGGTATCAGAGCCCTTGTTTATAGTGAATGAAGTATACCAAACCTTACATGGTATAAAACTATAAACATTAAAGGGCCTAAGTGCTCTAAATTAAAAGTATCTTCAAAACTATAAGTATTTTCAAAAGTATACAAGTATACCGACCCGTCAAAATCCGTAACTACAAGTAGAACAAAACATAAGTAAATGGATGTTGTACACTGCGGTTAAACCTGGGCAGTTATGTAGTCGTGTCTAGGATCAATATAGCCTGGCCAACTATATTCATTCGAGACAGGACCAACATGTGCTTGGGAGTGACTGTAGTACGCAGCATGCCTAAAACTTACCTAATATCTCAAACAACGAATCTTCGCTACAGTGAACCATGAAATACTATGGGAGTATTTCTCGAGCCAATCCTTCGTAGAAAATCCTCGTATATGCGATGTTACTTGAACATTCCTCTAGCGATAAAATGTTCTGTCTTGATAACTCTTTCCTGCTTTATCGCTTAGTATGATGCTATATCTGTCTTGATGAGATATCCCCTGTTCCATATCTCTTGATTCAATTCAGAGGACTTATGATCCTCTCTTTCCTGATCTTTTTAGATCAAGATGCCTCCCCGAAAGAGACCCAGCTCGAAGAACAACGACAATCCTCCTCCGCCATCACCTCCTCCTCAGTTTGACCTAGCATCACTCCAGACAGTCATGACAGCTGCAATGGTGGCAGCCATGTCACAAATGAACCCTAGCGGTTCAGGAGGTGGTCCTCAATCCCAAAACCCAGAAGATAGCCAGGGACGCCAGAAAGAGGGTTCATATAAGGATTTCATGAACGCCAAACCCACGTCTTTTGATGGCACTGGAGGTGTCATTTCCCTTACCCGATGGTTTGAGAAGATCGAATCTATCTTTGAAATCTGCGCTTGTTCAGATTCAGACAAAGTGAAGTTTGCCGCCTGCACCTTTCTTGACAAAGCCTTGACTTGGTGGAACGGCCGAGTCAAATCCCTAACCTTACCTGTAGCCAACGCCATGGGTTGGGAAGCCATGAAGGAACTTCTGTTGGCTGAGTACTGCCATCGGGGAGAAATGCAGAAGTTAGAACATGAACTGTGGAACCTGAAGATGAAAGGTTCCGACATTGCTGCTTATACTTCCAGGTTCGACGACTTGGCACTACTTTGTCCGGGAATGGTTACCCCAGAAAGTAAGAAGATAGACAGATTTATCTGGGGACTGACTCAGCCAACGAAAGGAAATGTCATAGCTGCGAGGCCGGATACGTACGACAGCGCCAAATGTTTAGCACAAATCCTAATCAATCACAGTGATGACCTTGAAGAGGCAGCTACCACTACTGAACTGACGGTGAGGAGTGGTGAGAAAAGAAAACTTGGGAAGAAAGAGAAAAGCCAAACATCACACGAGTCTTCAAAGAGACAGCAAACGATGGCAGTTCATGCTGCCAGTTCCCCTGTGACTGTTTCTGTTGTCAGATCCTCAACTCGGAAACCTACCAGTAGGTATACTGGAACTCTTCCTAGTTGTGGCAAGTGCAACTATCATCATCTTCGTCCGGTCCATGTATAGAGGTAATTTGCAACAAATGTGGCATAAAGGGTCACATGGCGAAGAACTGTAAGACGCCAACTCAATCAACGAGTCAAACTTTCGGAGCAGGCATCGGTCGGGCCAGCTATGGTTGTGGAGAAGTGGGACATCTCAAGCGAAACTGTCCTAAGACTGTAAAACCTGGTAACATTGGAAGAGTTCTAGCGATAGGACAAGAAAAGACAGCCACTGATCCCACCGTTGCCACAGGTATATTTTCCCTTGTTAAATTATATGCCTGTGATTCTTTTCGATTCTAGCACCGAAAGAAATTCATTAACCATCCATTTGAACATTTTCTAACCCCTGTCGGTTACGAGTAACCGAAAATGTATGTCTTCGAGATGGTTATCACATGGAAACAAGAACGTTTGTGTCGTATTCGTAGATTGTTTTCTCAATCCGAGTGATTATTCTTTTCCATTCTATCTATTGGTAAACTTTTTATGAAATGCTTTGATGTCACCCTTAGCATGTAATGACCGAGCCTCATTCATGCTGTCTTTCCTAGATTCGAGAAAGCCATTTGTTCTAATCTTCCTCCAACTCGACTCTCATGATCTTTGTACATCAAAGCTTAAAAAGTTTGCCCATGTATCTATCGTCCAAGTGATCATCGAGAAACGAGAAGTCTACGATCCTTTCCCGATGTTGTCTCTAAAGAATTCTTGAGAATTCTTTCCGAACGTGTAGTCTAGTCTCGCATCGATCTAATCCCGGGAATTTCCTCGTAACCGAACCTCAGTAAGCACAATGTGTGCAAGTCAGCAATCAGGGCATGATACGATCACTACGAGGAGGAAGTGACGCCCTTCGGTCGAACCATTCTCTTGTTCATGTAGATAAGCAAAGCAGTCATACTCGTAGATCCTTTCAAAAGCTAAGGCAATAAAGAATTAGTCGACACCGGGAGCACCCATGGGACCTGTCAATCTTTGGGTCCCGTCGGCTACGATCGTAGACTCACGTAGAAGTTCCCCTTAGAACCATTGGACCTTTAGTTACTCTGACATGTGAAAGCGTACCCACTTGTTGAAGGTTTTACCCTAGAAAGACATAGTACATCTTGGGAAGTGCGGAAAACTTAACTTGTGGAACCTTAGACCCTTCAAGATCTTCGTTAGGAATCGATTCCATAGCCCTCTCCGAGCTATCTTAAAGACTCAGTAGCAACCATCTGGTATTCCGCATCTTTATTCGTAAGGGTTGCCGACCTGAAGAAACCCTAGTAAATTCCTTTGAGGAAATAAAAATCCAAATTTTCATATATGAATCAACTGTGATCGTAGATTGAGAGGTTAATCATGCGTAACAAAGCCACATCCTGACAGTGAGGGTTCGCTAGAATGTTAAGCGGAGCCCCGAATGCTGTAAATCCATCCCCATATATCTTTCCACTTCATGATCTGTGTTCGAATCTTTGAATTTCAGGACGAAATTTCCTCTATCGAGGGGATCATGTAACAACCCGAAATTCATATCCTTAATTGTAACCTTTTTTGCGACTCGTTCCGATCATCCAATCGCCGTTTCCGATTTCGTTTCCGTTTCCGACCTTTTATTAAGTCGTTAATGTGAATTTTATTTTATGACTTAATAAGTGTCTTAATACCCTTAGAACTCATTCTAACGTCTCATATTTATGATCGGAACATTTTTAGAACCAACCATATCGGGTTACGGCAAATTGGCCGGGTGCGACCAAAAGCCCCGTCTAACGCCGGTATCGAGTAGAATTCTAGCATGTCCTGAACTTGGACACTATTTAAAGTGACTCAAGTCTCCATTTTGAAGCTTTTTCTCCATTTTACAACTATCACTCCAACCTCTCTCCTCAAACTAGATTTTAGGGTCAAAATCTCAAGTTTAAGGGTTCAAATCACCAAGGTACCTTCCCTAATTTGTTATGCAACATCTTTAGCCCTCAAATTCGAGTTCAAACCATGGGATAGGACCATTAATATGAGTTTACAGCCCTAGAACAGTCCTAGGCCGTAAACTCACATAAAGAGGGTTTTTGGAGCAACAAAAGCCTTCCAAATCTCATATGGACCTTGTATATGGCTAGAGGACTTTATGAAATGGAATTAGAATGCCTCAAACCAAGATTTGAAGCTTTGTATATGAGTTTATGGCCTTGGAAGGTGCCATGTCCGTAAACACATATTATGAGGGTTTTTAAGCCATTTAACCCTTCCAAAACACAAACAAGACTTAGATATGATTTTTAGAATATTAGAATTGGACTTAGAACACTTCAAACACAAATTTTGAGAGGTTTATATGAGTTTATGGCCAAGGCATGTGCTTGGGCCATAAACTCCTCAAAAAGGGGTATAAAATCAATTCTAAGGTGTTAGAAAGCCATCCAACACCACCAAAAGCCTTGGAATAAATCATAGAACCAACCAAAAATAGTTTAAGGACTTTAAACACATCAAAATCCCACATTTGAGAGTTTACGACCATAGAACATGCCCCATGGGCGTAAACTCCTAAATGGATGTCAAATGGTGCCCAAAATTGATTTCTAGACTTGTTGAAATTTTTAGAATGACATGTGATTAATTTTGGGACCTTAACAACACTTATTCTATGAGATATGTGAGTTTACGGCCATGGAACCCATGCCTAGGCTGTAAACTCCCTTAAGTGTTGTATTTGATGATTTTAATTCAATCCAAGCCTTAGTTAAAATTATTCCAAGCATTTCCAAGTGTCCATACCCATTTGTGAGCCATTAAACACCATAAACCACCCCTCTATGAGTTTACGGCCGTAAACTCATGGGGAATGGGTGTTTAGGCCATCAACTCAATTAGGAAGTTTACTCTTGGGGAGTAAACTCAAATCCCAAGTCCCACGCTTCAATTCCCGTCCGTAGATGTCACCCAGGTCACTCCAAACACCCGTTTTGAGGTATTTTCGTTCGTTGGAGTGTAACTTCATATCTAATTAGAGTTTGTAAATCTAATTAGATATAATTGTATGCCATTTCATTTTACATAGGAACCTCGCATGTTATCAGGCCTCGATTCGACATTTAACATCCGAAATCGACACATATCCGCGTCCGGTGAGTTCATACCCCTACCCTTTTTCAATGGTTTTTCAATGTTTTCAGGGGGGAATACAAGCAAAAGTACAAGTATATTTTGTACTTAATCACATGATTTCAATTAAATGGCTTCATAATTGTACAATTTAAGAATTGAAAACCTTTTAAACAAACTGTTTTAACTTGCAGAGTTGTTTGTTTTTAACCCGATTTTCGATTCTTATTATACACTGTTATATTGTGTACTTTGCATTTGATTGTTCACATTTAAACTGATAGAATACACAAACCATTGTAATGTCTGTAATAAAACACAAAGGTTCGAGTGTAAAAGACAGACTCCATTAGAAAACATGAAACATCTATATGTCCTTAACAATACACCTAGGCTCGAGTGTGATAGATAAATACCATCATAACACACAAATCACTGTAATGTCCTTAATAATACACCTAGGATCGAGTGTAAAGGACCATAATCATTAAATAACACCTAGGTTAGAGTGTAATGTCCTTAATAATACACCTAGGGTCGAGTGTAAAAGGACAGCCATCATTAAATAACACCTAGGTTCGAGTGTAATGTCCTTAATAATACACCTAGGGTCGAGTGCAAAAGGACAGCCAACATTAAATAACACCTAGGCTCGAGTGTAATGTCCTTAATAAAACACCTAGGCTCGAGTGTAAAGGACAGGTACGTAGAATATAGTCAGTTGTAAATACTACTTTCCTAGTCGAAAAGTAAAGAGTAATCTTAATGATTGGAGACACATCCTTGTAACACTTCCATGGCACGAGATAGTGGGGGACTAACCCTGTAACCAGAATCTCCGTTCGTAGGAGAGCGTGACTTAAGTGTATAGATCTATACGGGACTGACAATCCCACACCTGGCTGCTTGCTACAGCCGAACCGAATGGTTCAAGGGTGACAAAAGTCATAAAAAGGATACTGACCATGGTCCGAGTCATATCCAGTCTAAGTATGGTTAAGGACTCGCAATCTAGATTATTAACGTTTCAGACTCATTTACTAGCTTTATGTACGTAGTAAAGCTAATGTACATTTAGGGATTGCAGATACACACATAGTCAGGAAAACATGGGGTTTTCCTGGGAAGAACACTGAACATAACCATAACCAGTAAAGACACACACACACAATCAGGGAAACATGGGGTTTTCCTGGGGAGAACACTGAACATAAACAAAACCGGTAAAGATATACCCACAGTCAGGGAAACATGGGGTTTTCCTAGGAAGGACACCGAACATAGTCAGAAACTAGTAACAGTTCACACACACACAGTCAGGAGAACATGGGGTTCTTCCTGATTAATAGTAGTACGAAATTAGAGAAGTGTAATAAGTTAAACAATTGAATTACATTTCACAAGAACAATCATGTTTTAATTAAACATCGTTTACTTTACTTTCGGATTTGGAAACTAACTTTACATAAGAAAATATGGGATTTTCTTGGATAACCACTTTTCAGGAAAACAAAGGAACTCGTACATTTTCAGATAAACTAACCGCTTATGAACTCACCAGCTTTATGCTGATTTTCAAACCGCTTGTATTCTCAGGTCCATGTTAGACAGGTACCCGAAGATCCTTTTGTGTGAAGACGGAGTTCTCAAAAGACTCATTTTGTATTGTTTATATATACTATGTATCACTTGTATAACTTATGCTTTTGAAACAAATGTAAAACTTTCATATATGTAATGTAATGGTTGATTTACTTTACTTACTATGTACATTGGATTTGATACTCTACGTGGAGTCAACCCCGGAAATGTTTCCGCCTTCGGTTTTCGGGGTGTGACAGATTGGTATCAGAGCCCTTGTTTATAGTGAATGAAGTATACCAAACCTTACATGGTATAAAACTATAAACATTAAAGGGCCTAAGTGCTCTGAATTAAAAGTATCTTCAAAACTATAAGTATTTTCAAAAGTATACAAGTATACCGACCCGTCGAAATCCGTAACTACAAGTAGAACAAAACATAAGTAAATGGATGTTGTACACTGCGGTTAAACCTGGGCAGTTATGTAGTCGTGTCTAGGATCAATATAGCCTGGCCAACTATATTCATTCGAGACACGGCCAACATGTGCTTGGGAGTGACTGTAGTACGCAGCATGCCTAAAACTTACCTAATATCTCAAACAACGAATCGTCGCTACAGTGAACCATGAAATACTATGGGAGTATTTCTCGAGCCAATCCTTCGTAGAAAATCCTCGTATATGCGATGTTACTTGAACATTCCTCTAGCGATAAAATGTTCTGTCTTGATAACTCTTTCCTGCTTTATCGCTTAGTATAATGCGATATCTGTCTTGATGAGATATCCCCTGTTCCATATCTCTTGATTCAATTCAGAGGACTTATGATCCTCTCTTTCCTGATCTTTTTAGATCAAGATGCCTCCCCGAAAGAGACCCAGCTTAAAGAACAATGACAATCCTCCTCCGCCATCACCTCCTCCTCAGTTTGACCTAGCATCACTCCAGACAGTCATGACAGCTGCAATGGTGGCAGCCATGTCACAAATGAACCCTAGCGGTTCAGGAGGTGGTCCTCAATCCCAAAACCCAAAAGATAGCCAGGGACGCCAGAAAGAGGGTTCCTATAAGGATTTCATGAACGCCAAACCCACATCTTTTGATGGCACTGGAGGTGTCATTTCCCTTACCCGATGGTTTGAGAAGATCGAATCTATCTTTGAAATCTGCGCTTGTTCAGATTCAGACAAGGTGAAGTTTGCCGCCTGCACCTTTCTTAACAAAGCCTTGAATTGGTGGAACGGCCGAGTCTAATCCCTAACCTTACCTGTAGCCAACGCCATGGGTTGGGAAGCCATGAAGGAACTTCTGCTGGCTGAGTACTGCCGTCGGGGAGAAATGCAGAAGTTAAAACATGAACCGTGGAACCTGAAGATGAAAGGTTCCGACATTGCTGCTTATACTTCCAGGTTCGACGACTTGGCACTACTTTGTCCGGGAATGGTTACCCCATAAAGTAAGAAGATAGACAGATTTATCTGGGGACTGACTCAGCCAACGAAAGGAAATGTCAAAGCTGCGAGGCCGGATACGTACGACAGCGCCAAATGTTTAGCACAAATCCTAATCAATCACAGTGATGACCTTGAAGAGGCAGCTACCACTACTGAACTGACGGTGAGGAGTGGTGAGAAAAGAAAACTTGGGAAGAAAGAGAAAAGCCAAACATCACACGAGTCTTCAAAGAGACAGCAAACGATGGCAGTTCATGCTGCCAGTTCCCCTGTGACTGTTTCTGTTGTCGGATCCTCAACTCGGAAACCTACCAGTAGGTATACTGGAACTCTTCCTAGTTGTGGCAAGTGCAACTATCATCATCTTTCGACCGGTCCATGTATAGAGGTAATTTGCAACAAATGTGGCATAAAGGGTCACATGGCGAAGAACAGTAAGACGCCAACTCAATCAACGAGTCAAACTTCCGGAGCAGGCATCGGTCGGGCCAGCTATGGTTGTGGAGAAGTAGGACATCTCAAGCAAAACTGTCCTAAGACTGTAAAACCTGGTAACATTGGAAGAGTTCTAGCGATAGGACAAGAAAAGACAGCCACTGATCCCACCGTTGCCACAGGTATATTTTCCCTTGTTAAATTATATGCCTGTGATTCTTTTCGATTCTAGCACCGAAAGAAATTCATTAACCATCCATTTGAACATTTTCTAACCCCTGTCGGTTACGAGTAACCGAAAATGTATGTCTTCGAGATGGTTATCACATGGAAACAAGAACGTTTGTGTCGTATTCGTAGATTGTTTTCTCAATCCGAGTGATTATTCTTTTCCATTCTATCTATTGGTAAACTTTTTATGAAATGCTTTGATGTCACCCTTAGCATGTAATGACCGAGCCTCATTCATGCTGTCTTTCCTAGATTCGAGAAAGCCATTTGTTCTAATCTTCCTCCAACTCGACTCTCATGATCTTTGTACATCAAAGCTTAAAAAGTTTGCCCATGTATCTCTCGTCCAAGTGATCATCGAGAAACGAGAAGTCTACGATCCTTTCCCGATGCTGTCTCTAAAGAATTCTTGAGAATTCTTTCCGAACGTGTAGTCTAGTCTCGCATTGATCTAATCCCGGGAATTTCCTCGTAACCGAACCTCAGTAAGCACAATGTGTGCAAGTCAGCAATCAGGGCATGATACGATCACTACGAGGAGGTAGTGACGCCCTTCGGTCGAACCATTCTCTTGTTCATGTAGATAAGCAAAGCAGTCATACTCGTAGATCCTTTCAAAAGCTAAGGCAATAAAGAATTAGTCGACACCGGGAGCACCCATGGGACCTGTCAATCTTTGGGTCCCGTCGGCTACGATCGTAGACTCACGTAGAAGTTCCCCTTATAACCATTGGACCTTTAGTTACTCTGACATGTGAAAGCGTACCCACTTGTTGAAGGTTTTACCCTGGAAAGACATAGTACATCTTGGGAAGTGCGGAAAACTTAACTTGTGGAACCTTAGACCTTTCAAGATCTTCGTTAGGAATCGATTCCATAGCCCTCTCCGAGCTATCTTAAAGACTCAGTAGCAACCATCTGGTATTCCGCATCTTTATTCGTAAGGCTTGCTGACCTGACGAAACCCTAATAAATTCCTTTGAGGAAATAAAAATCCAAATTTTCATATATGAATCAACTGAGATCGTAGATTGAGAGGTTAATCATGCGTAACAAAGCCACATCCTGATAGTGAGGGTTCGCTAGAATGTTAAGCGGAGACCCGAATGCTGTAAATTCATCCCCATATATCTTTCCACTTCATGATCTGTGTTCGAATCTTTGAATTTCGGGACGAAATTCCCTCTATCGGGGGGATAATGTAACAACCCGAAATTCATATCCTTAATTGTAACCCTTTTTGCGACTTGTTCCGATCATCCAATCGCCGTTTCCGATTTCGTTTCCGTTTCCGATCTTTTATTAAGTCGTTATTGTGAATTTTATTTTATGACTTAATAAGTGTCTTAATACCCTTAGAACTCATTCTAACGTCTCATATTTATGATCGGAACATTTTTAGAACCAACCATATCGGGTTACGGCAAATTGGTCGGGTGCGACCAAAAGCCCCGTCTAACGCCGGTATCGGGTAGAATTCTAGCATGTCCTGAACTTGGACACTATTTAAAGTGACTCAAGTCTCCATTTTGAAGCTTTTGCTCCATTTTACAACTATCACTCCAACCTCTCTCCTCAAACTAGATTTTAGGGTCAAAATCTCAAGTTTAAGGCTTCAAATCACCAAGGTACCTTCCCTAATTGGTTATGCAACATCTTTAGCCCTCAAATTCGAGTTCAAACCATGGGATAGGACCATTAACATGAATTTACAGCCCTAGAACAGTCCTAGGCCGTAAACTCACATAAAGAGGGTTTTTGGAGCAACAAAAGCCTTCCAAATCTCAATTGGACCTTGTATATGGCTAGAGGACTTTATGAAATGGAATTAGAATGCCTCAAACCAAGATTTGAAGCTTTGTATATGAGTTTACGGCCTTGGAAGGTGCCATGTCCGTAAACACATATTATGAGGGTTTTTAAGCCATTTAACCCTTCCAAAACACAAACAAGACTTAGATATGATTTTTAGAATATTAGAATTGGACTTAGAACACTTCAAACACAAATTTTGAGGGGTTTATATGAGTTTATGGCCAAGGCATGTGCTTGGGCCGTAAACTCCTCAAAAAGGGGTATAAAATCAATTCTAAGGTGTTAGAAAGCCATCAAACACCACCAAAAGCCTTGGAATAAATCATAGAACCAACCAAAAATAGTTTAAGGACTTTAAACACATCAAAATCCCACATTTGAGAGTTTACGACCATAGAACATGCCCCATGGGCGTAAACTCCTAAATGGATGTCAAATGGTGCCCAAAATTGATTTCTAGACTTGTTGAAATTTTTAAAATGACATGTGATTAATTTTGGGACCTTAACAACACTTATTCTATGAGATATGTGAGTTTACGGCCATGGAACCCATGCCTAGGCTGTAAAATCCCTTAAGTGTTGTATTTGATGATTTTAATTCAATCCAAGCCTTAGTTAAAATTATTCCAAGCATTTCCAAGTGTCCATACCCATTTGTGAGCCATTAAACACCATAAACCACCCCTCTATGAGTTTACAGCCGTAAACTCATGGGGAATGGGTGTTTAGGCCGTAAACTCAACTAGGAAGTTTACTCTTGGGGAGTAAACTCAAATCCCAAGTCCCACGCTTCAATTCCCGTCCGTAGATGTCACCCAGGTCACTCCCAACACCCATTTTGAGGTATTTTCGTTCGTTGGAGTGTAACTACATATCTAATTAGAGTTTGTAAATCTAATTAGATATAATTGTATGCCATTTCATTTTACATAGGAACCTCGCGTGTTATCAGGCCTCGATTCGACATTTAACATCCGAAATCGACACATATCCGCGTCCGGTGAGTTCATACCCCTACCCTTTTTCAATGGTTTTTCAATGTTTTCAGGGGGGAATACAAGCAAAAGTACAAGTATATTTTGTACTTAATCACATGATTTTAATTAAATGGCTTAATAATTGTACAATTTAAGAATTGAAAACCTTTTAAACAAACTGTTTTAACTTGCAGAGTTGTTTGTTTTTAACCCGATTTTCAATTCTTATTATACACTGTTATATTGTGTACTTTGCATTTGATTGTTCACATTTAAACTGATAGAATACACAAACCATTGTAATGTCTGTAATAAAACACTAAGGTTCGAGTGTAAAAGACAGACTCCATTAGAAAACATGAAACATCTATATGTCCTTAACAATACACCTAGGCTCGAGTGTGATAGATAAATACCATCATAACACACAAATCACTATAATGTCCTTAATAATACACCTAGGATCGAGTGTAAAGGACCATAATCATTAAATAACACCTAGGTTCGAGTGTAATGTCCTTAAT
Source organism: Lactuca saligna (assembly GCF_052625555.1). Lineage (NCBI taxonomy): Eukaryota > Viridiplantae > Streptophyta > Magnoliopsida > Asterales > Asteraceae > Lactuca > Lactuca saligna. The sequence continues at coordinate 71,026,127 of NC_136419.1, read as the reverse complement.
AATACACCTAGGGTCGAGTGTAAAAGGACAGCCATCATTAAGTAACACCTAGGTTCGAGTGTAATGTCCTTAATAATACACCTAGGGTCGAGTGTAAAAGGACAGCCATCATTAAATAACACCTAGGCTCGAGTGTAATGTCCTTAATAAAACACCTAGGCTTTAGTGTAAAGGACAGGTACGTAGAATATAGTCAGTTGTAAATACTACTTTCCTAGTCGAAAAGTAAAGAGTAATCTTAATGATTGGAGACACGTCCTTGTAACACTTCCATGGCACGAGATAGTGGGGGACTAACCCTGACAATTCCACACCTGGCTGTTAGCTACAGCCGAACCGAATGGTTCAAGGGTGACAAAAGTCATAAAAAGGATACTGACCATGGTCCGAGTCATATCCAGTGTAAGTATGGTTAAGGACTCGCAATCTAGATTATTAACGTTTCAGACTCATTTACTAGCTTTATGAACGTAGTAAAGCTAATGTACATTTAGGGATTGCAGATACACACACAGTCAGGAAAACATGGGGTTTTCCTGGGAAGAACACTGAACATAACCATAACCAGTAAAGACACACACACACACAGTCAGGGAAACATGGGGTTTTCCTGGGGAGAACACTGAACATAAACAAAACCGGTAAAGATATACCCACAGTCAGGGAAACATGGGGTTTTCCTGGGAAGGAAACCGAACATAGTCAGAAACTAGTAACAGTTCACACACACACAGTCAGGAGAACATGGGGTTCTTCCTGAGTAATAGTAGTACGAAATTAGAGAAGTGTAATAAGTTAAACAATTGAATTACAATTCACAAGAACAATCATGTTTTAATTAAACATCGTTTACTTTACTTTCGGATTTGGAAACTAACTTTACTTAAGAAAATATGGGATTTTCTTGGATAACCACTTTTCAGGAAAACAAAGGAACTCATACATTTTCAGAAAAACTAACCGCTTATGAACTCACCAGCTTTATGCTGATTTTCAAACCGCTTGTATTCTCAGGTCCATGTTAGACAGGTACCCGAAGATCCTTTTGTGTGAGGACGGAGTTCTCAGAAGACTCATTTTGTATTGTTTATATATACTATGTATCACTTATATAACTTATGCTTTTGAAACAAATGTAAAACTTTCATATATGTAATGTAATGGTTGATTTACTTTACTTACTATGTACATTGGATTTGATACTCTACGTGGAGTCAACCCCGGAAATGTTTCCGCCTTCGGTTTTCGGGGTGTGGCACTAAGTTTGTTCACATGACGATGCTATTACTCATAGTCTTGGGCAGTCTCCATCCTTAAGTTCATATTAGAATTCATACTTGGTTCAACGAGCACAATCTCGTGTATACGAGTCATATATAATTAAGATTGAAAAGGTAATCGAATAATCGATTCTCCTTTAAGCTCACATCCCATCGAGGAAAAAGAAGTTGAAGTGGAATCATCAATTCTAAACCTGTAGAACCTAGATTATATATCACCCCCATGTCTACATTCTTCAGCGACAGATCAACCATATGGATCTTTGGATTGAACTTGACGTACTGTACGGGTGGTACTTCGGGGATTTATTCGGAAAGGAAAAGAACTATGAGATACTCCATGCCTGAGTACTTCGGTGTTCTGAAATGATGGCTTCGCTAAAAAGACGTTTACTGAGAAAGAGATGTACTTATGAAGCTGGTATAGTGCAGATCAAATTGAACCTAGTTATATGATAATGTCGGAATCATAAGGAAGATTAAAGACATTAGATTTGAACATAAGGCGTTACAGACAAACTCAACCGTGCAACCATCAACAGAGTTACAGTACTTTAGACTTACTAGAAAACCATTACTACGAATGAGGTATACTACAAAAGACAAGTATACACAACACGACCATCCCTAAACGGACGGGATCTCGTGAAAGATAAGACTCTAGTTGCACTAGTTTTGGATGGTTTATAAGTCTGTTACAGCAAAACGCCTAAATTACATTAACGTGGGTCCGAAGTAGGCTCTCCTGCAGCTGTGATCCTGAGAATCTTCCCGTCTGCGCCAAAGTTCTTCGCTAACGGGCAATCCTTCTTGAGGTGTCCAATTTCACCGCATTGGCGACATATTTGGACAGCACCAACATTGGTGATGGAAGTGAAATGTCGAGTAGGAGTGACGTGGACACGAGCGTTCTCCTTGTTCATCCACGTTGGAATTTTCCTTTCATAGGGTCTAGTTTTAACACCACCATCATAAGCCTGGTTGACTCTGATGTCAGGGGCTTGAGTAATGGGTCGTGCCGGTGCTCCACAGCTACGAGCATGGTGCCCTATTTTTAGGAAATTACAACATTACATCTCATGGAAAGACCCATGATGATGGAAACTACACTGATCACACTTTGGGAATTTTCCCTCGTATGGTCTGCTCGGTGCGGGGATGGCAGAGGTTTCCACTTGGGCTTGACATTTTCGTTTCTTGTTCTCTGTTGTTTGGCTTTGCGAGCATGTGACTGTTACTGTTTGATGACTTCCTGGATTGATACTACGATCGGAATCTTCAACCCCATCATCAATATTGATTGTGCTGATAGCGCTACGGTGCGCAAGGACAACGGTTACGACAGCCATCACGGCAACGGTAACTACGGTTTGGAAGGTAGCGGCGTGCATAGGAAAGGCAGGGATTTCGTTGCTCAGCTGATTGTTTCCGGATGATGACATGATTATGTAACATGAAAGATAAGGATTTTGTGAGCGATTCTGGTTGACCTTAGATGTACTTCGATTTGTTCAAGTAAAGAGTAAGAGTATGTTTTCGACAGTTTGACCTACATCCCTATGATGCAGTCCTAGTACGGATTGGAAGTATGTTCGTGAAGTTTTGACCTACATCCCTATGATGCAGTCCTAGTACTGAGTGGAAGTGTGTTCATGAAGGGTTGACCTACATCCCTATGATGCAGTCCTAGTAATGAGTGGAAGTGTGTTCATGAAGGGTTGACCTACATCCCTATGATGCAGTCCTAGTAATGAGTGGAAGTAAGTTCGTAGAATGGTCTCAAGACATTTTTCGTTCAAGCCGAAGTATCGATGGTTGGTGAATAACATGATCCAACCACTAAAAGAGACTTGGAACTGTATCCAGAGCTAAATTGCTATAGTCCAATGTCTTGACTAAAGCATGTTTCAGATAGACTCCAATGAAAGCATGATACGAGTACTTAAATAAAGAATGAAACAAAATTTAGCCGACTGTTAATATCTTTGATATTCATGACGTAAAAGTTCGGGAAAATGACCTTGTAAAAGGTCTTACATCATATCCAAAGAAGATAGTTATTGACAACATAAAGACCTAACCAAAAGTACTTACAATACAAAATAGTTTCATAGAAAATGCCACATCGGGCATAGACAGAAAAACGATTCCCTTTTAACAAGGAAAATAAAGTAAAGCATCTACTACTGGCGACGATCATCCCTCTGGTGAACTCTCAGTTCATCCAATTGACGTTCCACATCAAGTAGGTGTCTTTCGTACACCCTCTGGCGTACATGGAGTTCTATGACTTAGGCTCGTGATTCAGCCAGTGCTTGTAGCAGGGTTTCATGGTTTCTCTAAGATCTCTCACGAGCATCTTCTAGACGAATGGTGCGGAGGGTATGCATTCTCGCATCGGTGACAACTTCTGTGATATGATGTAGGGTTGTCCTGCCTTGAATCTCATTTCGGGCCACTCTGTGAACCAAGATTGGCAAGATTATGTTTGCTGACCCCCTATTTCTCAGGTCATAAAAGCTTCGGTCACCATTAAACGGCATGGGCTGATCTTGTCCTTGGCTCCATGTTTCCAAGCATTCCACCCACTCAGGTGTCGGGCCATGAAAAGCCAGACGAAGGTTAGGAATTGGAAAAGGAGCTGCCTAGGGTAGGTTCTCAACCTCGGTTCGGAGTTAGCATCATCCGAAAGGTCTTCATCATGGTGATCATTCACAGGGATAGGATGATCATTCTCTGGTTCTTCTTAAACCCATCCAACAATAACCTCATTCGGAAGGTACTGGTTGCCGTGGGGATGGAGTCCAGCCATGTTATCTACGCGAGAATTGGGGTAAGAAAATAATTATTAGACGAACTATCTAGATAATTATTTAGAAAATCTTCATTTGTTACATCACTATTTGTGAAGTGCATACAAGTTATATGTAATCGAAACAGGATAGGCCTTCGAATAAATGACCTTAACTCTAAATTCACACAGAATAGGGGTAAGGCAAAATTTTCACAGATTCTAAGTCTATAACATCCTAGTTACATATAGCCTTAGTGTATCCACTTAGTAACTATCAACTTAGTAATGAAGATCCCGTTTTAGTTCTCAAGTATAAAGTACTTATAGTAACACCAAATACCCCTATAGTCTTTTAAGTTTAATGTTATGTTCTACTGTTCTCATTGTGGTATTGTTGGTAAGATTTTAGACTTGTTGCAACCACACAACTACACACTTAGGCACATGCTAGTGAACCCTCGGATAATATAGTTGATCAGGCTATATCTTCCCAGTTTTGACCATATGTCTCTAAGTCGATTTGTGTTGCCCAACAATCGAAATTCTTTTGTACTGTCCTAGAGACACTGATTTTAGTATGAATGCAGGCAAGTATACTTAATTAAATATTCTATTATTTAGTATGAAATAGTACTATGGTGTAGTATCAAATAACTACAACCGTACTAACTACCTTAAGTCTATTGTAATCTTGAAAGTATTGTAGTATTTGTAATAAGTGACTACCGCTGTACTAACTACCTTAAAACAAAAAGGTATTCAATGTAACATGTGATTGACCTGTATCCTGCTACCGACTCTAGTAAAACGACGATGTAAGACGCCGTAATAAATGACATTTGGCACCTGTAGACTTGCAAGTCCCACTGTAACGAGCAATAAGGTGTGGGATAGTCAATCCAGTATAGATCTATATGCAAACTCAGACGCTCCCCAATTAAGGGGATTCGGGATACAAGAGCGGTCATGGCAGGAAGTGCCATGACCCGCTCAATGGTTCACATAACTACATAAGTGTATATGTAATGAATGTGCTAACTGAAAGTGTAATCTTTCTTTGTCTAGCCTGTATGTACTGAAATGTTTTGCGTGTGCTAGCTGTAATGTATGTTCTCTCTATCTAGCATGTATAGTAATGTACTGTGTGTACTAGCTGTAATGTATGTTCTCTCTATCTAGTAAGTATTGACTCATGAATGAACTGACTCATTGTATGATATCGCGTTCTAGTAATAGTTCTAGTATCTTCCTAAACTACCCATATGGTAGCTTACTAGTTATGTAACTGGTACGTATGAACATGGAAGTATACCCTTTCTACCCAAGGGTACTGAATGAACTGGAAGAACCTTTATTACTGTATATGTACACATGATATATAACTAATATATAAACGACCTTCAGATGGGTACCCGATATCCCACCAGACCACATCTCAAGCGCGAAAAGGAAATAGGGCGGGCAGGCCCTCCTAACCCTTTTAAACATTGCTTATATAACTATACATACGTAGACATGCAATTGATAATATAAAATCATAAAATAAGTTTTTTAAAACCTTTGAACATGATTTCTATCTAAGAAAAGATCGACTTGATGTTAATCTATAAAACGTGTTGAAAGCATGGGTTTCATAAAATAGTTTAAGTATAAAGAAACATTTGTTTCAAACACAATTGTAAATGAGTTTGAAATGAAACATAAAAAGTAATATAAACTGTTTAATAAGGAGTTTTAAACATATAAAATGTTCATGAAAATCATTTGAACGAAACTATTTGGTAAAACGGCTAATGAGTAGTAAATCATTTGAATGCTACTTATTAGTCACATGTAACTGATATAATAACTAGCATGATTCTACTTGTATCCCCCCATAAAGCATTTAAAAACATCTAAAACATTGATTAAGGGGGTATGAACTCACCTGTTGTGAGTGGTACGTATGAACTGAAGATGTAGGATTGTTAGGTGTCAAGTGAAGTCTTGAACACACTCTATGATCATAGTTAACATATAATATCACATATATGTATCAAATAGTCTTTGAACAACTAATAAACAATTCAAGACACCCTATGGCATGCTAAACACCTTTATCAAGTGTTATTGGCCTCAAGGATTGCATCTAAGTGTTGTAGGGCAAGGCTATTGGGTTTTAGGGTTCAAGGGAACCCCTAAAATGAGTTTACTCCCTAAAGACCAACACGCCTTGAGTTTAAGGTTGTAAACTCTTGAGTTTACGGCCGTAAGCTCCTTACCTTTTGACCATTTGTTGTTTTGAAGTCTTCTAAACTATTCCAAGCATTCCTACTTCATGTTTAAGCCTTAGGAAGTGTTGTGTGGCATCAAAACACTCCTAAATGGAGTTTACGGTCTAAGGACCATTTCTCCATGAGTTTACTACCGTAAACTCTCATGGACTTAGGTATTTTGATGTTTTCAAGTCCTTACCTCATCAAGGTAATTGTCTAGGTTAGATTTTAGGACTAAGGAAGGAATATGGTCCATTTACACACACAATGGTGTGTTTACGGTTTTGGGAGATCCCCAAACCGTAAACACCTATAAATGATGGACTTTGGTGTTTTTCAAGGCCTAAACACATCAAGGAAGGATTTAAACATCAATCTAGGGCTAGAGAGAGACTTACGCACACTTTGGTACCCTTATTTGGTGTTTATGGCCCAAGAACATTCTTGGACCGTGAACACCTTACTCTTTGTGTTCTAGGGGTGTTTTCTAGTCCTAAACACATTAGGGTACAAGTCTAAACTAGTTTTATTGTAATAGGAAGGGACTAGGGAATCATTTGACCCTAAAGAAGGGTTTACGTACCAAGATGTTCTTGGGCCGTAAACTCTTTAATATTGATGTTTTCCTATGATTTCTAGTGTATTAAGCACATAAGAAGCTTTACAATACCACTAGATAGAAGTACTCACTTTCCGGGATGAAAGTCCGAAGATCCTTGAGAGAGAAGTCGGCTTTTCTCTAGTTGGAAATGTAACTAATGAATAAATATGGCTCAGAATCCTATATATACTCCTGGGATTTTCGGCAGAAAATATTTTTATTCAGGCATTGAATTCTAATATCAAGGAGCTTTGGAATAACAAAGTTGCACAAAACCCTAGTGCATCCACTCTCCTGATATCTCCTTAAGTATAAATCCTAAAATACTCCAAACTTATTCCAAACGTCTGAAAATTTACTGCAACTGTTCTAACTTCTATTGACTTGATATCGTTTGTACATAATGGAAATTTTGGGTTGTCACAGTTACCGCTATGATCAGATTGGCCATCTGAAGGCCAACTGTCCGTTGCTCGTTGATAATGATGGGTTTTGAGCAGAACATCAATCCTATGGTGTGCATGCAAACCTTAAAGTTTTGGATCTAGTTTGTCTAATGAACATGAAATAATCATCAAAAACTCATAAACCCAAGATCAAGCATACAATAATTGAATTAACATATGAATTAGGGTTTAGATCTTACCTTGATTCTTATGTAGCAATAACAATCATAAACCTTCTTGATCTTGACTTCTGAAAGCTTAGTGCCTCAAATGTTGCACCTCTAATGGAGTCACAAACACCATGAGCAACAAGATGACTTAGGAGAAGCAGGAGGAGGCAACAAAAACATCTAGGGTTCTCTTAGAAGTGTTAGCCACGTTGTTTGGAGCCTTAGGGGTCTTTATATACTTATGAGGGCTGCTAGGGTTTCACCTGAAACCCTAATTCTCTGCTTAGGCCTTAAGCAACCCATGGAGTTCCTCTAGAAAGCCCTTGGATGAAAATCATATGGGCTTCCCATAGATTTCATCCAATCCCCTTTCCATTAGGAATCCATAACCCAATTGCAACTATCATATAATTGCAATATTAGTCCCATTTATTTAATTAATTTCTTTTAGTCACAAAACTAATTTTTAATTAGTTCTTGACTAATATTAATTAAACAATATGATTTCTCCTTTAATATATTATTCTTATAATATATTAATAAACCATGATTAATCCTCTTTCTCCTTAATTCATCCTATCAGTTGCTATGGTGAAGGAAACCAAAAAGGATCATGCCCATAATCAGATCAAGCACATACCAAAATAGTTATGGGCTAAGATACCTAATCCAACAGCCAAGCCGGTGCAGGATCTCGCGTCAGCTACACTGAGAATTACTGATGGGAGTCAGGATAGAGCACCCCCCTAGGGCCCAGGTACGTGCCTTCTAACTTACAGCAGTGGAGGCTACGATAGCACCAGACATGGTTGTTGGTATGTTTCTATCCCTTATCTTACTGATTATATTTGTTTTATGCTTATATGTTTGTACCTATGATTAAGTACGTTTTTAGTAAACTCCTTACCTTCTTTGGTATTATTTGACTCGGGGGCGAGTTGGTCTTTTGTCTCTCAGACATTTAGTAGGGAGCTCGGGTTGCCAATAAGAGAGCTAGAGTGTTCGTAGCGAGTCTCTATTGCCAACGAACACGGGATTTCCGCTTCTTCAGTTATCGAGGATGTGTATTGGAAATCTTCGGGGTGTCTTTCCCGATAGACTTGATTTTGATTCCCATGGGGGATGTATGTGTTATCGTGGGTATGGACTGACTTAGTCGCTTCAGTGCCATGATCGACTGCGAGGGTTAGCGAGTGGTAGTTCGAACCCCAAGTAGGGGAGAACTAGTTGTCTATGGCGAGGGCAACAAATTGGGTTAGGGTTTTGTTCAGCTCCCAGGGCTCGGCAATACATTCAGAATGGGTGTGCGGGTTATCTAGCGTATGTGGTGGATACGCGGGTCAATGATCAGATTTTAGTTTCAGAGGTTCTGATAGTTAAGGAGTTTGCTGACTTGTTTTCGGAGGAATTACCAGGAGTGCCTCCGGAGAGAGAGAGAGATCGAGTTTAGGATCGACCTAGTGCTAGGTATGGTCCCTATTGCCAATGCGTCGTACCATTTTGCACCACCAGAGATGCAGAAGCTGTCATCACAGCTGCAGGAAATGCTAGGCAAGCAATTCATTCATCCGAGCAGTTCTCTGTGGGGAGCATCGATCCTCTTCGTTGGTAAGAAGGATGGTTCATACCGGATGTACATTGACTACCGGGAGTTGAACAAGTTGATGGTTAAGAACCGTTATTCACTTTCAAGGATATATGATCTTTTCGATCAGTTGTAGGGAGCATCTTGGTTCTCCAAGATAGACCTGAGGTCCAAGTACCATCAGGTCAGGGTTAGAGAGGAGGACGTGGAAAATATCGCATTCTAGACTCCTTATGGACATTACGAGTTCGTGGTGATGACGTTTGGACTCACTAACACGCCTTCAATATATGGACTTGATGACTCGGGTCTGCAGACCGTGATCGATCACTCGGTCATCGTATTCATAGACGATATCTTGGTGTACTCCAAGACCCGAGAGCATCATGAGGAGCATCTTTGGGAGCTATTAGGAGTTTTAGGGTGAGAATGACTATATTCCAAGTTCTCGAAGTGTGAGTTTTGGTTATGAGAGGTTCAGTTCCTAGGACACCTCGATAACTAGGAGGGGATTTTGGTCAATCTGGCCAAAATCGATGCGGTTATGCAGTGGGAGGTTCTGAAATATCCCTCGGATATCAGGAGCTTCTTGGGATTGTTAGGGTAATACCGGAGGTTCATATAGGATTTCTCCAAGATTGAAGTACCCCTCACTCGTTTGAAGAGGAAGGGAGTGGATTTCCAATGGGGCGCTGAACAGCAGAGGGTATTTGAGACCCTCAGACAACAAATTTGCGAGGCACCAGTCTTGACTCTCCTAGAGGGAGTTGAGGATTTTGTGGTGTTTTATGATTAATCCGCCATAGGACTAGGAGCGGTCATCATGCAGATAGGACGGGTGATAGCCTACACAATGCGGTATCTGAAGCCGCACGATACGAGATTCCCTACTCATGATTTGGAGTTGGGAGCGGTGGTATTTGCTATCAGGATTTGGAGACATTACCTCAATGGGGACCGCTGTACCATATACACGGACCACAAGAGTTTGAGACACATCATGGATCAACCAAAAAAGAACATGAGACAGCGCATGTGGTTGGATGAAGTCAAGGACTACGAATGTGAAATCCTTTACCACCCAAGTAAAGAGAATGTGGTTGCGGATGCTCTAAGCCGCAAGTCAGTTGGGTCTTCTTCTCCAGTGACATGTATGAGGATATCAATGGATTCTCCACTTTTGGGTTTGACCAGGGAAGCTCAGGCTAAGGGTATGCATCAGGTGAATTGGAAGCTTGAGAAGATTACAGGTGATAACACATGTTTTATGCAGGATAGCCATGGATTATTGACCAGCTATGGTCGAGTATAGGTTCTGATTTTTGGTTACATCAAAAAGATTGTCTTGGAGGAGGCTTATAAGTCTCGCTTCTTTATTCACTTGGGGGCACCAAGATCTATTGGGATTTGAATTTGAGTTACTGGTGACTAGGCATGAAGAGGGAGATTACATGGTATGTTGAGACGTGCTTGACCTATCGGATGGCCAAGGCCGAGCATCAGAGGCCGCATGGCCAGCTACAGCCCCTGGAGATTCCCATATGGAAGTGGGAACAGATCACGATAGATTTTATAACCAACCTGACGAGAACGGAAAAGGGCTTCAATGCTATTTGAGTCATTGTGGATCAATTGACCAAGAGCGCCCACTTTTTGACGATATGGGAGACTTCATTAGCCGAGAAGCTGGCCGATTTGTATATTCGCGAGATTGTTGCCAACTATGGGATACCGGTCTCTATTGTCTCAGACTGTTATGTTCGGTTCACCTTCCATTTTTTGCAGAAGTTCCACAAGGAACTAGGCAAGCGGGTGCACTTTAGCACAGCCTATCATCTGCAGGCAGACGACCAGAGTGAGCGGACCATACAGACTCTCGAGGATATGCTAAGAGCTTGTGTTATTGACTTCGGAGGGAGATGAGACTCCTACCTACCCTTTGCAAAGTTCTCCTCCAACAACAACTTTCATTCCAGTATAGGTGTCCCGCCGTATGAGTTGTTGTATGGACAGAGGTGTCGCACCTCAATATGCTGGGCTGAGATCTATTACAGGGTGATGGGACGAACAGAGGTAGTTTTGTAGACTGCCGAGAGGATTCAACAAATCAGACAGCAACTGTAGACCGCTCAAAGTTAGCAGAAGAGTTACGCTGACAGATATCGATCTAAGCTGGAGTTTTAGGTGGGTGACATGGTACTCCTAAAGGTCTCACCTTGTAAGGGTGTTCTTCGCTTTAGATAGAGTGGGAAATTGGGTCCCCAATACATTGGGCCATTCAGGATCATTTCTAGGGTTAGCAAGGTGGAATATAGACTTGATATGTCGAAGGAGCTTAGTCAGGTCCACAACACTTTCCATGTGACACAGTTGTGGAAGTGCATAGTAGATGAGGGGGCAGTGATATCATTAGACGACATTTAGGTCGACGAGCGCCTGAATTACGTGGAGAGCCCAATCGTCGTTATTGAGAGGAAGGTAAAGGTTCTACGAAACAAGCAAGTACCTCTAGTAAAGGTACAGTGGGAGTACAAGAGGGGATTAGAGTGTACATGGGAGCTGAAGGCAGAGATGCAGGAACACTACCCAAACTCAAAAGTATAATTTTTAAAGCATTATGTACATGTTTATGGACCTAATCGATGAGTTGGTTTCCCCAACTCGTCATGTAGAGGCAGGTTAGCCCACATGGATTATTAGACCTACTCAACGAGTCGAAGGACCCTGACTCGACGAGTAGGAGCTGGAAAATGAAACCCTAATTTTTAGGGTTTGCACCCTATTTAAAGGACCTTAAGTCCTTACCTCCAGCCCCTTACCTCCTTTTGATGGCCAGAAGAAACCCTAATCAGTCTAACACTGTTCTTGAGTGTTTGAGAGGCTAAAGTGTGCTTTTGGTGCTTTTGACTGAAGAAGCTTGGAGTCTTAAAAGCTTGGAACGAGAAGAAGAGGGTAGATCCAGTATCTACATTGTCTTGGCTTGCATTTAAAGGTAAAAAGCCTCTATCTTGGTCTTCCATTTATCAGATCCTTTCTTCAGTGAGAATATGGACATTTTGGTGCAAAAATGGAGTTATTTTTGGATTTGAGCTTGATACAAGTGCATAGTTGGAGATCTGGACTCCTATAGACCTTTATGAACATAAAGCATCAAGCTTTATGAGGCTTTGGCTCTCCTTCATGTCTAAAACCTTCTTCTAAGGCTAGTTATGAGTGTTTTAGCTTCATGGATCTTTGCATGCACGTAAATTTAGCAACTCTATGTAATAATCACACCCTAGGAGCCGAGATCAATAGCTTGGAGCTTTGGTTTCACGAAAAAGCCTCTGTATGAGAAATGGACTGAGGGGACTCAATAAGTTGCATGGTCAACTCGACGAATCTTATGAAGATTCGACGTTGTTTGCTTCTACATGGACTTGGTGAGTCAATGAGACGATTCGAAGAGTCAGTTAGGGTTTTTCCTAACTTTTGGAGACGCAAGGACTCAATGAGTTGGTTGGAAACTCGGCGAGTCAACAAGGGTTTTCGCAATTTCTCGAGTTCAAAAAGGACTCAACGAGTCAGTGAGCTGCAATCGACGAGTTGGGTCAACATGCACCGTTGACCTTGACTGTTGACTTTGACTTTGACCAAGGGTTGACCAGTTTGACTTCTGGGGGTATTATAGTAAATTAGAAATTTACAAAAGTGGTTTTATGGTGAATATAGGTGGTCGAGTTTGTAACGACGTAAATTTTAAACCAATTTTTCATTTTTAAAAACATCAAAAACATCGAGTAATAATTTAGGTTCCAATGCAAACAATATTGTCACGACCGATTACATAACAAAGATCACAAAATAGTTTCCCCCGAGTATGTGTACGATCACGCCGGCGCCTTCCCACGGTCCTCGCTAGTACATGAAACACATAACACAACAATTGTAAGCAAAAATGCTTAGTGAGTTCCCCAAAATACAACCTACGCACATACGCCTTTCCAGGCCCTGACCTTCTGGTCCATGTGTCTTAGGGGACTTCCGTCCCGTCTGGGTAAACCTTCCGGTGCTACCCACGACAACCTTACGGTCCATTTTACAATGCCTTCCGACACATAACATAATGCCTTCCGGCACATATCAAGCATATCATACATGGCACATATAACAATTAACTTATCACACATAATGCATATATCTCATATCATAATCGACCTTCCAGTCACACAGTCAAACCCTTCTGGGTATAGTATAGTGAGAAGACTTACCTCATATATCTCGATAACTCGAGAACCCTGGAAATCACTCGTGTTCGAACCCCCGAGCTATAATCCTCCTATAACATCATATATCTATAATTAATACTTGTACCACTAAGGTTGACCATCCCTATCAAGTCAATACTGGTCAACTCTGGTCAACAGTCAATGGTCAATTTGACCGGACTCGGCGAGTGCACTAGAGCGACTCGGCGAGTCTAAGCGTTTTCACCAACTTGCAAGGATTTCCCTTTGACACATCGAGTACTCCCCTGACTCGACGAGTTCCACCTGGTCATGAATAACGGGGCCACCGCGACTCAACTCGCCGAGTCGCAAGGACAACTCGGCGAGTCCCAACTCGACTCGATCCACCTGTCAATCCCTCTCTAACTCTCTATGACTCACTGAGTCACCCATAACACGACATGACTACTCACTGGGTAGTTTTAAGGACAATCATCAAGCTACTCGTCGAGTCTGTTCTTCAGACTCGGCGAGTCCATGCCATGCATCAGCTACAACTTGCTTCTGCGGTCAGATCCGTTCCATACACACATAGATCTAGCCTTCCCAAGCTCATTTATCACGTAAAGTCTCAGTCTTGGTCGCCATGCAACACTTACAAGGCTCTTTTTGGGGAAATAACCTCTAATATGGCAACCCTAGTCTCCAACTCAAAAGAATGGACATAAAGCATATCATTTGGGGCCTTCTGGACCTGCTAAGGTCTAGATCTACGTTCCATATCTCCATGGGACATTTCACACTTCAAATACAAGCCAAATAAGCCAAGAAGAAACCCTAGACTTGACATATCAACCAAAACACGAAGATTAGTTCTGAAAGTTACCTCAAGAAGCTTCCCTTGACGAAATAGAAGCAGATCCAAGCTCCCCAACTCTTCTAGCTTGATCTTCTCCTTCCTTTCTTGCAATAACACACAAATTGGTGAACAAATAGCCTCTTATCTCACTCACAAGGACTCTCAGCTGCTTTGGTGCACTCAAGGCTCAAGGTGGCCGCAATGAAGGGCCATAAGGTCCTTTAAATAGGGCTTAGGACCGGAAAATTAGGGTTTCATTAAACAACGCGGACTCGTCGAGTCCATCCCTTGGACTCGCTGAGTCCAGAAGCGAACCTTCGTCCAAAACCGCGACCCGACTCGGCGAGTTCGACCTCCAACTCGCCGAGTCCCGTCACAAAATACCAAAAATATGAAATTAAAGATACCTGGAAATCCGGGCTGTTACAATTCTCCCCCACTAGAACAAGACTTCACCATCAAAGTCTCGCTCTGCAAATAGCTCCAGATGCTGCTCACGCATCTCACGCTCCGGCTCCCAGGTCATCTCTGATCCCTTCCGATGCTGCCACTGAACCAACACTAGGGGTACCTCCTTGTTCCTCAAAACCTTGATCTTCCGATCTCTGATGGCTACTGGTCTCTGAGCATAATTCAGGCTCGCATCTACCTGAATATCCCCTAATGGAACCACTGCCGATTCGTCGGACACATGGAAAGTGTCGTGAATTAGCCCCAACTCTACTGGCAAGTCTAAAAGGTAGGCTACCCGACCCACCCTCGCGATCACACGAAAAGGACCAATATATCGGGGCCCCAACTTGCCCCTCTTCTTAAATCGAATCACTCCTTTCCAAGAAGAGACCTTCAGGAGTACAAGATCACTGACCTGAAACTCAAGCTCGGACCGGCGCCTGTCTGCATAACTATTCTGTCAGATCTGAGCGGTCAACAATCTCTGCCTGACCAGCTGAATCTGCTCGGTCGTCTGGAGTACGATCTCCATGCTACCCATAACCCGCTGCCCTACCTCACCCCAACAGATGGGGGTGCGACACCTCCGCCCATACAACAGCTCAAAGGGTGGGATACCAATGCTCGAATGATGGCTTTTGTTGTAGGAAAACTCTGCCAAGGGTAAATATGCATCCCAGCTACCCCCGAAATCCAACACACATGCCCGGAGCATGTCCTCGAGCGTCTGAATCATTCGCTCACTCTGACCGTCTGTCTGCGGATGATATGCGGTACTAAAATGCAGCCTAGTACCCAACTCCTCACGAAACTTCTTCCAGAACCTGGAAGTGAAACGCACATCACGGTCTAAAATAATCGAGATCGGCACTCCATGCCACGATACTACCTCCCTCACATATAACTCCGCCAACTTCTCCGCAGAAGAGCTCTCACTGATGGCTAGAAAATGAGCACTCTTCGTCAATCTATCCACGATCACCCAAATCGCATCGACTCCCCTCGCAGTTCGCGGCAACTTGGTGATGAAATCCATAGTAATTTGTTCCCACTTCCATTCGGGAATATCTAGTGGTTGCAGCTTACCGTGCGGTCGCTGGTGCTCGGCCTTGACTTGCCGACAAGTCAAGCACCTCTCGACAAACCATGCGACATCCCTTTTCATACAGGGCCACCAGTACTCCTTCCTTAGATCCAAATACATTTTCGTAGCACCGGGATGAATCGAGAATTTCGATCGATGTGCTTCCTCCATCAAAATAGTACGCGCACTCCCCACAAACGGTAACCAAATCCGACCCTGAAAAGTCATAAGCCCTCGACCATCTGTGACGAATCCGGATACCTGACCTACCACCCGCTCCTTCTTCTGATGTTCTGGCTTCGCATCCTCTGCCTGAGCTCCTCGAATAATATCCAAAATCGGGGTCAATACCGTCAATCTCATACAAATATCTCGGATCGGGGCGCTTTCCGCCCTACGGCTCAATGCGTCGGCTACCACATTAGCCTTGCCCGGGTGGTACAGGATCTCACAATCGTAATCCTTCACCACATCCAACCACCTCCTCTGTCGCATATTCAGATTTGGCTGATCCATCAAGAACTTCAAGCTCTTGTGGTCCGTGTATATCGTACACCGAACCCCATACAAATAGTATCGCCAGATCTTGAGGGTGAAAACCACAGCCCCCAACTCCAGATCATGGGTGGGATATCTCATCTCATGAGGCTTCAACTGCCTCGAAGCATACGCTATCACATGACCTCTCTGCATAAGCACCGCCACCAAACCCGATATAGAGGCATCACAGTACACCACAAAATCCTCCATCCCTTCCGGGAGTGCAAGCACCGGAGCCTCACACAATTTCTGACGAAGCGTCTCGAATGAGGACTGCTGCTCCGGTCCCCATGAAAATGTAACACCCTTCCGGGTCATCTTAGTAAGTGGCACGGTGATCTTGGAGAAGTCCTTGATAAACCTGCGATAATATCCAGCCAAACCCAGAAAACTCCTGATCTCGGTGGGCGATCTCGGCACCTCCCATCTCAACACCGCCTCAATCTTGGCCGGGTCGACCAATATCCCTTTCAGGTTAACAAGATGCCCGAGGAACTGGACCTCTCATAACCAGAAATCACACTTGGAGAACTTGGCATACAGTCTCTCCGATCTCAAAACCTCAAGAATCTCCCTCAAATGTTCCTCATGCTGATCCCTAGTCCTTGAATACACCAAAATATCATCGATGAATACGATCACCGACCGATCCAGCATCGGCCGGCACACCCGGTTCATAAGATCCATGAACGCAGCCGGGGCATTGGTGAGCCCAAAAGGCATCACCACAAACTCGTAATGTCCATAACGAGTTCTGAAAGCAATCTTCTGGATATCTTCCTCTCGAACCCTCATCTGATGATACCCCGACCTCAAGTCAATCTTGGAGAACCAAGATGCTCCCTGCAACTGATCGAACAGATCGTCGATCCTAGGTAACGGATACCGGTTCTTAACCGTCAACTTATTCAAGTCCCGGTAATCGATACACATCCGGTGTGAACCATCATTTTTCTTGACGAACAAAATCGGCGCTCCCCAAGGTGAGCTACTCGGTCGAATGAATCCGTTTCCAAACAGCTCCTGAAGTTGCGAGGATAACTCCTACATTTCCGGTGGGGCGAGACAATAAGGCGCCTTGGCGATGGGCGCCGCTCCCGGAACCAAATCGATACGAAACTCCACTTGCCTCTCCGGAGGCACACCCGGTAACTCTTCGGGGAACACATCCGAAAACTCGCATACAACAGGAACGTCATCAACCGAATTGGGCCTCCCCGTGGCCACTCGAGTATCCATCACGTAAGCTATGAATCCATTACAGCCCTGCTGCAAACTCTGCCTTGCCATGGCAGCCGAACAAAACGCCGACCCATACCGGGTCCCTTCGCCATAAACTGTAAGCACTCCCCCACTAGGGTCTCGAATCGTCACCAGCTGTCTCTCGCAGTCAATGACTGCTCCAAATTTACTCAACCAGTCCATGCGCACGATAACGCAGACATCCCCCATAGCTATAGGAACCAAGTGTATAGGGAACTCGACCCCAAAAATCTCGAGCACGCATCCTAGAATCACCTCAGTGGCGTATACCGCTTTCTCATTTGCTATAGAAACTCGCAGGGGTCGACTCATCACCTCCCGATCAATACCGATGTACTGGCTAAAAGACAATGATACAAAAGACCGACTCGCACCCGAGTCAAATAATACCAAAGCAGGCACAGAATTCACAAGAAAAGTACCTACGCATATCATAATATAAGCACAATATCTCAGTACAAAGGTAAATACATGAAAGAATACATATCGGCTACGACATCAGGCGCCGCGCGGACCTCCTCTGCAGTCAACTGGAAAGCTCTCCCACGAGCCTTCGGGGCCTCGGCCTTCACTGGCCGAATCTCGGTAACCCTGGAAGCAGGCGTAGATCCCTGGCGAAGCTGGGGGCACTCGGCCTTCCGATGGCCGGTCTGGTTGCAATGAAAGCAAACCATGAATCCCTTGGGGCAATCCCTAGCAATGTGCCCCTCCTTGCCACACTTGTAGCAAGCACCCGATCAACATGCCCCCTCGTGACCCTTGCCGCACTTTCCGCAAGTGTGGCCCTTCTGACCTCCGGATCTCGAATCGGCGGACTTGGTCCGCTTGGCTGCCGGCTGAGACTGAGCCGGCCGCCGATCCACCCGTTGAGACTCGGCCTCCTCCCTGGTCTGGGTCTCCAACTCGATCTCACGCTTCCTGGCATTCGCCTGAAGCTCTGCAAAAGTCTGATATGACGAGTTCGATATGAACTCCTGGATATCCCTCCTCAGCACTCCCAAATACCGACTCATCCGAGCCTGCTCCGTGGACACCTGCTCGGGGTAGAACATCGCCCTCTCATGAAACTTCCGTGTGATCACCGTGACAGAATCATTACCCTGCTTGAGGGTCAAGAACTCCTGAACCAACTGTTCCCTCTCCACCTGGGGAACGTACTCGTCTCTGAACATAGCAGTAAACCTCTCCCAAGTCACAGCTGAAACCTCTGCCAGAGTGAAGCTCACCGTCACGAACTTCCACCAATCCTTTACTCCCAGACGGAGCTGGTTCAACGCGAACCGTACCCTCAGATGCTCCGTACATGAACAAGTGTAGAAGCATCCCTCGATATCAGCAATCCATCTCATCACAGCGATCGGATCCTGCGTCCCGTCAAACTCAGGTGGCTTCGTGTTGCTGAACTCCCGGAACAGCAACGAGTCACCTCCCTGTGGTCTAGCAGCGGCCACAGCTGCGGTAGCTGCAGTTGCGGCGGCCTCAATCAACGCGGTGTACCGCTCATCAAATGTCTCCATCAGCGTGGTCTTACTAGACCCAAACATCTCTGAAATCTCAGCCCGGATCGCTGCAGCTACCTCCTCATGAATCATCTGACGAAGCTCCTCGTCAGTCACACTACTCGTACCAGGTATGTGGCGTGGTCCAACCATGATGTCTCTGAAATACAACATAAAAATATCAGAGACTCTGTCGAGCATAATCGCACTCGATAACGCAGTCCTACTCAGTCTCCGAAACACAGGGATTCTTACTTGGGTTGCCCACTGACCCGGTGTCTTTAGTAGTACGGGCCCAATACTACCAACTACACCGCATCAGTATCCACCCCAAGTCCTCCTCCCCAAGCCCCGAATCCTGAGTACTCTATTCTTGCCATGCATTAGATACCCACTCACTCTCAAAGCACCTCATAGAAGTAGGTTTCCCTAGACTAAGGCATCACAAAATCAGGCCACTCTAGTCCTAATATGAATACCTAGTCTACTAGCATGCGTATCATATCATATCATATCTCGTAACACATATTGTAAGAGTATTTTGGGGATTTTACCGTTCGGGCGCTGGCTGACCGTACACACTCCTTCTTTTTTGGTTGTTTCAAAATCACTTATCAAATTTTATTGATTTATTAATTAAAATTTTCTCAAATCCCCGGTTTGAGTTCAGTTACGCCCGAAGGTGTACCCGAATCCCTCAAATCAAGGCTCTGATACCAACTTGTAACGACGTAAATTTTAAACCAATTTTTCATTTTTACAAACATCAAAAACATCGAGTAATAATTTAGGTTCCAATGCAAACAATATTGTCACGACCGATTACATAACAAAGATCACAAAATAGTTTCCCCCGAGTGTGTGTACGATCACGTCGGCGCCTTCCCACGGTCCTCACTAGTACCTGAAACACATAACACAACAACTATAAGCATAAATGCTTAGTGAGTTCCCCAAAATACAACCTACGCACATACGCCTTTCCAGGCCCTGACCTTCTGGTCCATGTGTCTCAGGGGACTTCCGTCCCGTCTGGGTAAATCTTCCGGTCCTACCCACGACAACCTTACGGTCCATTTTACAACGCCTTCCGGCCCATAATATAATGCCTTCTGGCCCATATCAAGCATATCATTCATGGAACATATAACGACTAACTTATCACACATAATGCATATATCTCATATCATAATCGAGCTTCCGGTCACACAGTCAAACCCTTCCGGGTATAGTATAGTGAGAAGACTTACCTCGTATATCTCGATAACTCGAGAACCCTGGAAATCACTCGTGCTCGAACCCCCGAGCTATAATCCTCCTATAACATCATATATCTATAATTAATACTTGTACCACTAAGGTTGACCATCCCTATCAAGTCAACACTGGTCAACTCTGGTCAACAGTCAATGGTCAATTTGACCGGACTCGACGAGTGCACTAGAGCGACTCGGCGAGTCTACGCGTTTTCACCAACTCGCAAGGATTTCCCTTTGACACGTTGAGTACTCCCCTGACTCGACGAGTTCCACCTGGTTATGAATCACAGGGCCACCGCGACTCAACTCGCCGAGTCGCAAGGACAACTCGGCGAGTCCCAACTCGACTCGGTCCACCTGTCAATCCCTCTCTAACTCTCTGTGACTCACTGAGTCACCCATAACTCGACAGGACTACTCACTGGGTGGTTTTAAGGACAATCTTCAAGCTACTCGTCGAGTCTGTTCTTCAGACTCGGCGAGTCCATGCCATGCATCAGCTAAAACTTGCTTCTGCGGTCAGATCCGTTCCATACACACATAGATCTAGCCTTCCCAAGCTCATTTATCATGTAAAGTCTCAGTCTTGGCCGCCATGCAACACTTACAAGGCTCTTTTTGGGGAAATAACCTCTAATATGGCAACCCTAGTCTCCAACTCAAAAGAATGGACATAAAGCATATCATTTGGGGCCTTCTGGACCTGCTAAGGTCTAGATCTAGGTTCCATATCTACATGGGACCTTTCACACTTCAAATACAAGCCAAATAAGGCAAGAAGAAACCCTAGATTTGACATATCAACCAAAACACGAAGATTAGTTCTGAAAGTTACCTCAAGAAGCTTCCCTTGACGAAATAGAAGCAGATCCAAACTCCCCAACTCTTCTAGCTTGATCTTCTCCTTCCTTTCTTGCAATAACACACAAATTGGTGAACAAATAGCCTCTTATCTCACTCACAAGGACTCTCAGCTGCTTTGGTGCACTCAAGGCTCAAGGTGGCCGCAATGAAGGGCCATAAGGTCCTTTAAATAGGGCTTAGGACTGGAAAATTAGGGTTTCATTAAACAGCGCGGACTCGCCGAGTCCAGACGCGAACCTTCGTCCAAAACCGCGACCCGACTCGGCGAGTTCGACCTCCAACTCGCCGAGTCCCCTCACAAAATACCAAAAATATGAAATTAAAGATACCTGGAAATCCGGGCTGTTACAGAGTTCGTGGCTGTGATTCGAGAGTTTGATCTTATCACTACAGTACGACATTTGTGAGGTGAGTTATCCTCACTATACTTAAGGGTCAAAGGCACCAAGGCCGGTCCATTGGATCTAATATCCTAGTAGTTGATGATATGTTGAGTATGAAATAGTTATGCATGCTAGTTTGCTATGCCAGTTTTGTAGATCTGTAGGACTGCCTGTGTTACTATTTGATTATTTGTATGTGCATTTAGCTGTATATGTCGACATGTTGTGTGGGTAGGGTTGAGGTTACACTCCTTCGTGCGGTAAGAAATAAACCCTGGAGTATACCAGATATGAGTTGAGGGCCTGGAGAGCATATGAGACTAATACTGAGGACTCCTAGGCGTTCCAGTTGTGAGCTGAGGGCCAGAGGAGCATGCCAGACTCACACTGAGGGTTGATCAGTTATATTCCAATCTTAGGACTGAAGGGGAAAAGCCATTCATAAGATGTGGGCTCAAGAGCAAACTAGACTTATGTTGTGGGCTCGGAAGCAAGACAGATTTAAGGTGTGGGCCTAAAAGGCAAGTCAGTCTCACACTGAGTACTTAGGGATAATCCAGTCTGTAGAGCTATAGATCTGTTACATGTTATTATGTGTATTATTTGTTATGTATTGGTATTTTGGGGGAACTCACTAAGCTTCGGGCTTACAGTTTTAGTTTTGGTTTTAGGTACTTTGGATGATCGTGGGAAGGCGAAGGTGTGATCATACAGTTCCTCATATTTTATGACTTTGTTTATGGAAGACTCTGATATGGAACTATTTTGAAAACAAATTTATAATAACTGTTGGTTTTTTATTGATTTAAAAAGTTTTAAATTGGTATGATTTTTATGGATGTTACAACATTTCTAGCCATGCAAAGGCTTAAAGTCGATGTCTTTATGGAATAAGACATCTTAGAATGGTCAGATTTGTGGTTAGGTTAGTTGTCTTAAGGGATTAAGACACAAAGTGAGTGAAAGTTGAAGCAAACAGAATATGGCATACGTACTCCTGGCTACACCCCGTGTAGCCGGTTCCGACCCCGACCATAGACTGTTCAAGTATTTCGTTGATTAGATGGAGTCTAGTTCCAATAGTTCGAGTGTGAGGTTTACTTGTCGTCGGTATCAGGTGAGTCTCCGTACTTATTCTTACCTATGTGATAAAATAGTTGTATTTATGATAACCATCTGGGTCTAGCTGTTATTATTACGTTATGTTGTTATTATGTGACTGAGACTATTGATAGTCTCCACAGTTGTTGCTGTTAGCCCAGTGGGACTACTGATAGTCCCTAGGGTTGCTGATAATCCATAGTTAATTATTTATGATGTGCTTTTTGTGGTATATTGGAGAACTCACTAAGCTTCGTGCTTACAGTTTATGAACTCCAATATTTTGTGAAATTGGTTGTTTGGATAATTATGTGATTGATAATTTGGTTTGTGAAACTTATTTTGGTATATTAAAAATGAAAAAGAGGTTTTAATTTCGAAGTGTTAAAATGAACATGTTTAATTTTTTGTTAAAATCTAATGAATCTTGTTGCTTTCTTTTTCTATTTCCAGTTTTTTGGTAAAGTTTGTCTTAAATTTGGCCTTGTTGTGAAAATGTTTTCATTTCTTAGGTTTTTTGTGATTGTTTTTTTAGTTAAATATTTTTAATTATGATTATCAAGCCTATAGATCAAAGAATAAACTTGTTGAAATCTCAAATAAAGGAATACCCATAAGATCAATAATATTTACTTATTTTTAGGTTTATATTTAACTTGAAGTTACTGTGGGTAGAGCTAGCTGTACATTTTTGGATACTGAAATTGGTGAATTTAGTGAAACAATGTAGCCTATAATTCCTATGCTTTAATCCCTTTCTTTGATATTAATTATTCTTTGTTGGTGCCTGTTTCACATATAGCCCTTGCTACAATCTCTACGTAAATATATTTTGGTCCTAACATATTTATTGGATTATCTTTATTAACAACTATAAAATAAAACACTTATATTCATATTTATGGAGTTTTATAGCATAACAAAAACACTTGCAACGAACTTTCATTCAAGTGTCTATAAGAGAACTACAATACAAAGTATGAATTTGCTAACATTTTTTAATTGTAATTACCAGATGCTTATGAACTAAAACAGGAGAAGAAGCAACGTCATTGTAATATGTCTCAAATTACATTATTAATTATAGTCTCATCATTTTTGCTAAAGTTGTGACAATTAGAGTAAGTGAATGAAACAGTAGCAAACCAGCTTAAGTGATATGAAGAAGGTACTCCCTTTAAAGATATCAATCTTAGTAAGAAGAAAAAGATGGCAGAGCTTGTACCTTTGTTGATGGATAGAATGTTGAAACCTTATGAAAAAGTGATTATTAGACCGAAAGTTACAAAATTTATTTTAAAGAAAATCATCCAATAAAATAATTAATAATTATTGGTTGCTATTTCTCATAAAATTTCATGTAAAACAAATTAAATCTAGAAAAATAAAAACAAAAATAGAAAAAGTTCCTTTCATAGCCTATTTCTACAAAGTTGGTTGCTATAATAGACTACGTTTAAAATCTTGGTTGCCATTTATTGTAAAATTTCATGTTAACGAAGGACCAAATCCGAAAAAATTTCAAAAAAAATGAAACAAGTTCTTATCACAACCTACTTCTACAAAGTTGGTTGCTATTACAGACCAACATTACAATCTTGGTTGCTATTTATTGTAAAATTTTCATGCTAACAAAGAACCAAAAATCTAAAAAAATGAAGTAAAAAAAATGAAACAAGTTGTTATCACAGTTCACAACCCATTTCTACAAAGGTGGTTGCTATTATAGACCAACTTTACAATTTTGGTTGCTACTGATTGTAAAATTTCATTTTAACATGATCAAATATGAAAATTTGACAAAAAAATGAAACATGTTTCTATTATTTCATTTTTTATTAAATTGTACAAAATCATCATTTTATCAAATATTAAACATATGAACGATAATCGGATAATAATACTTGTGTATATATTAATTTTAACTAATTATTGTAAATTTACACAAAGCCTCTATGTAAAATAATAAATTTATGCAAATATCAATAATGTCTATTTTTTAACCGTGGTTTCATAGGTATAAACATAATATTATAATATTTCATTAGAAAAAATTAATCTTACAGTCTTATAAAATTATATCCGTTTCAAAATGTATGTGTGTGTGTATATATATATATATATATATATATATATATATATATATATATATATATATATATATATATATATATATATATATATATATATAAAGAATATAGTGAACTATGTTTTGTGGGAGCGGGTTGCTAAACCTTGATACACGACAAGTGAAGTTGGAATGGTCTGGTCCAACCATGCTTATTGGAATTTTGACCAAAAAATCCGGACACTCCCCAGTCTTCCCAACAACCAAAAAATTATTTGTCTAAAAAGTCTTTAACGGAAAATGTTTTTTAAGGGTTGTTGAATGTGTTATAAAAATAATTATGTGGTTAAAAGTCATAATAATAGAATATGTAATGTTTTGATAACTAGATTTTGATAATAACATATATAATTCTAATAAAATCAAAGTAATAAGAATATAACAATTCAAAAACAATAAAATTGTTGTAAAAATATAACTCCTAAGAATAAATATAAAGAGGTATTTACTAAAATGATCGAAAATAAAATTTCAATATCTCAAGAACCGACGGTTTAATAATAGAAAAAAATGGCAACTCGACTTTTGAAATATATTTTATAATTTGTGAAGGGAGACAACTGATCATAGTATAGAAAAAGTCAAATTTATGTTGTTGTTTGTAGAATGTTTCATACTAGTAAATGACTTGGTTGTAAGGAACCCACTTTTTCTATGGTATATAGATGTAAATATTTTTGAAATGATAAATAATTTAAATATCTCTTTATCTGGGATTGAATCTATGATTTCCAAGTTAGTTGCAAGATTAGAAACTTCCATGTTAGCTAAGTATGCTAGCCTGAACTTGTATGTAGATATAAATATGAATCAACAAAAATTTCGAGAATCTAGTAGCACTTTGTGAAAATTTAATGTCTTTTTAATGACATTGTAGTTTCTTTTAAGTAAATATGTAAATACACATGATATCAAATAAGAAAATGGAGTAGTACTTGAAAATTTATGTTTTGCACATAAAGAACTGAATTTTTGAAGTTGCCTTCTTAATGTCATTTGCATATTTGGTGCTAACATTGTAATTTTTTCGATTAAATGTGTGTATGCATTAATTTCTTAATATATGAAAATAGAGCACTCTTCCAAAATTTATGTTTTCCGAGTTAATAGCCGTTTGGTGACCTTTAAATATGTTTTGTGAGTTTCCATCTTAATATATTTACGTGTTTTCTACTAACATTGTAGGTTTTGAGTAAATATGTCATGTATTTTATGGATATCGTATGTGAAAATGGAACACTTTTTACAAAATTTACATTTTACAACTCAAGAATTGCACCATTTGTTGATTCTCCTTCGATCGTCGACAACAATCCTGTTGCCGGTCACGTCTTTCGTTGCACGACATCAGAGATGCGTTGCTGCACCTCTGTTGTCTTCTTCTTTCATTACTGACCATTCTCGGTAGCTTCTAATGTCGACTGTACATAGTAATTCCTCCACTCCCTTTCCTTCGAAACTCAATTTAGTGTACACTCTAACGAATGTGTACAATCAATTTAGTTTCAACTTAAATGTGGATAGGTATCGTTACAAACTTTGGATACAAATAGTCTCTAACATGTGTCGCGGTACGTTTAGTTATGGTCATATTTCAGGAAAATTGGAACCCAAGGATGATGATGAGGAGGAATGGTACTCGGTTGATGCCTGCATCAAATCATGGTTCTATATTACTTGTGATCCAAACTTACGTCAAATCATCTCTAGTGATGATTGCACAACCAAAGCCTTATGGGACAAGTTGGATGAATTTTAAAAACAACCAAGACCGGTTTTGAGAATTCAAATGTCTAGGACAAGGCAGATAAAAATATCCCTTATGGCTTAACGTGTAACGAATTAAATTACATAACCTAATTTTTCTTATTAAAATGATGATAAACTTTATAGCAATAAGCATAGCAAAATCATAGTATTTGAACGAGTAATTACGTATTGTAATAATTAACCAACAATTCATGAAGTTCTCCTAGCATTCTTGATTGTAAATTGGTTGATCAACTCTTCGTACTTTATACTCTCTAAGATTTTGTTCTCGATAGATATCATCTCTAAAACGCTAAGTCTTTCTTGGATCATAGTGGAGCGTAAGTAAGATTTCACAAACTTCAATTTCGAAAAACTTCTTTCTGCAAATGCGACCATTACAAGAATAGTCAACAATATTCTATATGCAATGCTTGCATATGGGAAATAATCAAGTTCTTTAAAAAAACTTCAAAATATCTATAAGGTTGCTAAATTCCTTGGTTTCCAATATCTTAGATAATTGCAACTCTGTATAAAGGTCCTTGGCTTCATACTTGAGTGCTTTATCAAGACGATGACAATACGACTTAAGATCTTTATCTTTATTTTCCCTCAAATTATGTGAAATAAAAAAACCAAATACTTTGTCATACTCTTTGAATTGTTCAAATCTTGTCTCAAGATAAAAAATAGTGTGATCAACAATGTATAAGAAATAATTGACACTGAAATTTCTTCTCGTGTAAATCAAACTTCTTCGCTAATTGAACTCTCGTCAAACCTATTTTTCTTTCAATCAAACGATTTGTGGAAATATTGGATCAATACCCATTTCAATACCAATCTTCTTAGCGTCAACAATCACTTTTGAAAAAACAGTTTCTCTATAATCCTAAAAGAACACAATCAATCTGTTTATTTCTATAATAGCATCATCAAGATGAATATCCTTAGATTGTAATTATTTTTCATAATACTCACATGGTTTAGTACTTCATACCAAATAAAAGTTTATACCAAAAATTCAAAGTCACCAAGTTCTTTTTCTACTAGTAAAGTTTCTTTACATGCAATTGCAGCATCATTATCCTTTTCTCCAACTTGAAATAAAGCTTCCATTACATCCATAAGTTACATTTGAATAGCCTTTACACTCTCAACATGGCTTTTTCAATGAGCTAGATATTAGATTAGGTGTCTAAGCCCATAACTATTATTAGTATGTACTTGACCCGAGAGTAGCATGGTCCATTTGGGTTGCATATCACCAGGACAATTTGATAGGATGGACTTTTGAGAAGAGGTTGTTTATGATTTATTAATATATTATAAGTTCTAATATATTAATATGAAATCATATTATTTAATTAGTACTGATCAATAATTAATTTGGAATTAATTTTGTGATCAAAAGAGAATAATTAAATATAATGGGTTGATTGGTAAATCATTCATTCTTATGGAGTGGGCCAATGATCCATGATTCATTAAGTTGGGCTAAACCCATGTGGTGACCCATGGATGATCCATGCAGGTTTTAACCCATGGATCGTAAGGAATACGGAAAGTCATGGCCACTAAGGTTTACATGGTGTAACCCTAATCATGCCACACTATATAAGAAACCCTGTAGCATCCAAAAATGGGCACTAGTTATCATGGGAATCCATGAGCCGATTTTGGTGTCAGAAACTCTCTCAAAAGTCATCTTTTGTCTTAGGTGTGTTGTGATTCCATTTGAGGCATTCATACTATTGATGCTAAGTTCTTAAAGGCCAAATACAAAGAGGTTTCCAACTACAACAAAAGGTATGTCATCTAACTAGAACTTTGTAGTAAAGATACCCTATTGTATGCTAGTTAGGATGATGTTTTGGAAAATTAAAGTTTGCATGGATATTAGAGAAAACATAGATCCAAAGCATCTAGGGTTGCATGTACACCATAGGAGTGTTAGAATGCTCAAAACCCTTCATTTGACACAATGACTTATGACTCTAAGCTTTAACATTATCTTTCAAAATTTCCCATCTCTTAGTAGAATGTGCAAAGTTAGTATAAATGCATTAAATGAATCCAAAAATGTTCTTTCCTATAATACACTTGTTAGCCATATTACATAACGTTAGATTAAGATAATGGTAACCACAAGGAGTGTAAAATGATCTATGATTTATATCTAAAAATCTCTTTTGCACTCATTGGTATTTTCCTTTCATGTTTGCTCCATTATCATAGCCTGGACCACGCATATCATCAATTTTAAGACCAAAAGACTTTAACTCCTTAAGCTGAAGATCAAGTAGTCCTTTTCTGGATGTATCATCAATATTCAAAAAACCTAAAAGGACTCCTCGGTAGTAATAGAATTATATGATAACTTTAAATGCCTCAATAGTATAGTCATCTATTCTTGGTGACTTGAATCGGGAATACAATCAAGTATGATTGAGTAGTACCTTGCTTCCTTTATCCTCTTGATAAGTTCATTATGGATCGTGTGGCCAAGATAATGCACATGAAGCCCGTCAATTGTGATCCACCGCACATGCTCTTTGAAAACATAGTCAAACTCTTCCAACATTTCAATGACACCCAAAAAATTCTCATTACCTATTAAATACAATTAACAAATAAGAAATGGAATCATGCATAGTAATTAACAAAAAGGTATTTGGTAGAATTGGAAAAAAAATACAATTTACATTTACCTTCTTTATACAAATTTCATTGGATCCATGAAATGCTAAATTATGTTTAGCAAGAAGCTTCACTACTTCGATGATTCTTAAAAGGACTTGTTTATAGTAATCTCTTTCTTTCTGAAATTGCTCGTAGTGAACTTTATTAATGGTTTCATTCAAGTTCAATATTTTGTGAATATCAAACCGCTTACTTTCATTTGTAAGATGATCTAAGGAAATTTCATGTTCTTTAACCCTAGTGGTAACATGGTTCCAATCTGCATAACCTTCACCATCTAATTTATCTTTCGAAATCCCTTTTCTTAACACTTTACAACGGAAAGAAAATACTTTGTCTTGCTCTTCCGAATATACTAGCCATTCTCTATCACACTTCTCCAAAATTAATAAAGCTCTTGTATATAAAGTTGTAGAAAGTTGTCTTTCAAATTCATCGTAAGGACCATACATAATACTAGTATCTTTTTTAGGACCTTTCTCAACCAAACGTTTAATCTAATCATAATTAAGTTTTTCCCACCTTCTACTGAAACATTTAATTTCTGATAACATAAATTAGACAATAGTCATTGACTGAATTCTGAATACTAGAACAACAAACAAACTAGATGCTCAATTTTGGATTCTAGAACAAAAAACAAACTAGATACATGAATGTTGAATGAAACTGACTGGATTCTATTATTCTAAATACTGATAGGTGATAACATATATAATATATTCTTCATTTCTTGTTTTACTGTAAAAGACAAAAAAAAATATATCATATAAACTGAAACAGTAAAAATCAAATCCAATTCTACAAAAATATCGAATTACTAACCAACAATTATGATACCAATCCTCAATTCTGCAATTCGAGTTTGATGGTAAGACTAAAACCCTTACCTGATTAGCATATTAGTGATTGATTAAATTCAGTCAGAGGGTAATTCTGATAGATCATTGGTTGCTTAAATGTTGGATAAATCCACTGAAGCCTGAATGATCATTCGCTTCTCCTTCTGGCACTGCATTCTTGTGTTCTCAGTACGTCTCACATTTTGCTGAAGTATTGATCAACGACTTACGAATATGAACTTAGACAAGTGGATTAGTAGACTAAAATTCATGTTAGGCCTAATCTCACTATAGTATAAAAAATTGGGCCCCATAAAAATAGACCATGTGCCTATGTCATGTTTTCCCATGCTCTTTACTAGGCCTGTAAACAATAAAATGCCTCATATGTTACAATTCTAAGATTAATTATGGAACAAAAAGAAAGGTGCAAGTTTGATAGTTGAGTTCTATTACACTCTCAAAAGGCTTGCAGATGATCTCAAAGACATTGACTCTATTATCACTAAGATTGAGTTGGTAATACAAATATTTAGGCAATTATTGCCCTCATATCACAACATTGTTTTGTCATTACCAACACCAAACCATTCTCTTCTTTTCTTCAGGCAAAGAATATGTTGCTATTACTATTGGATTAGGTATCTAAGATAATAACTAAACTGATATATACTTGAATTATTATCAAAGTCCTTTGGGGTAGCCCTCAAACTTGGTAATTGAATTGAATGACTTTTAGAGAGAGAGAGAGAGAGAGAGAGAGAGAAAGAGAGAGAGAGAGAGAGAGAGAGAGACCGATTTATTGATTTATTATATTATAATAAATAGTAATAAATGAATTTATTAATATGTTATGAGAATAATTTATTAATTAGAAATAGTATAATTTAATTAAGAATTAAGGAGAAATTAATTAGAATTAGTTTTGGGATTAGTTAGATTAATTGAAAGTGTAGGGACCTAAGCTGCAAGTGTTAAATATTTGAATAAGAGAGGGATTATAGAATAGTCCTAAGATGGCCGGAAATTATAGGCTTCCTTATGTTTCTAGAATGTGCCTTGGAGATAATTAGGAAACAGATAATTATATGATTTAAGATATTTTAATCAAGTAAGGGTTATCAGGGATTCCTAATGCAACTATAAAAGGGACCTTAGGGTTAGAAATTCCGACCACTCCTGATCAAGAGATAGCTAAAATTCACCTCTCATCCTATCTCCTAATAAGTTTTCCTAGTTGTTAGCAATTGGATGTGAACCATAAGAGGTACGAGATTTTTGATGTTATCTTCCAAGGTTTTTTCCAAGAAGTATTGATTGATTATTTACTACAACAATCAAAAGGTATGTAATCTTCTATGAATCTCAAACTTATCTAGGGTTATAAGGTTTTTTTGTTCAATAGAATGTTTCTTCAAGAGTGTTGTGACTAGATCTAATAGGTTCCATATACCCTTAAGTGTATAAGGATTTATCCGAGTTATTGCATGTAAAACCCATCAGTGGTATCAGAACATATGATTGTCTAAAAACTGAATGTACATTACTTGAACTTGAACAAAACCCAAATTGGAGGAAAGACAAAATCATCATTCTATTGCGGCACCACAACGTGGTGTTCATTCGCCACAACGTGGAGATCTTCGGATCCTCATTTTTCCTTGTTCTAGCACGACATGGTGAACCCTCTGATCAGCAAATTTTTTTTGCTTAATTCAAAATTGATTAGGATAATTACTTTAGATAATATTTTTTATGTTTAAAGCTGAATAATTATCTTAGTAATCTGATATCCTATATCTTGAATTTTTGAATTATCCTTATAATTTAATTAATTGTTAATGAAAGTATAAAAACTAAAATCATAGTTGGTTTATTTTAAAAAATTAAATTAACTTTATATTAAATTCGTAAAATTTATAAAATACACCTTATACTATATGTATAATTAAAACTTTGATATATATTATATGTATAAGACAAAGTTAGTCAAATTGCTAGTACGCCTCATTCATGAAGCCGTACTATAAGGGAAGTTTAAGGAAGCGGTATATAAAATGACCGTCATTAGGTATCGACTCCTACTCTCTGCTTTCTTGTATGGTGGAGGGTCGTTAGCCGAACGGGTTTGATAGGACATAATCTCATTAATAAGTATAATGCTATAAATTAACTAAACTATTTTGAAAAATCCCACTCTTAGTTACTTTAGGAAAATGTGAAAAGTATGCTAATCTATAAAATTGCACAGTATAATTTATTTGTAGTTAGCGGAGCGTGTGTGGTTAACCGGCATACTAATAGTGAATATAAAGAGTAATAATGGGCATTTAAAAATTATCGTTGTTAATGGAGCACATGTGGTTAACCAGAACATTAATGACAAATGATAAATGACATCGAGAGTGCCAAACGTATTTGTATGGTTATTCAGATCTTGTTTGCGATCCTCAGCATCCCGGTCGCAAATAGAAGAGCATAATCTGAGATTAAACATGCCATTGATAAGAATCAATGAATCTCAAAAGATCTAGGAATTGTGTAGTTTAAAATTGGTGAAATGCTTTTACTTACCTTCATAAATTAGCAACAAGATTATGGGATCCCTCTTCTTAGTTGTGAAATGTTATATTGGATCCTAGCCTTAAATATTTATTATGGCTTAAAGTATTAAAGATTATTGTCATCTAACTAAATCTACTTAAAACTCATCCCACAATTTTTCACTTCTCTCGATTGTGTCTAAAGTGACATTGGATGACCCCAACTACAATGATTGGATGCGAAACACCAAGATGGATATTCGATATGAGGGAAAAGAGTATGTCCTAGAGAAAGAACTCATTGAAATCGATGAAGCCACTGCTACTCCTAAAGAAATAGCCTCCTACAAGAAACATTATGACAACAAGACTAAAGTTGCCTGCATCATGGTTGCCACCATGACTCCTGAGTTGCAAAATTTCTACGAGGACTATTATCTGAATGAGATGAACTTGGATCTTGTGTAAAAGTTTCATAATAGAGCTCATAAAAAAAATTATGATATCATCAAGGCTCTTATGGCTTGCAAATTGAAGGAAGGAGAGTCTATCTACAATCACGTGAAAAAAATGCAAAGATACGTACAGTGGCATGAAATGATTAATGTGAAGTTTGGTGTGGAGTTAGCCGTTGACATGGTCCTTAACTCCTTGCCTCATTGTTATGATCAGTTCATTCTAGCTTATCATTTGAACAGCACAGAGACCACGTTGGCCCAATTTCACAACATTTTGTGAATAGTTGATTTAGGACTGAAGAAGAATCAAGCTAATAACTCCACTAATTCTCCTGTCCTTTCCATTAGGTAAAACAATAGAAAGAAGAGGAAATGTGGTCCTAAGAAAAACGGGAAGGACAAGGCTCATGTTGGGTCATCTAGTAATGGCCCAAAAGTGAACCCTAGTTCCGAGATTCCTTTTGTTAGTGATCCCAAGGAGATCATTTTCTTCTATTGCAATGATAAGGGCCACTAGAAAACAAGTTGCCCCAAGTACTTGTAGAACATCAAGGATGGAAAAGTACATCCTAATGGATTTTAAGTAAAACATATAATTTGATGTGTGCAAGCAACCCTAATTGAAGATCTATGTTTTCTCTAATCAAACATACAATAATGAACAACAAAGTATATACCCTAGATCTATGGATAATAATCGAAAATCACATAATAAGGGTTATGATTCATACCTTTAAGATTGTTATTGTAAATAATCTTGAATCCTTGCTTGAAAGACCTTTGGTAGCAAGCGCCACAAGTGTCGCGCCTCTAATGGTTCACAAACAAACTCAAGCAACCAAGGAAAACTATATAGAGAGAGTGATACAAAAGAAATTTCATCCCTTAGGTTCTTAGAGGAGTCATTTCCGAAATTTAATCATAAGGAGGGTTTATATAGGTGTTTGCTAGGTATTGGATACGACAGTGTATCCACGATAACCCTAATCTCTTAACTTCATCTCTAAGGCATCCAAGGAACCCTTAGAGCCCATGGAAACCCTAGAGATACTCTAGGTTTCGTTCCCCATACTTTAGGGAGGTTCTAGAATTGCCCAATGCTCAAGTTTTGAACATTGTTACCTTTAGCCCCTATAGTTTTAATTAATTCCTTTAATCCCAAAATCAATTCCGAATTAAGTTACGATTAAATATTAATTAAATAATATGATTTCTAATTAATATATTATTTTAATAATAAATTAATAAATCATTTTGTTTTGATTTATAATTAATTTATTAACCATGTAATAAATTAATAAATCATTTTTCTCTCTCTAATAGTCATCCTATTCAATTGTTGGGTTTGAAGGCAAGCCAAACTATCAATTTAAGTATATACCAATTATAATTATGGGATTAGACACCTAATCCAATAGTATCCCACTTGGATAAGTCTAATAACTATAACTGTCAGTATAACTACTAAATGGATCAGCAAATTGTAACTACCAAAAGCCATTGCAAAACTCTAACCCAGTCAGTGACGTATCCTTAGATAAGTGATTAAATATTCATCTATTTAACAAGATATCATATGGACATAAGACTTGGATTATAATCCATCTCTTTGTCCAAGATTTTTTTCATTATTTCTGATTTACGACGACTGATATCAGACTACTAATTGAACACATCAATTTAGTCCAGGCTTGGCCAAGCGCTTTAGATGTCATCATCAAATCATCGAGGGGCCTATAGATATCGCTTTTACCATTAGGGGAAAATGAACTAATAAACTTTGACTTATATGCTTGTACTATTTACGCATCAAACATGCACAACAATACGTTTTATAACATCAAGTTACTGATGTGTTTATGTATTATTAGTGCAAAACTGACTTGTAAACAATAACTCATATATATTTCTGTCTCAAGAATATAAGATATTATTGTCTCAAAATTACTCGTGACAAAACCATGAAGTATTTCTTTGAGTATGGCTTAATCCAATACTTAAATCCCCATTTTAAAAGTACTCATGAATACTGCAGCAAACAATTCCTATGTCTAACCCTTTAGACAATCTACAGTCCGATTCATGACAGTCTTAATTCACTACTTACTTCCAAAAGTGTAATCGATTGTGGATGTTTGAATAATCAAATTTTTCGGGAAGTAAAACATGTGAATTGAAACACAATAATAGCCTAATTAACTATGGTCACAAAACCATTGAATATAAATAAAACACTTATTATTTAATCACCATATTAATTAGACTTTATTAATTATATAATGTTTCGATTGATCAACTAAACACTTAAATTAAACATCAGTCGTGCCATGTTATAATAACGCATACTATGTCTCTCGATGGTCCTTCCTTTGTGAATATATCAATCGGAGATAATTCCAATGATGCTCATATCACAATTCCATATCCTTAGTACAAGTGTAAGAATTCCAAATTCTTGTCACCACTAAATGTGTTAGAGTCTAACCTTGCATGCAATATCCTTTTTGTAATGATGTAACGTCAAAGTCACTGAGACTTTGCCAACGATATCACAAAATTCTCCACTGAAAATTTGTTACTAAAAATAATTTCATGGTAATGAAGTATCAAACTCAAGGTAACTCCTTGAACACTTTCCTTGTGTTAAGGTTTCTAACTCACATGTAGATTCTAATTATAACTCCCATTATGGAAACATTTCCATATTCCCATATGACAATCAATTTCGAACAAGATCCACCTTCATTATATCAATACGGTCCATCTAAAATAATAATATACTTCCAACTATCCGCAAGCAACCAATTTTCAGTAAACCTCAGAGTGTTCTTGACAATTTTTTAACAACTTTAGTCACACCTTGTTCTAGTCCTTTTTCCCTCTTAATGTCCTAGGGATTTGGTAAAATCAGAACAAGTGAATATTATAGCATATGTAACCAATCCAATATCCAAGACATATGAGATTCGACAGATAATGTCTCATGTAAATACATTATACTTGATTAGTCTCTTGCTATAATATTTCTATATAAATTGAATTTCCTATGTTGAATCATTTCAACATGATATTCATATATGCCCATGATCAATTTCTTTCAAATCCTTTCAATCAAAACTTTTAGATTTGAAATGAAGTATAAGTGTCCTCTCCCTTAAATCCTTTTGTAGCGAAACAATTCCCAAACTTTGCAATTTTGCAAATTTGAAAACATTGTTTCCTACGAATAGTATTGCCAAATTGCAACACTTAGCATAACAATTATGCTTTTACCATCTTAAGAATTATGCCTCTGTCTGCATAATAATTATCCTCCCACTAGCTTTGACATGTACCCAGAAATCAACTGGACATCCAAAAATCAATACTTTTTGACTTTCTTACAAAATTGCATATTTCTGATATGTAATGCTTCGATAAGTCTTCAACTATACTTTTCAAACTCATACACCTTCATTAGATAGCACATGTGTGTTTAAACCCCTTCATAACTTATACATATAAGTCCTGAATGTTCAAACTATTTCTTACCATTTCTCACAATTCAAACTATAAAAAGGGATGTTGTAATCATATGAAAATTTAATACCATAATTATCACAACTGCTAATCATAATGATGTTTATCAAATCTTATGGTGTATACGTTCCTTTCCATGTGAACTTATCAACTACAACTTAAAATAATAAGATTAGGTTTAGGACAAAACCATAATCAATTTTAGGTTTTTCCTTTCATGGACTGAACTTGCTTATTCTTAATTTCTTGCCTTCTAGTAGCATAAGAGCCTACCAATGCTTCGATGTTGTTATTGGATTAATTTCTAAGTCCATAACTATAATTGGACTTGACCCAACCCGGCATGGTCCATTTGGGTTGCATGGCATCATGCACTTGGATAGACTAAATGAGAGAAATAAGACACTTATGGTTATTAATGTATTATAAGTTCTAGTATATTAATAATAAGAATAATGAGATTATTTAATTAGTATTGATCAAGAATTAATCTAGGATTAATTAAGTGATCAAAAGAAGACTAATTAAATATATGGGTTGATTGTGTAAATCATCCATACTTGTATAGTGGGCTAATGCTCCATGGATAATCAAGTTGGGCTAAAACCCCCATAGGATGGTCCATGGATGCTCCATGATGTATTTGAACCCATGGATCCAAGGAAATGGAAAGTCATGACAATTAGGGTTTACCCTAATTGTAACACTATATAAAGATCTTATTCTTGACAAAATCGGACACTAGAGAAATAGAGAGGGCTAGCCGATTTCATGAAGTGTAGAATTCTCTCAAGTTATTCCAAGTGTATTTGGTGTTGTGTGAACCATTTGAGGTGTCACACTTGGGGCACTAGGCACTCAAGCTTCATGAAGACATTCTACATCAAAGAGGTATGTATTCTATCTTGTTATATTGATAGTTTTGTATGCTAGATTAGGATAATACCTTGGATGTTCATATTTGCATGTATAATAGAGAAAAACATAGATCCAAGGTATTTAGGGTTGCATGTACACTTAGGAGTGTTAGAATGCTCATAACCCAACAGTGGTATCAGAGCCTAGACTCGCCGAGTCCATGAAGGGACTCGACGAGTCCAAGGAAAAATGCATCCAACTCGTCGAGTTGTGTTCATGCACTCGACGAGTTGGACCCCAGACAGCATATCTTCGAGGTTTTTGGCTAGAAATGGACTAGGAACATTACCCAAAGTTGTTTTTGAACTTATAAACTTGTTTTTTAATGTGGTAATGTTCATGCTAATCCATTTTCAAAGATAATTGTCAATAGATTCATGTTTTGTATTAGTTTAAAGGTTAGACTAATTACATGAAAAAGTTTGATTTGAATTATCTTGTTCTTATGAGTTCCTTAGATTAATAGAAAAGTTAATTGAAATAGTTGTTTTCAATCCATTTTAATCTAAAAGTTGAGTATAAAATGTGTTTGTGTAACTTGTCCTCAAGTTACATGAAGAGTCACATTAAAGACTCATAAAACTCATAAAATTGGCAAAGGTTACAAAAATGAAGAGTCCAGTTCTAATTAATTGGAGTTATGACTCCATAATTTGTCCTCAAGTTATGGAGGACCAAGAGTCTCTTCATTAAATAAAAAATAATAATAAAAAAAGTGTAACCTTAATTAATTCCATAAGTTATAAAAAAATAAAGAAAAGTGAATTCTTTTATTAGTTTAAAGTCTTCCATAAGTTATGGAACTTGAAGAGTTTTTGGATTAAAACTACTTTAAACACATAAGTTATGGAATTAATTAGTTTTGAATAGTTTCAAAACTTGCCCTCAAGTTTTGGAATTTGTAAAGTTTTCTCATATGAATACTTTAATTCCAAGTTAGCCCTTATAATTTTAAAAGTTAAAATTCAACCCTTATACTTTATAATATTATAAGTTAATAATATATATATATATATATATATATATATATATATATATATATATATATATATATATGTATAAGAGTAAAGTCGGTCTTACCGCTAGTACGCCTCATTCACGAAGCCGGTCTATAAGGTGGGTATAAGGTTGTTGCCTATAAAATGGCAACTTAATGGGTGTCCACTCTCACCCACCGCTTGCTTGACTGGTGGAGGGTCGTTAGCCGAACGGGTTTGACAGGACTATAATTCTCCCTTCATTAAAAGTATTAATGATAAATACTAAGTAACTAAACTCTTAATAATTCCCAATCTTAGTTACTTAGGAAAATGTGAGTAAGGTGCTAATCCATGAAATTAAACTTTGCACTTTGTTTAAGTCGGTTAGTGGAGCGTTTGTGGTTAACCGACACACTAACTCGTATTTAACAAGGTAGGCAAAGGGTGACTTAATGTTTATCATAGTATCGATGGAGCGTGTGTGGTTAACTGGCACATCGATTGAGGGGTAATTTATTAAGGGTACCAAGTAATTTGCATGGTTACTTCACACCTTGTTTTGTGATCCCCGGCATCCCAGTCACAAAACCTGAAGGGCACACTCGAGATTGAAACATGCCATTGAACAGTTCAATGAATCTCAAAGATCTAGGATTTTCAAATCCAATTAAAACCTAATAATACATTTCGTTTATCTTGGTGGAAATTGGTGAATCGTCATTCACCTACCTTCAAATATTTTATAGCTTGGATTACGGCATACCTCTTCTAAGTTATAAAAATAGTTTGTTGGGTCCTAGCCTTAATATTTCATATTGGGTGTCATATTAAGGACTTTAAAATCAACTATCTTGCATATCTCCCAAAAGATGTCTGGTTTAGACATTTATGATCTTCCCAAATCTCTTGAAACAAGCTTTCCTAATGAAGATGATGTCCCTTGGAAATCATACTTCTTTCAACTCCTCCAATTATTCTCCCTACCCCACAAGTTCTTGAAAAGTTTAAGCTCACTCAAGCCCTATTGGCAAGGCAGGTCTAGGTGTGATCACATCTTGGAGATGTAGTCACATATTGACAAGCCGGGAGAGAAGGGTGTCAAAGTCTTGAGAAAGTTGGTGGTTCAGCTACTTTCTAAGTCACATAGTGAGTTCTTTTGGAACACCTATGAGACAGACTATGACAAGACCCTTAATGATCTTATTTATTTGTTAAGATCAACTTCCTCAAAACTTGATGGACATTGACAATGGTGACACTGGAAATACAGAAAAGGCATTCTCTTCCCAAGAAAAGGGATTGACCATAGTCAACTAGGTTGACCAAATGGTAAAGAGAAAAGACTAAGTCTGTAATAGTCCCGTGTACCATTATCAAAGGGTCCATATGTTTATATTGCCAAAGGAAGGGTCATTAGTTGCGAAGCTGCCAAATTTACCTAAGGGTGGTAAAGTCAATAAGGTTGACTCTACTTCAGGTAAAATCCACTAATCTAACTCTGGTAAGTTTCTATTCTGAGATTCCTGATACATGATGTGACTAGGTCACATGGTAATGTTTTAAGAATCAAAGAAAAAGTAAAGGAACTTAAAGAAAGAATATGCTGAATCTGATCGCATAGATGGATTTCTATCGCGTAGTTTGAAAAATCGGATTCTTGAGCTACTTCTTAGGAGTTATGAGATATTGCTTAGGAATAGATAACAACAATTTTTCATATGGATTGCAAGGATAAGTTTTTCCGCATAGTTTTAAAATAAAAGGAAAATTTTTGATTTTAGTTATTTTAAAATATCCTTACAATGGCATTTGAGGAAAAATTGTTGCTTATATGATTCCATTAATAGCAAGAGTGGAAATATGAAATTGATTCCTTCATTTGTGGTAATGTCTAAATTTACCAAATAAGGAAAGATTCTCATCATCCAAAGTCTCAATTGGACCGGGACTTGGAATCATGCAAGTTGTATAGCATGATGAATGAGAACTTTCAAGTATTGGAAAATTAAGACTAATTACTTGTTCACATGGATGTGTGAGCCAAGTGAAGGACTAAGGGATCGAGTACACATTCTTGTGCACTGGTCAAGTCCACCACAAAA
Source organism: Lactuca saligna (assembly GCF_052625555.1). Classification (NCBI taxonomy): domain Eukaryota; kingdom Viridiplantae; phylum Streptophyta; class Magnoliopsida; order Asterales; family Asteraceae; genus Lactuca; species Lactuca saligna. The sequence goes on along the minus strand of NC_136419.1, from coordinate 70,985,538 downwards.
GATCGATAAGACTATTCGTCATAGTTTACTAAAGCTTAGTAAATATGATTATACTTACATGCTTAAGTGTAACTCTGAGACATCGGAAAAAGGTTCCAATGTATGACAGAGCGAATAAGAAGAATCAAATTAGGTAGAAGGATAGAAGTTCCTCAAATCTGAAAAGATGGGAGAGTACATTAGTATCAGTTTTGTGATCATCTTAATGATTAAGAAACCATATCAAAATTAGTTCTCTAAGGAAGTCTTAGTGCATTCTTATGACTAAGAAGAAGGGATCTTGAATTGTTGAAATGGTTAAATCAAGAAGATGAGTCATACTTCGTTCCAATACAAGTCTTAGAGTCATACTCCAAGATTGTAATTTGAGTGACATGTCTTAAAGAAGGTTTAAAACACTTCTCAAATTTAAGAGTAAAAGTTTCCTACTCTTGTACATTTGACATTGGTAAGTTGTGATGCTTTGGATAAAACAAAGACCAACTAAGGCCAATTGTGTGAAGTGTTTGTCTTGATTAGAATCCAGACTATCTCTTGAATATTTGACAAGAGAGTCTTATATGTCAAGAGGACAGTGGGAGTCTTAAAGGTCTTGAAAGTCTCAAGAACTAATCGAGAATAGAACCTGAAGTTCTTCACTAGCACACGACATGAGGTTTATAACCTATCGTGTTGACGTATTCTGTGCCCATTCCAATTAAAGTTGGCTTTGCATATGAGTTCTTAGAGTTCTCAATTGGTTGCACAACAACTTGGAAGCAATGGCAGGCCCTTGAGCTGCCAGGTGGCAAGAAGTTAAGATTGAGTTCAGTCCATATGAGTTCGGTTTTGTCGTTATCCTTGTCTTATGAGTATGGTTTTGACAGTTCACATGGATAAGAACACATACACCATTAAATCTAAGTGTCATAAGGTTTCTCTCCGATTCATGAAAATGATGGTGAGGAAACACTTTCACTAAGTAGATTTTAGCTAGATAGCAATTGTGATATTTGCATTCTCAAAGTCGTTAGTGGAGCATGTGTGGTTTACCGGCACACTAACCTGGACTTGTGAGAAGTGGCAAAAGGGTCTAACCATTATGATTACGGCATCCCTCTTCATAATTGTTTAGACATACAAGTGTGCTATCTGAGGGAAGGTGTATGATTTTGATAAAGTTCTATCAAAACAATCCAGTATCAGAAATCTGAACTTTGGTAAGAAAGTCAATAAAGTATTGATTTCTAGAAGTCGAGCTTTCTGAGTACATGTCAAAGCTAGTGGGAGCATAAGTGTTATGCTAATAATCATCATGTTAGTGGGAGCATGATAATTATGATAAGTATTGCAAGTTAGCAATGTTAATTATAGAAAACAAAAGTTTCAACTGGGAAAGAGTTGTTTTGCTATAATTAAGGGAGAGGAAATTATACTTCATCTCAAATCTATAAGTTTAGATTGTGAGGTTTTAATCATTTAGTCAAGGATATATATGAATTTCATGTTGGAATGGCTCAACATAAGGAAATTCTGTATATGGGTCCATTATTTGCGTTCTAAAATTCGATTATGATTACAGCATCCCTTTTCATAATCTGAATTATGAGAACTTGGCAAATAGAAATGGAAATGTTATAGCAAAAGACTGGTTTAGTCTTTATGTGAGACATCATGAATCGTGTCCCATATGCTTCGGATATAGGATCGATTACATGTGCTATATTCATCCTTTCTAAAAGTTTCCAAATGCTTGGGGCATTAAGAAGGGAAAAGGTTTAGAACTGGATATGACTAATAGGATTAAACAATTGTCGAGGACAATCTAAGGTTTACCAAAGATTTGTTGCTTAAGGACAGTTGGAAGTATAGCGATAATTCTGGAAGGATCATATTGACATAATCTGTAAGGAGGCAACTTTTGTTCAGAAGTGATAGTCAAAATGAATCTGAAAATGTTTCAAAGTTAGAATTTTCAATCTGTTTGAGATTAGGAAACTTAATGCAAGAAGGATGTTTCTAAGGAGCTGATCTCCTTTAGAATACTCTGTAATGATTGTTGCCAAGTCTTTCTGAATTTGTGTATAATCGTTACAAGAGGATCAATGCATATAAAGTTTAGAATCTAACAGATTTCAGTAAATGACATGAATTTGGAATTCTTGTATTTACAGTAAGGATTTGGGAGTGTGAAAAGAGAATCATTGAAGTTATGTTCAAGTGATCTAGTTCACAAAGTAAAGATCATAGACAAACATAGTATGCATACTTGGTGTATGACATGACTAGTGTTTAGAAAACATAGTGTACATGCTTGGAGCATGGGACAACTATTGTTTTAAATTCAAGAATATAGTTGATAGCTGAAACAGTATACAATGAATAATGTGTAAACATATGGTGATAAATAAAAGGTGTTTTATTTATGTTCATAGGTTTTGATACCATATTGGATTCGATTATTCTTGTGTTTCATTTTGCATGTTTTGACTTCCAGAATAAACTAGGTTATTCTTCCGGAATGACTAAGTTATTCAAACCATCCACAGTCGGTCATATGTTGGAAGTAGATATGAATCAAGACTGACATGGGTTGGCTTGTAGAGGTCTAAGATGTTGGACAAAGGGCTACAACACTCATGAGTGCTCATAAGTTCTGAGTATTAGATTCGACCCGCGCTCATTGGAATCACTTCATGGATTTTATCACGAGTGATCATGAGACGATAATATCTTATATTCTTCAAACCTAGAGATATGAGTTGTTACTATGAGCTGGTTGTACATTGATTGCACGAAAACGCATTGGTAACTCGATGTTATAAAACGTGTCTTTGTGTATGATTCAACAAGTAGTAGAACAAGCCATATGAGTCAAAGTTTATCCATTCCTTTTACCTTCGGGATAAAAGCGATATCTGTGGGCCCCTCGATGATTTGATGGTGACAAATGGAAGTGCTCGGCCGGGCCAGGATTGATTTGATTTGTTCAATTAGTCAGTCGTCATAAGTCGGAAATCGGGAAACAACAAATGGACAGAGAGAATGATTATAATCCATGTCTCAGTCCATATGATATCTAGAATGGAGGAATATATGATCCCTTATCTAATTGATAAGTCATTGACAAAGGTCAGAGTTCATCTACAAGGTCAGAGTTCGACAGAAGCTTTTGAGAGCTACGATTGCCAGTTGGTTCCTGAAGTCATACACAATAATAGTTTTAGACTTATCCAAGTGGGAGACTGTTGGATTAATGTCTAAGTCCATAACTATAATTGGTAAGACTTGACCCGACCCGGCATGGTCCATTTGGGTTTCATGGCATCATGCACTTGGATAGACTAAATGAGAGAAATAAGACACTTATGGTTATTAATATATTATAAGTTCTAGTATATTAATAATAAGAATAATGAGAATATTTAATTAGTATTGATCAAGAATTAATCTAGGATTAATTAAGTGATCAAAAGAAGACTAATTAAATATATGGGTTGATTGTGTAAATCATCCATACTTGTATAGTGGGCTAATGCTCCATGGATAATCAAGTTAGGCTAAAACCCATAGGATGATCCATGGATGCTCCATGATGTATTTGAACCCATGGATCCAAGGAAATGGAAAGTCATGACAATTAGGGTTTACCCTAATTGTAACACTATATAAAGATCTTATTCTTGACAAAATTGGACACTAGAGAAATAGAGAGGGCTAGCCGATTTCATGAAGTGTAGAATTCTCTCAAGTTATTCCAAGTGTATTTGGTGTTGTGTGAACCATTTGAGGTGTCACACTTGGGGCACTAGGCACTCAAGCTTCATGAATACATTCTACATCAAAGAGGTATGTATTCTATCTTGTTATATTGATAGTTTTGTATGCTAAATTAGGATAATACCTTGGATGTTCATATTTGCATGTATAATAGAGAAAAACATAGATCCAAGGTATTTAGGGTTGCATGTACACTTAAGAGTGTTAGAATGCTCATAACCCAACAGTTGTTAAGTAGCTCACTTCTATTGACCAATGTACCATCACTGACCAACGTGGTCTGCATTTTGCAGTCAAATGAGAACCATAGAACTCATAAGCATTGCCAACTCAACTGGAAGATGCACAAAAGCAAGAATGTGTCAACTTCACACGATAGGTTATCAACCTTAAGTCGTGTGCTAGTGATAACTAAAAGGTTTATTCTTATTTGACTCCTGAAACTCTCCAGAATCAATAAGACTCTCACTGACTTCTTCACATATAAGTTTCTCTTACAAGGAGCATTCCTTGATGATCAAAACAAATATTCAAATAATAGTATGGATTCTCATCAAGAAAAACACTTTACAGAATTGGTCTTAGTTTATCCTTTATTTTAACTAAAACACCACAACTACCAATTTCAAATGTGCCAGAGTAAGAAAACATTATTACTCCATATTTAATGAGGTGTTATTAACCTACCTAGTTTGAAATAAGCTTCAAGATACGATTTGAAGTAACTAGAGTATGACTCTATAACTTGATTGGAAACGAAGTATGACTCATCTCTCGAATGAACCATTTCAACAATATTTGATTCCACTTCTTAGTAAAAAATTGCACTAAGATGTTCTTCAAGGAACAATTATGGTATTGTTCCATAATCATTAAGATGATCATAAAACATGATACTAAAGTAATCTCCTTTCCTTTCAGATTGGAGAAGCCATTATCTTTCTACATAATAGATTCTTCTTATTTGTTCTATTATACTTTGAAAATTCTACTTAATCTTATAAACACAACCATGTTCACTGAAAAATCGGTAAACCATGACGAATAGAGTTATTGTTCTTTGTGGTGGATTTAAATAGTCCACATCAATGTCCAATAGATCCTTTAGTCCTTCACTTGACTTCAGATAAACATGTGATCAACGAACTAGTCATAATCTTCCAACGATCAAGATTCTTATAAGTCACACAATTCAAATTGTATGACTCCAAGTTACTATCCAATTGAAACTTAGGTGATGAGAATTCCTTTTCACTTGGTTAATCATGACATTACCACAAATGAGATAATTAAGAATCAATCCACATCTAACATTGCTAATAATAGAAATGTAACCAACAAATTTAATAAATGCCATTGCAAGGAAATGTAAATAAATCCAAACTCACTTTTATTGATAATATGCGGAAAAATTTGTGCTTACAATGTAAATAAATGAAAACTGTGTTTCTAGATATTTCCTAAGCAATCTATTAATGTATCATAACTCCTATGCAACAACTTCCAAAATCTGATCATCAAATCGTGCGACTGAAATCCATCTCTCAGGATCATATTCAACTTACTCTTCTAAAGATTCCTTCTTTCTCTTAGATGCTAAAAAACATTAAAATGTGACTATCACATCAAGTATTAAGAATCTATGAATAGGAACTTAATAAAGTAGAGTTAGCTAGTGGATGTACCTAAAGTAGTGTCATACCACTTGACTTTACCATCTTTGAGATCTTTCAGGTATTCTGGGCAGCTTCATACTTTTCAACTTGAAGAAGAAATGACTTAGGGAAAGTTGCTGGAGGAGGTGGAGGAAGAGTTGGAGAAGTATAATATCTAGTTCCACAATTGCTTGAAGAAGGGAACATTCTTTCACCTTGATCAACATGTGCAAGATCATCTTCAGAAGTAAAAACATTTCCAGAAGGATGAGAAAGACCATTGTTGTATGAACTTGACATCTATAATAGGAGAAAAAAATTCAACTTAGTTAATTTTAATCCTTAATTATTAACCAAAAAAATTAAATTAAAGCTAGGACCAATATTTTTTATTCGAATTCTGAAGAGGGATGTCGTAATCAAATTCGAATCTATTTTAGGTAGGTAAATCATTTACCAATTTCAATCTTATGAAACTTCTAGATCTTTTGTAATTCATTGAACTATTTAATGTCATGTTTAATCTCGATTAAGCTCTTACTTTGTGACTGGGATGCCGAAGATGTGAATAACCATGCAAGTTAGCTTGGTGCTCTCGATGTCATTTATCATCTAATTAATGTGTTGGTTAACCACATATGTTGTATCAATCAATAATAATTTACAAGACACCCATTTCCAACAATATTAGTCCCATATCAGTGTGTCGTTTAACCACACATGCTTCACTAACGACCAGTAAGGTGCATTGTGCAATTTCATGGGTTAGCATTAAATTCACATTTTTCCTAAATTAACTAAGAGTATGATTTTTATAAAATTCTTTAGTTACTTTATCATTATACTTTTAATGATGATTAATTGTCCTATTGAACCCGTTCAGCCAACAACCCTCCACTAGTCAATGAAGCGATGGGTAAGAGTGGATGCCCAATCAATCGTCATTTTATAGGCAATTTCCTTATACCCCCCTTATACACCAGCTTCATGAATAAGGTCTACTAATAGTAAGGCTGACTTTTCCTATACATATATAATATTAAATATTTAATATTATAATATATATATATATATATATATATATATATATATATATATATATATATAATGTGCATTTTAAAACATTTTAAAATAGCAAGGGTTTAATCCTTTAATAAACTAAACTTTTTAACTTAATTAAATTTAAACTAATTAGGAATTTATTAATTATCCTTTAATTAATCAATTAATTAAAGTAATAATAAGATCCATAAGGATTTAATTTAGGGTTTAATTTAGGGTTTACGTTTTAAATTTCAAATATTAAACTTTTAATTTAAATCTCAAACAACCCTAAAATTAACATAAATTATTAAGTCCAATTAATACTCAAATTAATTATTTAGTAATCAATTGTGGATATATTAATTATCCTCTAATTTAAAAATTAATTAAATTATTAACCATATCCATAAGGATAATTATAATTAAATAAAATCAACATTATACTATTCATAGTTATCTCTTAACATTTAGGTCCAAAAACCTGATTATAGCAGATTTAATAGAAGATAATTACTAAATATTAACCAAATAAATCAAGTTAGGCAAGAAAGTCTGAAATCAGGATCTGACACACAAACATGCCAAGTTGGAGGACCAACACGTCGTGTTGCAGTTTACACGTCGAGTTCAAAGAACAACACGACGAGTTCAATGAACAGAATGACGATTCTGTTTTCTCCTCCTTATTCAAATTCATATTAGTATCAATTCAATAGAAAACTAAACCAATGCTTTGATACCACTGATGAGTTTTAAGTAAAACATACAATCATATGTGTGCATGCAACCCTAATTGAAGATCTACATTTGTAACACTCCGTTTGAAATTCAATAAAATGAGTAAATAAATAATAAATTATAGAACCCTGATATGTATAATATTTATTATAATAGCTCTAAATCCATAATATCTTAGCGGGATGTTGGTCTTCGGGAGTTAAAAGCCATAACCAAGAGTTTAGGGGTTAAAATGTAATTTTCGGGTTAGTTTATAAATAATTTTAAAGGTTGAGGGCTGTTTAGTAAATTATGGATGTAATTTGAAAAAGATTTCTGAAGGCAAGGTTGTTTGGTAATTATTGAACTATAAGAAAGGATTTTGGAATGTTGAGGGCTGAATGGTAACTTTTGGGCTTGTGTTGAAAAGATTAGATAAGGGAGGGGTTAGTTGTGTCAATTTTCGTATGACTTGTGTAGTTGATACGGTTTATGTAATTATGTGTGCAAGGCCTTTGAGAGTTTCTACAACATCCTTATATGTTATTATGCATGGTTTATGTGATTGTCATGGCTTATGTGATTGATATGGCCTATGTGATTGATATGGTTTATGCGGTTATGTGGATTATGTGGGGTATGCTCTAGGGAACTAACTAAGCTTCGTGCTTACAATTTTGTTTATGGTTTCAGGTATCATCGATTTCAAAGAAAGGGTCCGGCTTGATCACAGTGCACACATCCATGTTTCCACAATATATGATTTTGGGATGAACTCCGATAAATGTTTTAATTAATCATGTTTTTGGAATGTTTGGATTTAGAAGATATCTGTGTTTTGACTATAAATAAAATGAAATTCTTACCCTAGATTTTTGGGTTGTTACAAATTGGTATCATAGCCTTGGTTTGCAGGATTCAAATATACTTTTGGGTGTGTCTGAACTCAAACTAAGGATCTGTACAATTTTCAAAAGAAAATATTTTTTAAGGAAAGAATATCTAAGACAAGAAAGGGTGTGGTGCATGCAATCAGCCGAGCTCTAGTAAGTTTCCCCAGAATACCCATATATGTTATTTGTTATGACTTGACTTATGAATTTGTGAATCGCATGCTAGTTAGGGCTAAGGGAGATGCGTTTATATGTTGTATGAGCTGGTAGATTTGCATGCTAGTGTTAAGTAGTCAGCGATAGATTGGCATGATATGTGGTGCTTGTAGCCTTGGGAATATTGGATGCCATGCTAGAATGAGAATGGTTATTGGTATTAGTAACTGCTAAGTGTATGCTTTTAAAATTGTATACAGTTAGAATCTTATAGCCTTAGAATAATTTATTTGGCCTTATTTAATGTACCTTGTCTGGTTGTGGTCCTATGGTAGAGTCTATTATTTGAGAGTTTATTAGATCCTGTTATGTGTATAATTTTCATGCATAAGGCAGTCAGCAGTGAGGATGGATGGATGTGGATAGCATGAGTTGTAGTATGTGGGTTGAAGGTTCTATGATAATTCTTTGGATCGGAGTGATATTGCACGAATGCTACTTGATTTGTGCTTTTTGGAACTCTTGAATGATGGGAGTCAACTACTAAGTGAATATAACAATATTCAGGAGGTGGATGGTTGGCATCATGAGGAGTTCTTTAGCAATTGATGGCAGGGCGAGGTTGGGAACCTAGGAAAGCCTAGGATATGCTCTAGTGAGTTAGTGGGGTGGTTTGATGAGGTTGGGAACCTAGGGAGAGCCTAGGAGTTGCTTCGGTGGGTATTATGTTGTTGTGTATCGGATATTTGGTACATCAGTGGAGTAGGTGACTTAGAGGATTCGGGAGGATTGCCAAGGAAAGTATGGATAGGTTTGGAAGGTAGTATTGGGCCCATAATATAGAAAGCACATGATCCATACTCAAATTAGTGAGAGTCTTGTATAATCTAAGAATCTTATGGGAAGGAGAATTCTTGGTTAAGCTCTGATAGTGGGGATAGCTACTTTACTAGATGAGGATTAGCACACATGGGGGTGGATAAGGATTCGGTCCTGACTCCGGTGGTGAGCTAGTTAATGGAAGGATTTCCAGGGATTTGAGTTCGTGTTGGACTAGGGGATGGAAAGTGTTTTCCGCATTAGTTCCTATCTCTTAGGAGCTAGGGTTCGATTCGCCTTGCATCTCTTGTATCGGGTGACAAAGATTGATTGTGTGATCTATTGCGCTTTCAGGAATGGATACTATATCTTGGGAGTAGTTTGTAGCCCAGTTTAGGGCAGAGGTTGCTTCAGGTACTGCAGTTCAGCCGTGAATGATTGAGCTAGTGAGTTTGTCAGGGTGCGAGCCCTGGATGATATGATTTCTAGAGCCCGAGAGCAGGAGATTGGATTGGATCACATTAGGAAGAGGGGACCAAATCAGGTGTATATATTGGAGGGTTCTAGGAGGAGACCCAAGATTTTGGATTAGCTCACGATAGGACTGCAGGGTCGGATTCAATGCAACATTCGCGAGAAACTATACAATGGAGTTTTCATTCCAAGGGTTTGTAAAAGTATGTATCTGGTTTTGTTACCATATTTGTGTTGGGTTATATCTTCAAGTGATGACACATACCATTTGCATGTCGTGAATTATTAGTGATTAACGAAAGGTCATTTCTCTAATGTGGGTTGGGAGCATTTAGTATTAACTTGGTTTATGGTCGAGATCGGTTCAGGAGAATTATTTGAGAGGTCTAAGGAAAGGTTCCCATAGGATGGTTATTCAGCATTGTCAGAATTCAGTGGTTTTAGTAACCGTTATTAACTAGCGGATGGAAGGGCCAAGGGAAGCGGTTCGTTACTAAGGTATCGGTGGGAGCATCTGTCTTTTGGTCTTCAAGAACTAAGTATGGTATCATTTCAGGAATTAGAGACTGTCGGTTTCACTGGGATTCATGAAGTGTTCATCTGGTCTTTAGGAGTTGTGTCGTCTTTGGGTATTTGCTAGTGATGGAGCACCAGTTGGTAGACACTAGTTATCATCGGGTCGATCGTTGTAAGGTAAGAAGGATTGGGAATCCTTCAAATTCTCCTGTTCCTTGATAATTTAGTCGATTCATAGTGGGTGAGAATCATCCCAGGATTCAGAAGCAGGAGTGGTTTTGAAACTGAGATGAGTTTCAAATCCTCGTCGGGATGAAAGGTGGCCTGAGCGGCTGTTGGGACTGAGGATTATGTGAGTTGGGAGTTCGGTAAAACTCCCCAGCATGTGAATCGTGAATTCTTGATTATTGATAGCAAATTTTGGGGAAATCAGTTTGGGGTTTCAGTTATGAATTATGTTTGTCTTGGGTGTTCAGTCGAGTGGGTGCTCGACTCTGAGTGTATTTGAATTGATAGATTGAGGGTAAGGCATAGGGCTGCGAATGGGGTGATGTGAAAGTGATCTAAGACTACGGGGGAGTCGTAGCATTCACTAGTAGTCAGTTAGTGTTGAAAATGTTATAAGACTGTGGGAGAGCCGCAACATTCACAAACGTTCAGATAGTGTGGGAAGTGTAGAAAGACTGCAGGGTAGTTGTGGTATTCATGAATTCGTTCAGATGACTTAGTCCCAGTTGACCTAGTTCACAAGGTTGTGGGTAGGTCACAACACAATTGGAGTCAGGAAATGGTAGGTCGAAGGAGACCGGGTAAGATGTAAGGCTACATATATTCTAGTAGCATTCACCCTTTTGCATCGGATTCAGTGGTGACAGTTTGTTACCTATCATGATCGAATAGATCAAAGGATTAGAGGAGCCATGAGTGGTGGTATAGATAGGGTAGTTATTGTCAGACGAGGTGTCCTTCGTAGGTCGCGTAGGACTATTGAGTGTGTTTTTGGCTCAACAATCGGTTAGGTGTCTGTTGTTTCGAGTAATTGACAGATAAGGTGGGATCAAAGAGGTCTCGGCTATTTTAGAAAAGCAGCACGTGGTAGCAAGAAGAGTCAAAGTGGGTTCAGCAACTTGGGATTCGAGTGTGAAGTTGTTTGTAATAGGGGTATATGCTAAGTTGATTAGAACTTGGATTAAATGATCCCAAATAGGTAGATTTGACCCTGTTGCGCAGCTCCTATCTGAGTCTTAATCGTTGTAGGAATAAGTCTCCTACTCGAGGGATTATCTGAGCTTCGGTCAGGTATAAGTGGATCGAAAGGAAATTTGGTCTGTGACTCTATTTTCTAGCGGGAAACTCAAAATATCAGAAGTTGAGTATCTACTTGGGAGATAATTGCAATGAATTCAACAATGGTTTAGAGTGGAGTGGTTTGTTAGGGAGACAGACCATCTCGAGACCACAGATTTCAGACGGGGTAGAAATGATCATGTTGCAAGTAATTTCTTTATCTTTGTCTTTTAGAACCCTACGAAGGAGGGTTTTGGTCGCCTTGGAAAGGCTAGGGAATGCTTGTGGTTATTGTCGTGTTGCTCAAGTTGTTTGGCATGTCAGGAGTGGTAAGGAACGATTTCGAGGACAAAATTAAACTTAAGTAAGGGAGAGTTGTAACACTCCGTTTGAAATTAAATAAAATGAGTAAATAAATAATAAATTCTACAACCCTAAGATGTATAATATATTTTATTGTAGCTCTAAATTCATAATATCTTAGCGGGATGTTGGTCATCGGGAGTTAAAAGCCATAAAACTCAGAGTTTCGGGGTTAAAATGTAATTTTCGGATTAGTTTCTAAAGAGTTTTGAAGGTTGATGGCTGTTTAGTAAATTATGGATGTAATTTGAAAAAGAATCTATATTGGACTTAAAAAGAAAGGATTTTGGAATGTTGAGGGCTAAATGGTAACTTTTGGGATTCTGTTCAAAAGATTATATAAGGGAGGGGCTAGTTGTGTTAATTTTCGTATGAAGTTTAGGATCATGGAGACGGGATTTAAAGCTGATACCCTCCCTACCTGTTGGATGGATGTGCCTCAAGAAACCCTACCCCTAATGAGCTCCTCCAGCTGCCAACCTCTTTCCTCCATCTCAGCCACCGCCACCGTCGTTGGAGCTGGAAAACCACTTAGTCGAGTACTCGTCGCCGTCGGTGAACCACCAGGCGAGTGTCTTTGTTGCCATTCTTCTACCGGAGAAAAAGATGAGTCGCAATCCAGATGTGGGTCAGTCGAGGTGATCAGAGCTTCATGGTTCATGGATGTTGCTTTGTTAGCTATGGTTTTGCTCGTCCCTTTCCCCGTCTCTCCTATTGCTACAACCCAACTCCATTTTCCATCATTAGTCACTGCCGCTGTCCCCCATTCATTGTCACTCTGTTGTCGCCCACCTCCATGTATCAAATGAAACAGCTTATTGTGTGTTCTGCTCATGCGTGTGTGTGTGTGTTTTGGTTGTTATATGATTTTGGATGCTCGTTTGGCCAGAAAAAACCCCGAGAAAACCACCATGGCTACCAACCATGGTGGCTGCCGCCACTATTTCTGTTCCGCCACCACCAGTCGTCGTGTGGTGGTAGTTTTGTGTGTTATGATGTTATTGTGTGTGTTTTTAGTAGTGTGATGTTGTAAAAATGTATTTGTGGCCAGAAAATCTGAAGAAACCTACACCACCACCATGAGGTGGTGGCTGCCACCACACACCGCTATGTTGCCATCACCAGTTGCCATTGTGGGTGGCTATGTGCTCTTGTGTATGATTGGACTGCTTTTTGGGATGTTTTTTATCTGTTATGATTTAGAATCATAACCACTACCACCGCGAGGTGTTGGATTCTGCCGTTGAACACCACTATTCGAGGTGGCAGTGGGTAGTGCCTGACTTGATGAAACCCTAAGTGACCCAATAAAGCCCTAATTAACTTAAAAACCTAACCATTTAACTAATTGGCATGCAATTGGGTTGGAAACCATAATTAGGGTTTAGAAAACTCTAATATTGGATTTGTTAGCTTGGATTTGTCAGGACCCGCGTTGAATCGTTAATTAAATTCTAAATAATACATGATAATGCCCCTATAATTATCTTAACGCAAAATTGGAACTAATGGGTTAAGTAAGAACACTTAATCCTAATCGTCATTTCATGTGAGAATCCCTAATTTTGGTTGGGCCTTAAGTTGGGCCTTCCTGTTGGGCTTTAGTGATTGGACTATTGATGGGCCATCCAAGAACAAGTATATAGAATAGAATATATGGATTGGGCTTTGGGATAAGGCTCATTGGAAAGGCTTGGGCCCAATATGGAATATTAGGCCATAGATGGGCTATAATTGGGCCTTGATGATTATGAGATATTGGGCCATCAGAATGCTAAGTGTTTGGAGTAGAATAAATGGTTAGGCCTTAAGGTAAGACCATGTAGAGGTTTGGGCTCCATTTGGAAAATTGGGCCATATGTTAAGCCTTGATTGATTATTTAGTTGCGGGGCCTTCAAAGCTTGAATTTGGGCCTTAGTTTTAAATCAAGTTAGGTTGGGGGTAAAGTAGCCTTTTTACCCCAAGCATGGATTTATGGTTATGTATTGGAACCCAATTATTAATTGGGTGTTATTTTGATTTGGATAGTTTGGGAGTCTGCCATCTAGCAGCTAGGGTTTTATCCATGGGACTTCGACAGTGTGAGGTAAGTCTCCTCATCATACCAATGGGTCGAAGGCACCAAGGTCGTCCCATTATGTATTATGTGATATGCTAGTTGATTTTGTGCTATGTGGTATGCTAATTGATTATGTGGTATGTGATATGCTAGTTGTCTTTGTGATACTAGCATGGAATACCTCGGGGGATTCCCAGGGCACTAAGTTGTAAAACCGTGGAGGGTTTCCACGACATTCTAGGTAAAGACCTCAGGGGGTTCCCAAGGAACATAGGTGTAGGACCTTGGAGGGTTTCCACAGCATCCTAGGTAAAGACCTCGGGGAGTTCCCGAGGCACTAGGGTATAAGACCCTGGAGGGTTTCCAGGGCATCCATAGTCAAGACCTCGAGGGGTTCCCGAGGCATTAGGCTAAGACCATGTGGAGGTTCCCATTGCACCCGGAGTAAGACTTTGTAGGGTTTCCAGGGAATCTCTATATGTTTATATGCATGATTTGGGTAGTTGATACGGTTTATTTGATTATGTGTGTAAGACCTTAGAGGGTTTCTACAAAATCCTTATTTGTTATTATGCATGGTTTATGTGATTGTCATGGCTTATGTGATTGATATGGCCTATGTGATTGATATGATTTAGGCGGTTATGTGGATTATGTGGATTATGTGGGGTATGCTCTGGGAACTCAATAAGCTTTGTGCTTACAATTTTGTATATGGTTTCAGGTATCATTGGTTGGAAAGGAAGGGCCCAACTTGATTGTAGTGCATACACCCGTGTTTCCAAAATATATGATTTTGGGACGAAGTCTGATAAATCTTTTTAGTTAATCATGCTTTTGAAATGTTTGGATCTAGAAGATATCTGTGTTTTGATTATAAATAAAATGAAAATTATACCCTGGATTTTTAGGTCGTTACAACGTTTTCGCTAATTGAACATCCAATAATGAACAACAAAGTATAAACCCTAGATTTATGGATAATAATCGAAAATCACATAAGAAGGGTTATGATTCATACCTTTAATTTTGTTATTGTAAAAAATCTTGAATCCTATCTTGAAAGACCTTTAGTAGCAAGCGCTACAGTGTCGCGCCTCTAATGGTTCACAAATAAACTCAAGAAACCAAGGAAAAATATAGAGGGAGAGTAATAGAAGAAGAAATTTCGGCCTTTAGGTTCTTAGAGGAATCATTGCCAAAATTTAACCCTATTTATATAGGTGTTAGGAAGGTATTGGATAAGGCAGGTGTATCCAAGATAACCCGAATCCCTTAACCTCCTCTCAAAGGCATCCAAGGAACCGTTAGAGCCCAAGGAAACCCTAGAGATACTCTAGATTTCGTTCTCCAAACTTTAAGGAAGTTCTAGAATTGTCTAATCCTCAATTATTGAACATTTTCACCTTTAGTCACTACAGTTTTAATTAATTCCTTTATTCCCAAGATCAATTCCAAATTAATATTTGATTAAATATTAATTAAATAATATGATTTCTAATTAATATATTATTTTAATAATACATTAATAAATCATTTATTTTGATTTCTAATTAATTTATTAACCAAGTAATAAATTAATAAATCATTCTTCTCTCTCTCTCTCTCTCTCTCTTATAGTTATCCTATTCAATTGTCAGGTTTGAAGGCAACGAAAAAGGACTGTGCTAGTATCAACTCAAGTATATACCAATTATAGTTATGGGCTCAGACACGTAATCCAACAAATCCATTGTTAGAAAATATTTACACTATTCAAACTAATAACTCACAGCCTACTCGTTCTTGGGTTCTTGATACAATATGTGGTTTTCATATTTGTTCTGATTTGTAGGGACTAAAAGAAAGTGAAGAGGTGGATCATGGATCTTCTCCTGTTTCCAAGATTGGAACCTATAGTCTTATATGTCACACCTATAAAAATTCAAGCTAATTTAAAACATTTAAAACCAATAAGTTATTACAGTTTATTTGCTAAATAGTTTAAACATCAGAGTATTCCCAGAATCACTTCATGAAAAATATAAAGAGGTGCACGATCATGCCTTTGCCTTCCCGCGATCATCAGAAGTACCTGAAACATAATCAACAACTGTAAGCCCGAAGCTTAGTAAGTTCCATCAAAATACCAACGACAAAAAGATATAATCATATTATATAAAGAAGCACAACATCATAATGAGCCATCAGTCTGACTAGATCGCCTCAAAGACCACCAGTCTATCTGGACCGCTCTCCGTGCCTTCGGCACGTCTGGACCACCTCTTCGGGCCTTCACCCTATCCAGACCGCTCGCTGGACCTTTGGCTGACTATATGCGCTCCTAGGTCTGCAGTCTATCCGGTCCGCACTTGGTATCTTGGCCTAAAACACAAAGCAGGACCTGCCTCAGCCTAATCCCTCAAACCAACTGTCACACCCCAAAACCGAGAACAGCGGAAACGTTCTGGGTGGAGGACGTCATGTACAGTATCACAACAATGAATAGTATTAAACAAGCACCAACATCATCCATTGCATTTATAATATAATTTTAATACAAGTGTTCTGACATGTTTAATAGACACTGAAGTATGAATCAAAATGAAAGATGAGTCTTGAACGAGCTCCATCTTCTCTGAACCTTACATCGGTACCTGTCTACTGTTGACCTGAAGATACAAGTTATTTTGAAACAGAGTATCAGCTTTAAAGCTGGTGAGATCATAAGTATTTTAGTGTCTGTATTTGTAATAATGTATTTGTAAGAATGTATTTGTAAGACTGTATTTGTAAGTATGTATTTTTAAGAATGTATTTGTAAGTATGAGTATGTAAAAGTATTGAATAACCTAGAAAACCCTATGCTTCCTACTGAAAGTAGCCTTCTACCAAGGCATCTAGTATCTGACTGTGTCTCTCGTAAGAGTGTGTATTTTCCCAAATCTAACTATCATTAACCAAAAATATAGTATTTACATTACCGTGCATCGTGTGAATATTCATGAAGTGAATGTAATGGGGAAATAATAATGTACTATAGTTTTATAATAAGTGACTATTGTTGTACTAACTACCTTAAACCAAATGAAATTTAAAGTAACATGTGATCGGCCTGTATCCTGCTACCGACTCAATAGTAAAACGACGATGTAAGACGCCGTAAGAAATGACATTTGGCACCTGTAGACTTGCAAGTCCCACTGTAGTGAGCAACAAGGTGTAGGATAGCCAATCCAGTATAGATATAGTGCCATGACCCATTTAATGGCTCACATAACTGAATGTAATGTATATGTAATGTATATGCTAGCTGTATTGTGTGTTCTTCCTCTGTCTAGCCTGTATGTTTGTTTCTCATCACTATGTATTGTGTTTGTTTCTCATCACTATGAATTATGTTTGTCTCTCTTCACTATGTATTAGGTTTCTTTCTCATTACTATGTATTATGTTTGTTTCTCATCACTATGTACTATGTTTGTTTCTCATCACTATGTATTATGTTTGTTTCTCATCACTATGTGTTATGTTTGTTTCTCATCACTAAAAGCTATGACTCATGTATGAACTGACTCTTTGTATGATTCATTGTTCTAGTATTAGTATTAGTAAAACCCTAAAGTACGCTTGTTGTAGTTTAGTAGTAATATAACCTGTACGTATGAACATGGGAGTATACCCCTGCTACCTAGGGTATTGAATTGACTGGAAGAACCTTTATGACTATATATGTACACATGATATATAACTAATAGTTAAGCGACCTTCGGACAGATACCCGATATCCTACCAGACCACATCCCAACGGGGAAAAGGAAATAAGGCGGGTTATCCTTCCTAAGTCCTTCAAACATTACTTATATAACTATACATATCTAGGCATGCAATTGACAATATAAAAGTATAAAATAAGTTATGTAAAACCTTTGAAAAGTTTTATAACTAGGAAAAGATGACTTGATGTCAGTTTGTAAAACAGTTTGAAGACAGTTTATCTGATAAGAACAGTTTAACGTATAATGAAACCTTTGTTTTGGAAACACAATCGTAACAGAGATTTGAAAAGAAACATTCAATATGTAAGATAGTTTGATAAAGAATTGTAAACCAGTAAAAATGTTTTGGAAAGCCATTTGAAGTAATCTGTTTGGTAAAACAGCTAAAAGTGTAGTAATTCTATTTGTATGCTAGTTATCAATCATATGTGATTGATATAACAACTAGCATGATTCAACTTGTATCCCCCCTCCATAAAAGCATTTAAAAACATTTAAAAGATAGATTCAGGGGTATGAACTCACATGTAGCAAGTGGTTGGGATTGAACAGACTGTATAGGATGCTAGGTGTCAAGTGAAGACTTGTACACACTCTATGATCCTACATAGCATATAATATCACATATATGTAACCAATTAGCCTTTAAATAATTAACTAACAAGGTTAAGACATCCTAAAACATGTTAAACACTTTATATAACTGTTATAAGTGCTAAGGATTGCATCTAAGTGTTGTAGGACAAAGCTATTGAGCTTAGGGTTCAAGGGAACCCCTATTATGAGTTTACTCCCTAAAGGCCATAATCCATTGAGTTTACGGCCGTAAAATCATGGGTTTACGGCCGTAAACTCATGTCTTCTTGACCATGAGTTTTTTTGAAGCCTTGTAAGTCCCTTAAAGCATTTCTATATTGAAGTATAAGCCTATGGAAGTGTTTGTGGCATCAAAACACCCCTATATGTAGTTTACGGCCCATGGACCACTTCTCCATGTGTTTTCGGCCATAAACACATATTATTTATGTTCTTTTGATGTTTTCAAGTCCCATACATATCAAGGAATAAATCTAGACTAGTTTCCTAAGCAAATGAAGGGACTAGGGCCATTTTTGACCCCTTAAGAAGGGTTTATGGCCCAAGGTGTTCTTGGACCGTAACACCATAAATCTTGGTGTTTTCTTGTGCTAAAACCATCAGGGAAGGGTTCCATACTAGTTTCTAAGCATAAGGGAAGAGTTGGGGGCACTTTGGCACCCAAAATAGAGTTTACTGTCCAAGAAGATCTTGGGTCGTGAACTCCTTCTTCTTGTGATTTTTGAGTGATTTCTAACATATCTAAACATGTAGTAAGCTTTAAAACACTCTAGGGTAGGAGTACTTACAATCCGGGATGAATGATGGAAGATCGTCAGGAGAGAATCGGGTTTTTCTCTAGTTGAAAATGGAATGGCTAATGTGTCATATATATAGTCCATGGAGTTTTTGGTCAAAAATATCATTCGAGCCTTAAACTACAAACTCGTGGAGTTTTGAAACTTTTAAGATGCACAAAATACTCTAGGGCATCCTCTCTCGTGAAAACTCTTAAAATGTAAATCCTGAAATACTCACCCTTATTCTAATAAGTCTTAAAACTAATAGCAACTGTTCTGACTTCTATTGGCATGATATGTTCGTACATAATAGAAATTTTGGGTTGTCACATCATCCCCTCCTTAGAAGGAATTTCGTCCCAAAATTAGAATTCAGGTAAGGAAGTAGGAATGAATAATTGAGCCAAAAAGTGGGGATACTTCCTAAATGATTGATTCTAGCGCTCCCAAGTGAATACGGGTCATTGGTTGGCATCCCAGTGGACCTTCACTAAAGGGCAACGAATATGAAGCATTCGTATGACCTCTCGGTCCATGGTCACTACAGTTCTTCCACGTAGGTGAGGCTCTTGTGCAACTCAATCTCTTCGAGTGGGATTTCAAGAGTCTCGTCGGATCGATACTTTTTACAAGTTCGGGATGGGAAGGGTAGAATGTACGTTACTAAGCTCGCGGAGTAGCTTTAGTTTGTGAGATACAGGACCGATTCTGGTAAGAATCTCTGAAGTCCTAACTATCTTAGATTTAGCTATCCATGCTTTCCGAAGCATATCAAGCCATTCCCAGAGTGAGACTTCCTAAAGAATTTGGCCTCTCACTTGGAATTCCAAGGTTTCTTTTTTCTTGCTTATCTTCCCAGTCAGGGGCACCCCTTGCTGGGTCAAATTCGTATGGGTTTCTGAAATTCGCGAGGAGTTCTGAATGGACTACGATAGTAGGTTTGCAAGACCTAAAATTTGACGAATTCCCGACGGCGTCTTCAGTGCTAACAAATTTTCAACGGTTTTGATAAATTGCAAGGGTCCTCAAGAATTTCCACATCACTAATAGTGTGTCTTAGGAAATTTTGACTCTTCAATCGTAAAACTCGTATTTAGAGAACATTGTGTAACGCTTCTCTGATCGTATTGGTTCCATTGTTTGTTGTAGGTGCTCTTTATGGTTTCCTTCTTACTACGAGGGTAGATAAGTAAGTCATTTACAAGGTTAATGACGAACTGATCCAAGTAATAATGGCGTACTCTATCCATTAAGTTCATGAGTACTACGAGCGTATTAGTCCTATCCAAGGGGTATCACTACGGACTCGTAGTGTCCGTATCGAGTTCGGAAGGTCATCTTCGGGACCTCCTTCTCTAATACTCGAAACTGGTGACATTCAGATCTCAGGTCCATTTCTAAAATGTAGTTCGTTTCTTGTGTTTGCTCAACCAACTCATCCATGCGAGGCAGAGATAATGATTTCCAATGGAAATCTTGACGAGGTCTTCGATAGTCCATGTACTTATGATACTATTCGTCCACCTTTATGAGGAATAAGACTGGAGCTCTCCAGGGCGAGGAGCTGGGTCTTTCTATTCTTTTGTTGCGTACTTCGCTAAGTTGTCTAGATTGTTCTTGTCTCTCTGTGGGTGTTTAGACGGTATGGCGATCTGGTTTCAGGAGTCATACTGGGTACTAAGTTTGTTCACCTGATGATGCGATTACTCGTAGTCTTGGGCAGTCTCCGTCCTGAAGTTCATATTAAGATTCATACATGGTTCAACGATCACAATCTCGTATATACGAGTCATATATAATCAAGATTGAAAAGATAGTCGAATAAATGCTTCTTCTTTACGTTCACATCCCAATGAGGAAAAGAAGTTAAAGTGTAATCATTAATTCTAAACTTGTAGAACCTTGATTATATATCACCCCTATGTATACATTCTTAAGCGATAGATCAACTGTATGGATCCTCGGATTGAACTTGAAGTACTGTACGAGTGGTACTTCAGGAGGTTTGTGTAGATTTCTTTGGAAGGGCTAAAAAACATGAAGTACTCCATGCATGAGTATTTCGGTGCCCTGGTATGACGGCTTCGCTGGACAGGCAATTTCGGAGAAAGAGATGTACGTAAGGAGTTGGTATTGTGCGGATCAAATTGAATCTAGTTGTATGATAATGTCGGAATCATATGGGAACTACAGACATTAGATTTGAACATACGGCGTTACAAACAAAACACAACCGTGCAACCATCAAGAGAGTTACAGTACCTTAGACTTACTACAAGACTATTTCTGCGAACAAGGTATACTACAAAAGACACGTATACGTAGAACGGGGGTCCCTTAACTGACGGGATCCCGCAAAAGGTAAGACTCGAGTCGCACTAATTTAAATTGGTTTATTAGTCTGTTACAATGAAATGCCTTAATTACTTTTACATGGGTTCGGAGTAGTCTCCCCTGCGGTAGTGATCCTTAGAATTCTGTCATCTGCGTCGGAGTTCTTTGTTATAGGACAATCCTTCATGAAGTACCCTATCTCACCACATTGGTGGCATGACTGGCTATTACTGGAATTGGTGGTGGGAGTGAGGTATTTAGTCAGAGTTACATGGACACGAGTGCCTTCCTCATTACTCCACTTTGAAAATTTCCTTTTAAAGAGTCTGGCTTTATCACTACTTTTGTGTGTAGGTTTGGTCCCGATGCCAGGGACTGGAGGAATGGGTCGTGCCGGTGCTGAAGGGGCAGGATTTGCCACTTGCTTCTGTTGCATGGTAAGTCTTTGGAATCGTTTTCGCTCACTTCTGGCTTGGCGATATTGTCTCCTCTTTTCGGTCTTACGGCTTCGCAAATCCGTGACTGTTGTCATTTGTTGACTTCTTGGATTGGTACTACAATCGAGACTCTCGACTCCTTTGTCAGTCTTGTTTGTGTTGCCAGAGTTAATGTATGTAAGGAAAGTTGTCACAACAGTTTCTACTGCAGCTTGTAACGTAGCGGCGTTGATATGGAGGATAGGGGTTTCGTTGTTTGGTTGATTGTTTCTGGAAGACGACACGATTCTATAACAAGAAAGATAAGGATTTTGTGAGAGATTTTGGTTGACCCTAAATGTACTTCGATCGCTTAATTAAAGAGTAAGAGTATGTCCTCGAAAGTTTGACCTACATCCCTATGATGCAGTCCTAGAAAGAGTAGAAGTAAGTTCGTAGAATGGTCTCCAGACGTTTTGTCGTTCAAGCCGAGGTATTAATAGTTGGTGGATAATATGATCCAACCTTTGAAATAGGCTTGAAGATGATCCCGAAGTTAAATTACTATAGTCCAAATACTTGACTAAAGAAAATTTCAGATAGACTCAAATGAAGGTATGATAAAAGTATTTGAACAGAGAATAACTCAGGAGTTAGTCGACTGTCAATATCATCGATGTTTAAGATGAAATAAATTCGGCAAAATTGACCTTGTAGTAGGTCTTACATCACATCTGGAGTAGAGAAGTCTTTGACAGCATAAAGACCTAACTAAAGTACTTACAGTACAAGGTAATCAAATAGATAAGTGCTACACCGAACATAGATATAAACATGGTCCTTAAAAACAAAGAAGGGAAGTAAAGTATCTCCTACTGGCGATGGTCACCCCTATGGTGAACCCTTAGTTCAGCTAGTTGACGTTCCATATCAAGCAGGTATCTTTCGTATACCCTCTGACGTACTTGGAGCTCTATGACTTTGGCTTGGGTTTTAGCTAGTGCTTGCAGCAGGGTTTCATGGTCTCTCTCAAATATCTCACGAGCATGTTCAAGGTGGTTGGTGCGAAGGATATGCATCCCTCCATTGGTGTCAACTTCCGTGATACGACGTAGAGTCGTCCTGCCCTGAATTTCATTTCGGGCAACTCTATGTATCAGGATTGGTAGCACTCTGTCTACTTTGCTCCGTTCGTTTATGTTATAGAAGCTTCGGTCCATTAAATGGCATAGGTTGATCTTGATCTTCGCTCCATGCTTCCAAACATTCGACCCACGGAGGCGTCGGGCCATGAAAAGCCGGACGAGGGTCAGCATTTGGAATGGGAGGTACCTGGCGTAGGTTCTCAACCTCGGGTTCAGAGTTAACACCATCCGAAATGTCTTCATCATGGTGATCATTCAAAGGGATCGGATGATCGTCTCTGGTTCTTCTCCAAAACATCCAACAATGACTTTGTTCGGAAGGTACGGGTTTCCGTGGGGATGGAGTCCAACCATGTTATCTACGCGAAAATTGGGGTAAGAAAATAATTATTAGACGAACTATCTACATAATTATTTAGAAAATCTTCATTAGTTACATCACTATTTGTGAAGTGCATACCAGTTATATGTAATCGAGACAAGAGATAGGCTTTCGAATAAGTGACCTTAACTCCAAATTCACAAAGAATAGGGGTAAAGCAAAATTTTCCCAGCTTATAAGTTTATAACGTCCTAGTTACATATAGCCTTAGTGTATCCACTTAGCAACTATCAACTTAGTAATGAAGATCCTTTTTAGTTCTCAACTATAAAGTACTTATAGTAACACTAAATACCCCTATAGTATTTTAGGTTTATGTTCTATTGTTCTCCTTGTGGTATTGTTGGTAAGATTTTAGACTTGTTGCAACCTCACAACTACACATAGGCACATGCTAGTCAACCCTCGGATAATATAGTTAATCAGGCTATATCTTCCCATTTTTGACTATATGTCTCTAAGTCTACTTGTGTTGTCCAACAATCGTAATTCTTTTGTACTGTCCTAGTGACACTGATTTTAGTATGAATGCAGGCACGTATACTTTGTTAAATATTTTATTATTTAAAAGTATAAACTCTTGGTCAGAGTATTTTTAATCCCATTGTATTTATAGTTAGTATATATTTTATGGGTTGATATACTTAATTCACTATAAACAATGCTCTGATACCAATCTGTCACACCCCAAAACCGAGAACAGTGGAAACGTTCTGGGGCGGAAGACGTCATGTACAGTATCACAACAATGAATAGTAGTAAACAAGCAACAACAACATCCATTGCATTAATAATATAATTTTAATACAAGTGTTCTGACATGTTTAATAGACACTAAAGTATGAATCAAAATGAAAGATGAGTCTTGAATGAGCTCCATCTTCTATGAACCTTGCATCGGTACCTGTCTACTGTTGACCTGAGGATACAAGTTATTTTGAAAGAGAGTATCAGCTTTAAAGCTGGTGAGATCATAAGTATTTTAGTGTGAGGATACAAGTTATTTTGAAAGAGAGTATCAGCTTTAAAGCTGGTGAGATCATAAGTATTTTAGTGTTTGGATTTGTAATAATGTATTTGTAAGAATGTATTTGTAAGACTGTATTTGTAAGTATGTATTTGTAAGAATGTATTTGTAAGTATGAGTATGTAAAAGTTTTGAATAACCTAGAAAACCCTATGCTTCCTACTGAAAGTAACCTTCTACCAAGACATCTAGTATCTGATTGTGTCTCTCGTAAGAGTGTGTATTTTCCCAAATCTAACTATCATTAACCAAAAATATAGTATTTACATTACCGTGCATCGTGTGAATGTTCACGAAGTGAATGTAATGGGGAAATAATAATGTACTATAGTTTTATAATAAGTGACGACTGCTTTACTAACTACCTTAAACCAAATGAAATTTAAAGTAACATGTGATCGGCCTGTATCCTGCTACCGACTCAATAGTAAAACGACGACGTAAGACGTCATAAGAAATGACATTTGGCACCCGTAGACTTCCAAGTCCCACTGTAGCGAGAAGCAAGGTGTAAGATAGTCAATCCAGTATAGATCTATACGCAAACTCATACGCTCCCCAATTAAGGAGATTCTGGATACAAAAACGGTCATGGCAGGTAGTGCCATGACCCGTTTAATGGCTCACATAACTGAATGTAATGTATATGTAATTTATGTGCTAGTTGTATTGTGTGTTCTTCCTCTATCTAGCCTGTATGTTTGTTTCTCATCACTATGTATTATGTTTGTTTCTCGTCACTATGGATTATGTTTGTCTCTCTTCATTGTGTATTATGTTTGTTTCGCATCACTATGTATTATGTTTGTTTTTCATCACTATGTACTATGTTTGTTTCTCATCACTATTTATTATGTTTGTTTCTCATCACTATGTGTTATGTTTGTTTCTCATCACTATAAGTTATGAGTCATGTATGAACTGACTCTTTGTATGATTCATTGTTCTAGTATTAGTATTAGTAAAACCCTAAACTATGCTTGTTGTAGTTTAGTAGTAATATAACCTATACGTATGAACACGGGAGTTACCCCTGTTACCTAGGGTATTGAATTGACTGGAAGAACCTTTATGACTATATATGTACACATGATATATAACTAATAGTTAAACAACCTTTGGACAGATACCCGATATCCTACCAGACCACATCCCAACGGGGAAAAGAAAATAAGGCGGGTTAGCCTTCCTAAGTCCTTCAAACATTACTTATATAACTATACATATCTAGGCATTCAATTGACAATATAAAAGTATAAAATAAGTTATGTAAAACCTTTGAAAAGTTTTATAACTAGGAAAAGATGACTTCATGTCAGTTTGTAAAACAGTTTGAAGACAGTTTATCTGATAAGAACAGTTTAAAGTATAATGAAACCTTTGTTTTGGAAACACAATCGTAACAGAGATTTGAAAAGAAGCATTCAGTATGTAAGACAGTTTGATAAAGAATTGTAAACCAGTAAAAATGTTTTGGAAAGCCATTTGAAGTAATCTGTTTGGTAAAACAGCTAAAAGTGTAGTAATTCTATTTGTATGCTAGTTATCAATCACATGTGATTGATATAATAACTAGCATGATTCAACTTGTATCCCCCCCCTGGCTCCATCAAAGCATTTAAAAACATTTAAAAGATAGATTAAGGGGTATGAACTCACCTGTAGCAAGTGGTTGGGATTGAACAGACTGTATAGGATGCTAGGTGTTAAGTGAAGACTTGTACACACTCTATGATCCTAGATAGCATATAATATCACATATATGTAACCAATTAGCCTTTAAATAATTAACTAACAAGGTTAAGACATCCTAAAACATGTTAAACACTTTATATAACTGTTATAAGTGCTAAGGATTGCAGCTAAGTGTTGTAGGACAAAGCTATTGAGCTTAGGGTTCAAGGGAACCCCTAATATGAGTTTACTCCCTAAAGCCCATAACCCATTAAGTTTACAGTCTTAAACTCATGGGTTTATGGCCGTAAACTCATGTCTTCTTGACCATGAGTTTTTTTGAAGCCTTGTAAGTCCCTTGAAGCATTTCTATATTGAAGTATAAGCCTATGGAAGTGTTTGTGGCATCAAAACACCCCTATATGTAGTTTACGGCCCATGGACCACTTCTCCATGTGTTTTCGGCCATAAACACATATTATTTATGTTATTTTGATGTTTTCAAGTCCCATACATATCAAGGAATAAATCTAGACTAGTTTCCTAAGCAAATGAAGGGACTAGGGCCATTTTTGACCCCTTAAGAAGGGTTTATGGCCCAAGGTGTTCTTGGACCGTAACACCTTTAATCTTGGTGTTTTCTTGTGCTAAAACCATCAGGGAAGGGTTCCATACTAGTTTCTAAGCATAAGGGAAGAGTTGGGGGCACTTTGGCACCCAAAATAGAGTTTACGGTCCAAGAAGATCTTGGGCCGTGAACTCCTTCTTCTTGTGATTTTTCAGTGATTTCTAACATATCTAAACATGTAGTAAGCTTTAAAACACTCTAGGGTAGGAGTACTTACAGTCCGAGACGAAAGACGGAAGATCCTTGGGAGAGAATCGGGGTTTTCTCTAGTTGAAAATGGAACAAATGACTAGAAATGGCTAATGTGTCATATATATAGTCCATGGAGTTTTTGGTCAAAAATATCATTCGAGCCTTAAACTCCAAACTCGTGGAGTTTTGAAACTTTTAAGAAGCAAAAAAATACTCTACGGCATCCTCTCTCCTGATAACTCTTAAAATGTAAATCCTGAAATACTCACCCTTATTCTAATAAGTCTGAAAAATAACAGCTACTGTTCTTACTTCTATTGGCATGATATGTTCGTAAAGAATAGAAATTTCGGGTTGTCACACCAACAAACATGTGCACATACATAGAAACGAATAGTCAAGTAGATCTAATAGATCACTAATCATGGAAACCATCCTATAACCAGGATACCGATCTACCCGATCACTAACATGGCAACCATCTTGTAACCAGGATACCGATCTACCCGATCACTAACATAGCAGCCATCCTATAACCAAGATACTGATCTAACCAATCTCCAACATAGCAACCATCCTATAACCAGGATATATATCATAAAGCATAATGTGAATTAAACTCGGATACAAATCTGAAAAGGGTCGGCATTGGTGCCTTCGACCCTGTTAGTATAGTGAGGACAACTCACCTGGCACTGCTGAAGTCATGCGGATAAAACTCCAGCTGCTGGTTAATAGATTCCCAAACTGTCAGCATCAAACAATAGCCAATTAATAATTGGGTTCCAAGCCCAATGTCCAACTCACACTCCAAAGGCCCAATAGTCAAGTAATAGGCCAAAGCCCAACATATGGCCTAATTTTCCAAATTGGGTCCAACCCCCTACATGGTCTTACCTTAAGGCCCATCCATTTATTCTAGTCCAAACTCTTGGTATTCCAATGGCCCAATATCTCGTAATCATAAAGGCCTAATTATGGCCCATCTATGGCCCAATTTTCCAAATTGGTCCTAAGTCCTTCACATGGGCCTTATCCTAAAGCCTATCTAATTATTTTAGTCCATTTACATGCTCTTGGATAGCCCATCAACAGTCCAATCACCAAAGCCCAATAGGAAGGCCCAACTCAAGGCCCAAGTAAATTAGGGTTTTCACATGAAATGATGATTAGGTTGAAGTGTTTCTTATTTAACCCATGAAGGACTTAATCCATTAAGTCTAATATTGCCTTAGGTAAATTGCAAGTGATTATTAATTAACATTTTCAATCTAATAATTGATTCTAGTGCGGTTCCCTATAATCCATAATCCATATTTCCAAAATTAGGGTTTTCTAAACCCTAATTAGGGTTTCCAACCCAATCACAACACAATAGGCCCAAAAGCTAGTCTTTAGATCAATTAGGGTTTCATTAAGCCCACTAGGGATTCATAAGCCGAGCACCACCGACTACCACATCGGGTAGTGGTAGTCATTGGTGGCTCATAGCGGTATCCACCACCTCATGGTGGTGGTTATGGTTCTAGTCCATTTTTTATCCAAGCATCCCAAACGAAATCTAAACAAAAACAAAGCACACCGCCAGCCAACATGACATCTGGTGGCGACAGCCACCACCTCACAGTGGTGGTTATGAGTTTCTTTTTATTATTCCTACACCGATTACAATATACAATACATAATCCCAAGTAAACATACAAACACTAAGATCAACACACACAACCACCCTTATGGTGGTCGGCGGTGGTTGATGGTGGCAGCCACCACCTCACGGTGGTGGTGGTGGTGGTGGCTTTTCTCATGAAATCTAGCCAACATAACCACACACAAACACATGCTCTTCTTTTTATAAATGAGTCCAGTCACCCACCTGGTGGCGTACGGTGGCGATGGTGACCCAAGAAGGCGGGCAACAGTGGTAATCAGCGGTAATAGCTTCTTCATCGGCGTAGCCACCATGACTAGTGTCCATGGAGTTTTTGTTGGATTAAATGTCTAAGCCCATAACTATTATTGGTATGTACTCGGTCCGACAGTAGCATGGTCCATTTGGTTGCATATCATCTAGGACAATTTGTTAGAATGGACTTTTGAGAAGATGTTATATATTATTTATTAATATATTATAAGTTCTAATATATTAATATGAAATCATATGATTTAATTAGTATTGATCAATAATTAGTTTGGAATTAATTTAGTTATCAAAAGAGACTAATTAAATCTATGGGGACTAAATATGGTAATTGGTTATATTTATATGTGTTGGGCTTATGATCCATATTAGACTAAGTTTATGTATGGATACATAAAGAGTTGGGCCACATGAACCATGGATCATAAACCCATAGGTATGGATTTGGGTAATACCCAGGACCCTTGGAATCCTACATATAAATATATGCTTCATAACCTAAAAACGAAGACTTCTAGTTCATGGAGTTCATGGAGGTGTTTTAGTGCATGGAAATTCTCTCTCAAGAGTCACATTTGTCCTAGGTGTGTTGTGAGCCATTTGAGGCATTCATACTTTTGGTTTTAAGCTCTTAAGGTCAAATACTACAAGGTTTCAAGCTACAACAAAAGGTATGTCATCCTAACTAGTATTTAATATTGTTTATGTCAATTGCATGCTAGTTATAAGTTTAATTCTTTGAAACACTATTACATGTATAATTAAATAAAACATAGATCCAATGCACTTAGGGTTGTATGTGCACCATAGGATGTTGTAGTATACAAAACCCAATAGTGGTATCAGAGCCATGGGTTGTTTTCTATTATATTTGATGTTATTATTGGTTTTCGAAGCAAAAAAATCAAATTTTCTATAGTCTGACAGCAGAACGCGCCGAGTTCACTGGTTAACTCGCTGAGTTGCATGATTTTGGACTTGGACTCACCGAGTTGGATGGCTGACTTGTCGATTCCACTCACAATACTGACCAACTCGATGATTCATCTCATGCACTCGACGAGTTGGCTGTCCAGAATGTAGATTTTTGAGTTTTTTTGGTCTGTTTTGGATTAGGATCATTACCAGAAAATGTTTTTGTTCATAAAATTTGATTTTGATGCTATGGTGATGATTATACTCATCCAAATAAAGGATAATTGTTAAAGTTTCAAGATTTGTATTGGTTTATGTGATTAACTAATTTCTTGAAGATTGTTGATGCGAATTATCTTTACTTATGTGTTTGATCTAGATCGTTACGTTCACTGGTTATCTCACTGAGTTCATTAAGATTCATGTTATGAATAAAATGAAAGGTCTTATTTTAAATGTCATCATAAAATAGTTTTATGTCTTCCATAACTTGTCCTCAAGTTATGAAACTTGAAAAATCTTCCATAAAAACCATATTACACTCATAAGTTATGGAAACCAAAAGTTTTTGAATTGTTCAAAACTTGCCCTCAAGTTTTGGAATTGGTAAAGTTAACCCCCCATGTATACTTTAATTCCAACCCTTAGAATTTTAAAAGTTAAAATTCAACTCTTATACTATTATAATATTAAAAGTTAATATATATATATATATATAAGAGTAAGTCAGTCTTACCGTTAGTAGGCCTCATTCACGAAGCCTGTCTATAAGGGGGTATAAGGTTATTGCCTATAAAATGGCAGTTTAATGGGTGTCCACTCTCACCCACCGCTACCTTGACTGGTGGAGGGTCGTTAGCCGAACGGGTAGGACAGGACATTAATTTTCCCTTCATTAAAAGTATAATTAGAAACATAAAGTAACTAAACCTTATTAAACTCCCAATTTTAGTTACTTTAGGAAAATGTGAATTTGGTTCTAACCCATGCAATTGCACTTTGCACCTTGTTAAGTCATTAGTGGAGCATGTGTGGTTAACCAGCACAACACTAATCTGAGACTGAAAATGCGTGGAAAAGGGTAGCTTGATTGTTACCATAGATCAATGGAGCGTCTGTTGTTAACCGGCACATTGATTAGGCGGTCATAACATTAAGTGTACCAAGCTAATTTGCGTGGTTATTCACTCCTTGTTTGTGATCCTCAGCATCCAGTCACAAACATGAAGGGCACAATTGAGATTTAAACATGCCATTAAATAGTTCAAAGTATCTCAAAGGATCTAGGAATTTCAATCCATTTAAGACATAAAATTCTTTTTCATTTTCCATGGTAGAAATTGGTAAATCGTCGTTTACCTACCTTTGAATATTTTGTAGCTTGGATTACGCATCCCTCTTCCAAGTTATAAAATATTGTGTTGCGTCCTAATCTTAATATTTCATATTGGGTGTTATAATAAGGATTTAAATCAACTTGCTTGAATTTCTCGCTCATAGATGTCTAGTTATGACAACTATGGTCTTCCTTGTCCTTTTTGATAGAGCTTTCCTAATGAATATGATATCCCACATGGCGATCAAGGTGAAAGATTAATCCATTTGTTGTGCATTAATAGGACTAGAAATCATACTTCACTTCCTCTACCCCCTCCAATTATTCTCCCTAACCAACAAGTTCTTGAAAAGTTGAAAGTCACTCAATCCCTATTTGCAAGCAATGTCTATATGTACTCACATCTTGGAGATGAAGTTACATATTGACAGGCTGGGAGAGTTGGATGTCGAAGTCTCGAGGAAGATGGATGTTGATTAGGTTTGTCAATCGCTTCCTGAGTCATATAGTGAGTTCATTAAGGACTACTATGTGACAGACCATGACATGACCCTTAATGATCTTACCTATTTGCTTGATGTTGCTGAATCAGCAATGATTTGGAGCACTGGTAAGGAAAATTTGATTGGAAGATATACTTCCCAAACTTACATACATTAACAATGGAAACACTGGAAGTTCAGAAAAGTCTTCTCTTCCCGATGGAAGGGGATCGGCCATAGTCAACCCGGATAACCAAATGGTAAAGAAAAAGGCTATGTTTGAGATAGTCCCATTTACCATTCCTAAAGAGTCCATATGTTTCTATTGCTAAAAGAAGGGGCATTGGTTGCGAAACTACCTTATTTGCCTGAAAGATCATAAGGATGGTAAAATCAAAAAGTTTGACTCTACTTCAGGTAAGTCCACTATCTAACTCTATTAAGTTCCTATTTGGAGATTCTTATTACATGATGTGACTAGGTCGCATTTTGATGTTTTGTAGAATTGATAAAAATAGAGGAAGCTTAAAAGAAGAGTATGTTGAATCTGATCGTGAACGTGGATTTCGATCGCATGATTCAAATATCAGAATTTGGAGCTGCTGCTTAAGACTTATGATAGATTGCTTAGGAATTGATAACAACATAGTTTTCATTGCATTGTAAGGAAAAAAAATTCCACAGTTTTTATAAAGAAAATCCTTACAATGGCATTTGTGAAAATTGTTGTTTATATGATTCCATTGATAGCAATATTGGAAAATGGATTTGATTCTTTCGTTTGTGGTAGTGTCATAATTCACCAAATAAGGAAAGATTCTCATCACCCAAGTTTTAGTTGGATAGAAACTTGGAATCATGAAACTTGTATTGTATGATGAATAAGAATTTTCATCGTTGGGAAATTAAGACTAATTCCTTGTTCACATGTATATGTGAGTCAACTGAATGACTAAGAGATCGGGAACACTTTTTTGTGCGCTGATCAGGTCCATTACAAAGAACGATAAGGCTATTCGTCATGATTTACTGAAGTTTAGTTAATATGGTTGTGCTTACCAGTTTAAGTATAATTCTGAAACATTGGAAAAGTTTCAACGTATGGCAGGATGAATGAGAAGAATCAAATTAGGCAGAAAGATAAAAGTTTCTCCAATCTAAAAATATGGGAGAGTACTTCAGTATCATGTTTTATGATCATCTTAATGATTATGAAAAACCATATCACAATTGATCCTCTAAGGACATCTTAGTGCATTTTTTTTACTAAGAAGAGGAATCGTGAATTGTTGAAATGGTTAAATCAAAAGATTAATCATACTTCGTTCCAAAATTGAGTCTTAGAGTAACACTCCAAGATCGAGCCTTGAGTGACATAATGTTAAGAAGGTTTAAAACACTTATAAAATGTAAAGTAAAAATTTTTCTACTCTTGTACATCTAAAATTGGTAAGTGATGATGTTTTTGATAAAACAAAGACCAACTAAGACCAAACGTGTGAAGTGTTTATCTTGATAAGAATCTGCACTAACTCTTGAATATTTGTTTATCAAGTAATGTTCCTTGACAAAGTGAATCGTATATGTCAAGAGGTCAGTGGGAGTCTTAAAGATCTTGAAAAGTTTCAAGAACTAATCAAGAATAAAACCTATTGTTTATTAGTAGCACACGACTTGAGGTTTGTAACCTATCGTGTTGACATATTCTTGTTTATGTGCCCATTCCAGTTAAAACTTGACTATGAATGTGAGTTCTATGAGTTCTCAATTATTTGCATGACAACTTGGAAGACATGGTAGGCCTTTGTGCTATCAAGTGGCAAGAAGTTAAGATTGAACAAGCTCATTCCATATGAGTTTGGATTTATCGCTAACCTTGTCTTATGATTATGGTTTGACAAAATCACATGGATAGGAACACATACACCATAAAATCCAAGCATCATAAGGTTTCTCTCCAATTCATGGAAATGATTGTGAGGAAACGCTTTCACTAAGTAGATTTTAAGGAGATGGAAATTGTGATATTTGCATTCTCAAATTCAATTATGATTACAGCATCCCTTTTCATAATTCGAATTGTGAGCAATGGTAAAGGTCTAAACACTTGAGACTATGATTATGGTATCCCTTTTCATACTTCTAAAATTATTTAGACACACATGTGAGCTATCTAAGGAAACGTGTATGATTTTGGGAAGCTTATATAAAGTCTTATCGAAGCATCTCATATCAGAAATCTGACTTTGGTAATAAAAGTCAATAAAGTACTGATTTCTAGAAGTCCAGCTAATTTCTTGATACATGTCAAAGCTAGTGGGAGCATAAGTGTTATTCTAATAAGGATATAATTATCATGTTAGTGGGAGCATGATTATTATGTTAAGTGTTGCAAGTTAGCAATGTTAATTATAGAAAACAAAATTTCAATTTGCATAGATTTAGGGTTTTAAAAGTTGTTTTGCTATAATTAAGGGAGAGGAAATTATACTTCAATCCAATTCTAAAAGCTTAGATTGAGATTTTAATCAAATTTAGTCAAGTATATATATGAATGTTATGTTGGAATGGTTTAACGTAAGGAAATTCTATATATGGAAATATTATTTGCATTCTAAAATTCGATTATGATTACGGCATCCCTTTTCATAATTCAAATTATGAGAACATGGAAAATAGAAATATTATAGCAAAAGACTGGTCTACTAT
Organism: Lactuca saligna; assembly: GCF_052625555.1. Lineage (NCBI taxonomy): Eukaryota > Viridiplantae > Streptophyta > Magnoliopsida > Asterales > Asteraceae > Lactuca > Lactuca saligna. The sequence goes on along the minus strand of NC_136419.1, from coordinate 70,951,504 downwards.
CATGTCTTTATGTGAGACATCATGAATCATGTCCCATATACTTCGGATATAGGATCGATTACATGTGTTGTAATATTCAACCGTTCTAATATTTCCAAATGCCTAGGGCATTAAGCGGGAAAAAGGAATAGAACTAGATATGACTAAAATGATTAAGCAATTGTCATGGACAATATGAGGTTTACCAAAGATTGGTTGCTCATGGACAGTTGGAAGTATGATGTAAATTTTGGAAAGGACCATATTGACATATTCTGAAAGGATGCGACTCTTTTTCAGAAGTGATAGTCAAAATGGGAATATGTAAATGTTTCCATAGGTAGAAGATATACATTAAATCTGTGTAAGATTAGAAAACTTAATGCAAGAAGGATGTTCAAAGGAATGTACTTTGAATATGAGACTTCATTTCCATGAAATTTTTCACCATAGAATACTTTGTAATACCTGTTTCCAAGTCTTTGTGACTTTTGTGCATAGTCATTACAAGAGGATCATTGCATATAAGTTTAGAATCTAACAGATTTAAGTAAATGACAAAGAATCTTGTATTCTTACATTATAATAAGGATTTGGAATTGTGAAATGAGCATCATTGAAATGTTTTCAATTGATCTATTCCACAAAGAAAGGACCATAGGTAAACATAGTCTGAATGTTTGTAGCATGGGACAACTATTATTTTAGTTCAAGTATTAAGTTGATTATTTGAATCATTATACAATGAATAAAGAGTAATCAATATGACTCAAAAGGTTTGGGGCCATATAGGATTAGTATTATTCTTGTGTTTAACTTTGCATGTTTTGACTTTTCGAATAACTAGGTTATTCAAACCATCCATAGTTGATCATATTTTGGAAGTAAGTATTGAGGCAAAACTGTCATGAATGCGTATGTAGTTTGTCTAGGTGTTTTAGACATAGTTGCAATATTCATGAGTGCTCCTGGAATAAGATTCGAGTATTGGATTAAACCCACACTTATTTGAATCACTTCATGGATTTTATCACGAGTGATCATCAGACGATAATATCCTATATTCTTCAAATGGAGAGATATGAGTTTGAGTCTACAAGTCGGTTGCACATTGATAATGCGAAAATGCACTACTAACTTGGTGTTATAAAACATATTGTTGTGTGTGATTTGATAAGTAAATAGAGCAAGCATATGAGTTGAAGTTTATCCATTCCTTTTACCCTTAGAGGGATAAAAGCGATATATGTCGACCCCTCAATGATTTAGTGATGACAAACCTAAATGCTCGGTTGGGCTTGAACTAATTTGATTTGTTCAATTAGTCAATCGTCATAAAATCAGAAATCAGGAAAAAACCGATGGACAGAGAGAGTGATTATAATCCATGTCTCAATCCATATGATATCTTGAATGGAGGAATATCTGATCCCTTATCTAATGGACATGTCATTGACTAGGTCAGAGTTCGACAGCAGCTTTTAAGAGATACAATTGCTAGTCGGGATTTTGGAGTTGTATTTGCAATAATAGTTTTAGGCTTATCCAAGTGGGAGACTGTTGGATTAGATGTCTAAGCCCATAACTCTTATTGGTATATACTTGACCCAAGAGTAGCATGGTCCATTTGGATTGCATATCATTAGGACAACTTGTTAGGATGGACTTTTGAGAAGAGGTTATATATAATTTATTAATATATTATAAGTTCTAATATATTAATATAAAATCATATGATTTAATTAGTATTGATCAAGAATTAGTTTGGAATTAATTTAGTGATCAAAATAAACTAATTAAATCTATGGGGACTAATTATGGTAGTTGGTTATATCTATATGTGTTGGGATTATGATCCATATTGGACTAAGTTTATGTATGAATACATAAAGAGTTAGGCCACATGCACCATGGATGATAAACCCATGGGTATGAATTTGGGTTATACCCATTATCCTTGGAATCCTACATATAAATATATGCTCCATAACCTAAAAACGATGACTTCTAGTTCTTGGAGTTCATGGAGGTGTTTTAGTGCATGGAAGAAGGAGAAGAGGCCATAGAAAACACGTTCTATCTAGTGAACGAATGCAACACCAACACTTCTCCACTTATTGCTTTGATTCTCCCACTCGTCTTCTCTAATTTCTCGCCGGAAATGACAACAACGACAGAAGTAAGGTGATTGCTTCTCGACGGGATGGAGGAAGAGAAGAGTGAAGAGAGGGGAAAGGAGTGTGCCTTTACCGGCGAGAGACAGTAGTGACAACCTGGTCCCTGTCTTCTGATCTCTTTGACAACGCCAGCTTGCGGTGAACGTCTTCATTGGCAACGGAACGACTGATGTTTCCAGCTTGGAGGGGCGGCGGCCGGAGAGGTAAGAAACAAGGGTGGCGACTGGTGTATGGTTTTAGGATTAGGGTTAGGTTGCATGTGGGTTATGATGTATATATATGGAGGCTAACAAGGGTGACGGGTTCAACCCGTGTCCATCTTCAAACATTTTCATAAATTACACGTTTAGTTCCCCTCCATAAGAAATCTTTTCAATTTAAATCCCAAAAATTACCCTACAGCCCCTGCTTGACAAATTCTTTTCAACTTAGGTACATAATTTACCGTTTTAGCCCCATCCATCAAAAATCCTTTCATATTAAGTCCAAATGATACCAAACACCCCCTAGCCATTGAAAATCTTTACAAAATAAGTCCCAAAATTGCACTTTAACCCCCGAAACTCTAAATCATGTCATTTGGCTTCCCGAAACCAACACCCCATTAATTATTAATTGATTTTGGGATATAATAATCTAAATTAATATTAAAAATTACTTCTCGACATTCCGGGTTTATTATTTAATTATTCTATTTAAACGGGATGTTACATTACGCTTAGTAGTGATGTTAGATTAGATTTGGTTAACTGTTGTTATTCGTCAGAAATGATGCAAAACATTATTTCTTTTCATTCACTATTTAGAAAAGGTTTTCAATATTTGCTTATTGATATGAATGGATCGATGTTGGTTTATAAGAATGGTAGTTTTATTTTTGAAGCTTTACCTTGTGATGATATGTATGAAACTGTTATTTATGTTGATAGATTATGTAATAGTGTTTTTCATACTGATTTGTCTAATGTTTTAGACACAGCATGCTTGTGGATTGTCATCCTGGTCACATTAACAACAAATGCATCGCCCAACTCCAAAAGGATGGAGTGTTGGAATCGTTTGACTTAAGGGTGGATGATGAATGTGAGTCTTGTCTTTTGGGGAAGATGACAAAATCACCTATCACTAGATCTTATGAAAGAGGTGAGGGTTTGTTGTATCGGATACACACAGATATATGTAGACCCTTTAGATCCACCATAAGGGATGCTAATCGATTTTATGTGACATTTATAGATGAGTGTAGCAGATATGGTTATATCTACTTAATCAATCATAAATCAGAGACCTTTGAAAACTTTAAAGAGTTTAAACATGAAGTCGGGAATCATTTAGGCAAGAAGATAAAGGTGCTCCGATCAGATAGAGATGGAGAGTATCTTAGTATCGAGTTCCACGACTATCTTCAGGAATGTGTAATTGTTTCACAAGTGCCTCCTCCTTGGATACCGCAACTTGATGGTGTAGCTAATAGGCATAATCAGACCTTGTTAGACATGGTTCATTCCATGATGATTCGAGCTTCTCTTCCTATTTCTGTATGGGGTATGCCTTAGTAACAACCTCCCATATCATGGTTTGGGGTTGTGAAGCTTTCCTTAGACGAGATACTCATGACAATATAGAACCCACAAGTGCGAGATGTATTTTCATTGGTTACCCACAAAAGTATTTTGAATATTTATTCTACAGGCCTAGTGAGAACATGGTTTTTATAGCACGAATAGGGGTCTTTCGTGAGAAAGAGAGAGAGAGGGAGAGAGAGAGAGAGAGAGAGAGAGAGAGAGAGAGAGCTTATATGAAAAGAGGATAGTGGGAGTGCAGTTGGTTGCAAATGGATCTTCAAGAAGAAGACCGACATGGATGGAAAGGTACACACTATCAAGGCTCGACTTCTTGTGAATGGATTTACTCAAATCCCATGGATTGACTTTGATGAGACATTCTCAGTAATGGCTAAGATAAAGTCTATTAGGATAATTCTTTCCATAGCTACCTTTAATGATTATGAAATATGGTAGATGGATGTCAAAACCGCTTTCCTTAATGGGAGTGAAGATTAGTCTTGTATGTATGTCAAGGCTAGTGGGAGTATAGTCACCTCTATAGTATTGTATATTTATGACATACTCCTTATAGGAAACGATGTTCCAACTTTGTAAGAAGTAAATTCTTTGCTTGGAAAGTGTTTTTCTATGAAGGGTATAGGAGAGGAAGCCTATATTCTTGGGATAAGAATCTTAAAGGATAGAAAGAAAAGACTAATTGGTCTTAGTAAAAGTATACATTTGCATAACGTACTAAAACATGGTAGTATGGAAAATTCCAAGAAAGGAGAACTACCTATCTAGAGTAATGTCAAGTTGAGTAAGACTCAAAGCCCTAGCAAAAATAAAGAGATAGAGGATATGAGTCAAGTTTCATATGCTTTAGTTGTAGGATCGATCATGTATGATGTGACATCTACTCACCGTGATGTGTCTTTTGTATTAAGCATGGTCAATCTCTTTTAGGGAACTCTTGACAGAGCTCATTATACAGCAATGAAGAACATTCTCATGTATCTACGAAGGACAAAGGATCTGATGCTAGTCCTTGGTGGCAGTGATACATTAAGAGTTAGTAGGTATAGTGACCCTAACTTTCAAACAGATAGAGAGAATCTTCTTTCTCAATTTGTCTGGGTGGTTTTGTTAAATAGAGGAGCAGTCACTTGGAAAGGTTCCAAGTAGGACACGGTAGATGATTATACTTGTGAATCAAAGTACATAGCAACGAGTGAAGCATCAAAGGAAGCAGCTTGGCTGAAGAATTTTATCAGTGGTCTCGGAGTAGTTTTAACCATCCAGGAACCAATGAAACTTTTTTTTTTGATAATGTAGGAACAGTTGCCTTGACCAAAGAACCGAGATATCAAGGTAGATCAATACATGGAGACAAAAAGTATCGTTATATCACACATAGAGTTGAAAAAGGTTATCTCATAGAAAATAGAGTTTCCTCAGAAGATAATCATGTAGATCCTCTCACAAAGGCTTTAAGTATGGTTAAACATAGTTAACATGCTAGAAACATTGATTTGAGAGATGATATTAGTTTTAGTAGTTATATGATTCATTTGAAACTTGTAATAGAATAAATGTAATTGGTTTTGGTGATTGAATAATATATATTTTTTATGACTATTATTTACTACCTTTGTCAATTATTTATTCTTGTGTTTCGTTTTATATGTTTTACTTATTGAATAATTTAAATATTCGAAGCTCCACAATCGATCATACTTTAGGAAGTAAGTATTGAATGAAGACTATAATGAATTATATTGTAGATTGTCTAAGGTGTTTAGACATGGAAATTATGTTGCTACAATGTTCGTGAGTACTTAGAAAAAAGGATATTTGAGTATTGGATAAACCCAAGCTTAGAGAATTACTTCATGGATTATATCACGAGTAATTATGAGACGATAAAATCTTATATTCTTAAAATGGAGATATATGAGTTGTAATTTACAAGTCGGTTGGACATTGGTATTACGAAAATGCATCAGTAACTTGATGTTATAAAACGGAGTATCTTGTGCAATTTGGTGAGTAAAGGATAAGAGCATATGAGTCAATGTTTATTCATTCCTTTTGCCCTGATGGGAAAAGCGATATCTTTGGGACCCTCAGTAATTTGGTGTTGACTTATAGTGTTGGGCCTAGCCAGGACTAAATTGATGTGTTCAATTAGTAAGTCTTATGAGGTCATCGCAAATCAGGAAATCGAGAAAAAAAATTTAGACAATGAGATTGATTCTAATCCATGTGTCATATCCATATGATATATTGTAGAATGAAGGAATATTTGATCACTTATCTTAGGACTAATGTATGATCAGATCAGAAACTGGAGTTGCTTTTGGAAGCTCCCTTTGTTGATAAATTGGAAGTTATACTGGAAATTATAGTTATAGACATATCCAAGTGGGAGACTATTGGATTACGCATCTAAGTGGATAACTAAATTGGTATATACTTGAATTAATAAATAAAGTCCTTTTGGGTTGCCCTCAAACCTGATAATTGAATAGGATGATTTTTAGAGAGAGGGAGAGAGAATAATTTATTAATTTATTATATGATTAATAAATAGCAAGAAATGAATTATTAATATGTTATGATAATAATATATTAATTAGAAATAGTATTATTTAATTAAGAATTAATCATAAATTAATCGGAATTAATTTTGGGATGAATTAGATTAATTTAATGTGCAAGGACCTAAGTTCTAATTGTTCAATAGTTGAACAAAAGCCGAATTCTAGAATAGTCCTAGGATTGCCGAAAATTATAGGCTTCCTTAGGATTCTAGAATGTGCCTTGGAGATACTTAGGAAACCAAATAATTACTCGAGTTAAGATATTTTAATCAAGTAAGGGTTACAAAGTATTCCTCAAGGGACCTTAGGATTACAAATTTCGCCCACTCATCTGATCAAGAGATAGTCAAAATTCAACTCTCATCCTCTCTCCTAAGAAGTTTTCCTGGTTGCTAGGGTTTCGGTGTGAACCATCAGAGGCACGAGATTTTTATGCTAGCTTCCAAGGTATAAGGTTCTTGTTGTTTGATAGAATGTTACTTCAATAGTGTTATGACTAGATCTAATAGGTTACACATCAATAGGCCTCACATCAGCACTTTTAGCTGTGCATTCACATTCGAGCTTCACACCATATCTACAGCCGACCCCTATTGTTGGACCAACGCAACTAGGTGCCTTTTTGTATAGTTCTTATCTGTCTTCATGGACATCTCATCAACCCAATCATCTGCTACCACCACTTATACACACCAGCAGCAGTCCTTAGAGTCTTGACCTATTTTCGAGTCCTTTTCTCAACCATGGTCTTCGACTCCTTGATCTTCAAAAACACCTCATTCTTCGTCTTTAGAAAGTACAACCAAACCTTCCATGAATAGTCATTAATGAACATCATGAAGTATGAGCATCCTCCTTGAGACTTCACTGGTGAAGGACCCTACATATCTGACTAAACATACTCCAGGATTTCATTGCTTGTGTGTTGACCGATACCGAACTTCACTTTACGATGCTTTCCCTTGAAGCATACATCACAAAACTTCATCTTTCTAGTAGCCTTTCCACCGAGCAGTCCTTTTTTACTTAGAACTGGCATGCCCTTCACACTCAAGTGCCCCAATCTACGATGCCACAACTTTGTTTTGTCATCACCTTCATTCAAGGATTGTGAGATATCCACCGTTCCCATAACCATACTGCCTTATAGGATATAGATCCCTCCACGATTTATCTTCATATTCATTATAACCAGAGAGCCTTTGGTCACTTTGACCTAGTCACCTTCACCAGCGTACCTTATCCCATTCTTAGCCAATGTGCCAAGAGAAATTAGTTTTTTCTGATGTTCCAGAATGTACCAACAATCTAACTTCCTAACCATGCCATCATGCATCGTGATTTGCACCGTGCCACTACCTTTGATACTGCTCACCTAATCATCGCCCATCTTGACTGTGCCATCCCAATCATTGAAGTAATCTAACCAGTCACGATTATACGTAATGTGATAGGATGCTTCAGAATCCAAGACCCAAGCATCAGCAAAACTTGATGTATACACAATCAATACATCACCATCTTCCCCTTCATCAGAACTTTCCTAAACCACATCAGCAGTGTTATTGTTGCTTGATTCACTCGTGGACTTCCCATTCCTCAGTTATCAACAATTTCTCTTGAAGTGCCCCTTCTTGTTACATATATAACATTTCATGTTTAATGAACCATTAGACTTTGATTTTAAACATGATCTCCCTATGTTTACTCTTTTCCTCTCGTGTGTCCTCCTACTCCTTACATAAAAAACGGAACTGGACCCCTCCTCTCCACATGAAACTTTTATTTTCAGTTCCTTGGACATCAGAGAGTCCTTCACATCACTCATAGTGATTGTTGTCCTACCATAAAGCAAGGTATCAATGAAATTTTCATATGAGTTAGGAAGCGAACATAAGAGAATGAGCGCTTGATCTTCACCTTCAATCTTCACATCAACACCTTGTAGATCCAAGATGAAACGATTGAAGTAATCCAGATGATCTTTCACTTGGTTACTTTCAGACATTTTAAGAGTGTGCAACCTTTGTTTCTGATACAACCTGTTCGTCAGCGAGTTGATCTTGTACTTGTCACAAAGTTTATCCCAGAGCCCAGAAGCAGTTGTTTGATCCACAACCTCCCTCTGTACTTCATCTATCAAGCTCAATAGAATGGTATTATGTGCCTTCTTCACAATATCCACCTTCTTATCAACCATCATGTCCTTTGGAATTTTTGCCTCTCCTTCCAATGTCTTCGCACATACTTCTTGAACCAGAAGAGTCCTCATCTTCACCTTCCACAAAGTGAAGTCATTTGAGCCATTGAACTTCTCCAAAGCAAACTTGTGACTAGACATCTTCAATCACAGGAATACAAACCGTAGCTCTAATACCACTTGTTAGGAAGTAAAGCAGATAACTAGCAAAACCAAAAGCACACAAGACATGGTATTTACGTGGTCTAGTCAAGGTGACCTACGCCCACGGCCAGGAGGGGAGTATTCTTTATTTCAGGGCTCTTAACATAGAGGTTACAAGTGCAATTACACAGAGATTATTCTATCACTCTAGAATTAAAGATACAAAATGACCTAGCATGCATCCCTATTTATACTTGAGGGATCAAACCTAAAACCCTAATGGGCCAAGCCTATTTGCCCGTGAAGGGTGTCAACCAATCACAATCCACCATGCAGCATCTTTTGGAACATTCTTGAGCATTATCATCTTCTAGGCATACTTTGATCAACATGGCACAACAAACGAATCAATATGGCACATCATGTACCAAGATGGTCTATGATGGCGTAATATATTCATCATGGCGCAACAACAACCCTAGTTGGCGCAACATGGATCTAAATGGTGCAAGAGCATCAAGTATGGTGCACAACATCAATCTTGGAGAAACAACATCACCATGAGCAACAGGAACATGCATGGCTCAACAAAGCCACGCATAGCTCAAAAAGAAAACAAGATGGCGCAAGACGAGAACAAGATGGCGCAAGAGCATCCCTCTTGACCCATCTCTTCATCATGTAGTGCAACAAGGACCCCTTGTTTCTCCATATCCCTTCCAAGTGCTCCAAACCTCTTCCAAGTACACGATCCATTCCTTTGGCACTTGATCATTTCCTTTGTTTGATGATCCATTCCTCTCTCAGAAGATTCATTCCTTTGTCACATGCTCATTGAACCCCAAGTGCTCCATTGAGGTCCAAGTGCTCCAAATGCTTCATAAGCATGATCCATCAAATGTTTCAATGTGATAATGGTCATGAATTTAACAATGGCTCTTTACTCTCCTTCTTTTCTACCAAAAGCATCAAGATTCGCTTTTCATGTACATACACGTCTCAAAAAAATGGAAAGGTTGAACGTGTCATCCGCTCCATAAACAAGATTGTGCTCACCTTCCTTTTTTAAGCTTCCCTTCCACCTAAGTTTTGGGTTAAAGCTCTCTTCATTGCTATTCACACTATCAACCTCCCTCTCACCACAACACTTTCCTTCCACACTCCCTTTGAGCTCATATTCGAATCCTTTTGGGGATGTCAAAAACCCCACGGGATCCCGTTCCCGTGGCACGCCGATACCATACGGGACTGATTTCAAAAAAATCAGAAGCAGGAGCGGGGGCGGGGGCGGGGGCGGGGGCGTGGGTGGGTGCGAGATTAACTCTCGTTTATTTTCGGGACCAGGGCGGGAGTGAGTATTTCTATCCCGTATTCCCGTGGGGACCCCATTTTATATATATATATATATATATATATATATATATATATATATATATATATATATATATATATATATATATAATGTAAATTAAAAATGGGAAATTAGGGCATTGGCTTTCTTCCATCAATTCTCAATGCGTATTTAGTCTTCACAATACGAATGACTACTTTCCAGCTTCGAGTCTTCAACTGGACTTCTGATTTCAGCTTCCTTCCCGTGGGGCCTGTTCTCCCACTCACAATTCTCCAAGTCTCCAACTCCCATCGGCGACCTGCATTTGACGTTTCCCGTTACCGCCGCTGACGCCCTTCCACATTTGACAGTAATGTATCCTTAATTTCCTTCTTTCCTTATCTGATACAACTGAGATTTGAGAGCTTTCTTTGGTCTTCACAATCAATTCTACCACTTGGATCACGATTTCTATTTCTCACTGATTTCTCAAACATAAGTGTTAATTATTATCATAACTCCATTTATATTAGGCAATTTGATTACAATTAAGGTGTATTCAGTGAACATATTTCAATTTCTTATAGTTTTCTTTTGGAAATTCCTAATGTATCTTTTTGGAAATTCCTAGTGTACAGATTTTGATTTATATGAGTTGTTTGTGATGGAAAGAACTGAGATTCATAATTTGATACAGTATATCTGCTGCTTGCTACTATCAATTTCACGTACTAGAACTGTAATAGAAGTTTTTGAACTGTGATTCTGTGAATATACTCAACTGTGATTCTGTGAATATAGCAAGAGAAACTCAAACTAGATGTTGATGGTGTAATTTTATAACTTTAGTGATGTTCTATGTTTGATCAATTTCACAAACTAGAATTGTAATAGAAGTTTTTGAACATGATTCTATGAATATAGCAAGGGAAACTCAAACTGGATGTTATGGTGTAATTTTATAACTTTAGTGATGTTTTATGTTTGATCAATTCTTGATTTATCATGGGCCTACATATTTGTTTATATACATATGTTAAACTTCTATAAACTATTTGTGGATCTAAATCAAATAAGTTTCTACCTTACATGATCTGATCACTTCAATCATACATGTATTTTTAGCTAGATAACTCATATACATTGTTTGATAACTCATATACACGATTTCTCACCGATTATTTGTGTGAACCATTTTCAGATTTTTGTAAGTATGTCTTCAATAGAACCGAATCAACCCAATGATTCAAACACGGTTAATGATACCGCCAATTTTGCAGTTAACTGTAACGAGAAACAAATGAAATTTATATCTCCAATATGGCGTCATTTCACCTATAAAGAAGTTAATGGAACCAAAAATATTGTTTGTAAGTATTGTAGAAAGGAAATTACTTATACAGGCAAAAAGGAACCAACAGGATGCATTCTCACCATAAGTCATGAAAAATACGAATTGGGAAAAAGAAAATAATGATTTTTAGAGTCAGTTAATCGGAAAAAGATTTAAGACGGATGAAAGTGGGGGATCAATTTTAACAACACAATGGTTTAATTATGACGATTCGTGAACTGATCTACTAAAATGATCAAAAAACATGATTATCCACTTAGAATTGTTGAACACAAAGGCTTTAGAGATTCTTGTCAGGAGCTCCAACCACTTTTTAAGCCTACTTGTAGAAACACAGCTAGATTTGATGTCATGAAGTTGTACAGTGAGGAAAATGCAAGGATGAAGCATTTTTTGGAGAGTATTCAAGGTAGGATTGCAATAACTACCGACATGTAGACTATCAACTACCCATAAAAAGGATACATGACAATGCCAGCCCATTTCATTGATGATTCTTGGCAATTACAAAGTCGTATTTTGAGGTAATACTTAATTTATATTAATTTGTTTAATCTATCATATGCATTCTTTAATTAAATTGAATTTATTTTGTTAACTGGTAGGTTTATATATATATATATGCCATATCCCCATACTACTGAGAAATTAACTAATATGTTGAGGGATAGTTTGTTGGACTGGAACATAGATAGAAAATTATCAACTTTAACTATTAATAATTGCTAAACAAATAATTGCATGATAGATTTGATGGTTGACAAACTTCCTTTTGATAGCTTGATTTTGGGTAGAAGCTTGTTTCATATGCGATGTGCTGCGCGTATTTCGAATTTATTTTAAGGAGTGGGTTGGATGTTCTCGGACATGGGATTGAGAAAGTATGTAACAGTTGTAGTTTTTGGATAGCTACACCAAAAAGACTTGATACATTTCAAAAAAAATGCAAAGTTTGATAATGTTTCTTGTGAAAAAACCATAGTTGTTGACTGTAACACACGATGAAATTTTATGTATTTCATGCTTTCCACGACTTTGAAATACAAGAAGGTCTTTTATCGGTTACAACAACATCAACCCCAATATAAGAGTACACCTGATGAGAAAGAGTGGGCTTTGGAAAGTGAGCTTTGTGATTGACTAAAAATATTCTATAATGTCATAGAACTATTTTCAGGAACAAAATATCCAACAACCAACATTTTTTCCCCAAAATATGTGAAAAAAAGATTGTTCTAAAGAAATAGGATACATCTAGTTTCATTGAAATAAGTGAAATGTGTGAAAATATGATTGCAAAGTTTGATGAGTATTAGAAAGAAAGTCATGGGATGTTGGCTATGGTGACGATATTGGATCCAAGGTTTAAGATGAAGCTCCTAGAGTATTTTTTTTTTCCTATTATCTGTGGAGTAGATAATGCAAAAGATGAAATTCAGAAGGTACGTCAAATTTGTGAAGATATATATATATATATATATATATATATATATATATATATATGTGTGTGTGTGTGTGTGTGTGTGTGTGTGTGTTTGTGTGTGTGTGTGTGATATGAGTCAAGCAAGTAATGACGATATTAATAGTAAGCCCACTTCTAGTCGAGATGCAGATCCTATAAGTAACATGGACTCATTAGACGCTTTCTTTTCATGGAATTCTTCTACTAGTGAAGTTTTTGTAAAAAATGACTTAGAAAGGTATTTAGAGGAAGACACTTTACCCCGGATTCATGAGTTTGATAGGTTAGGTTGGTGGAAGTTAAATAGGGTTAAGTGTCCTACACTGTGTTTGATTGCAAAAGACATATTAGCCATTCCTATATCCAATATTGCTTCAGAGTCTTCTTTTTCTACAAGTGATAGAATCGTTGGTCCACATAGGAGTAGACTTTTTCCGTCCACAATTGAAGCTATCATATGCACTCAAAATTGGCTATGGGTGTGTAAAAAAGGTATGTATGAATTTGCTTGAACCATTATTTGTTTTATTCATTTTAAAATATTTTGCTTATTACCTTTATTTATTTTTCTTTGTTAGGTTATGTTATTGATGGTGATGGTTTACATTCCGATGAAGACGACAAGGGAATTGAGGTAAGATTGTCAAATTTTGCATTTTGTATTGAATAAACTAATATAACAATTTATTTTATTATTATTATTGTTATTTATTTAGGGAGGATATTCAAATGTCAATGAATGAAGAGTTGAAGGAAATTAATGGATATTGAAGATGTAGTGAATTAGTCAATTTTTGGACAAATTGGTATTTTATATTTGTAATTTTGGATTTGTCGTATTTTGCATTCGTAATATTGGATTTTTTTTGTAAGATTGTTGGAATGGTTGTTTTGTAATGTTGGATTCTTAATGTTGTATTTTTTTTCTAAAAGATTAGGTTTTAAGCTTTTAAAGTTATTAAAAATAATATTTTTAGTCTAAAACAAAGCAATTTTTTAGCAAAAAAAAAAAATACAAATTTAATCCTATAAATCAGGGGAACCGGGGCGGAACTGGGGCGATGGAGGTAACCGGGGGGGTTGGGGATTGGGGGCTGTGTAAGCGGGGCAACCGAGGGCGGGACCGGGAGCAGGGCAACAAGTGATTTCGGGAGCGGGGGCGGGGACAGCTATTTCCGCTCCCATTTGGTCCCGTTGACATCCCTAAATCCTTTCCCTCTTATGATTATCTTCATGTTTTTGGGTGTCTCTTTTACCGCAACCTTTCCTCTACGACTCCACACAAGCATACTCATCGATCTCGGTGTATCTCTATCTAGGCCCCTCTCCTAATCATTGTGGCTATAAATGTATTGATCTTCTCACTCAATGTGTCATTATTTCTCGTCATGTCATCTTTGACAAGGATCGCTATCCTTTCTCTGATGATTCTTCTCCCATTCCCCCTTCTACATTTCCTACTCCAACCAGTGCTCCTCAGCCTAATCCTTCTCCTGATTACACCTCTCTATTCATTCATCCTAAAAGTGGATCTACTACTCCAAATTCTCCCACCCCCAAACCTTCTCCTGATCCTCCCCCTTCTATGACTCACCTTATGGTTAATCGTTCTCATATCAGATCACTTAGGCATAAACAGATCTTTAATCTTTCCACTTCAACTAATATATAGCCTATTCCCCGTTCTACTTCTCAAGATTTGTGTAATCCAAATTGGAAATCTGATATGGATTCTGAAATGTCTACTTTTATGTCAAATCACATCTGGGAACTTGTTCTTCCTCCTCCCCGAGCCAACATTATCGGTTGTCGATGATTTTATCATCACTAGTCTGATAGCATGAGAAAACTTGATTGTTATAAAGGTCGCATTATTTCCCAAGGATTCGCTTAACTCCATGTCCTCGATTTTGATGATACTTTTTGTCCCATTGTCAAGCCTACCACTATCCACAGATTTCTGAACATCGCCATCTCCAAACATTGGCCCATCCACCAACTTGATGTCAAAAATGCTTTCATTCATCGTGATTTATCTGAGGAGGTCTACATGAAACAACCCCTGGATACTTCAACCCTTCCCTTCCTTATCATGTTTGTCATCTTCAAAAATCTCTTTATGGTCTTAAATAGGCTCCTCGTGTCAGGTACCAACTTTTTTTTTCTTCCTCATGTCGCTCGGCTTCACTAGCAGTTGGCCTGACTATTCCTTATTCACATATCACTTTAGTTTTGATCACATATATCTTCTTCTCTAGGTCGATGATATTATTTTAATTTCTTCTTCTTTTACTCTCATTTCTAGCATCATCAACTGTCTACGCACTAAATTTCCTATGTCTAATCTTGGTTCTTTCATTTGTTTTCTTGCGGATTGCTGCTCCTCGATCTCATAAAGGTCTCTTTATCTCTCAACTTCTTTTGCTAAGGAAATTTGGGCTAATTGTAACATCCCAAAAATATAGTCCAAATTTTTCGTTTTAAATCATTAAAGAAAAACCAATAATTCATAAAACAACATAATAAAATTACATGTCGTGTATCTTAAATATCATATTAAAATACCATATCAAAACCACGTATCAAAATATCATAATTTGAAATATCCCAGGCTGAAAAATATGGTGTGTGCCATGCAATCATCCTGAGCTCTACTCCTTGCTACTGGAAGTACCTGAAACCAAAACTGGAAACTATAAACACGAAGCTTAGTGAGTCTTTCCAAACTACCGCATACCATACACATAATAGCATACAATGGGCCTTGCCCACTACAACGGGCCCCGCCCAACATTGGACGAATCCGGCATCGAGACCCTCCCGACATCGGACTGAAGTCCGACAACGGGCCCCATCCGGCATCAGGCCCTTCCTGACATCGAACCAAATTCCGGTATACATATAAAATATCAACAACATGTAATATAACTCATAGCATAAACATATAACTAAACCTTCTTCAGGCTTGCCCCAGCATCGAACCAAAGTCTGGAATACATAACAACACATGCAAGAATCACAAACACATCTAGCCTAGAGACCTTCCTCGGGCTTGCCCCGACATCGGACTGAAGTCTGGAACACATAAACATATAAACTACATCGAACCCAAGCCCAAAACACATAAACATATAAACTACATTGGGCTAACCCCGACATCAGACCTAAGTCCATCGTATGCCAACATACATAAACGGGTCAGTATTGGTGCCTTCGACCCGTTCCTACTAGAGGAAAACTCACCTCTCAAGCTGTCTGCTGAAATCTCAAATGACGAATCTCTTAAGGCTTCTCCAACTACTCCCTAGCTAGAAATTCACAAGGAAAACTTAGTCAAAAACTGAAAATCCTTCTAAGGGTAAAATGACCATTTTACCCCTAGTCAAAATCAACGTTATGGTCAAATTCAAAGTCAAGGTCAATATCCGGTTGACCCAACTCGTCAAGTTACCTCCTAACTCATCGAGTTCCTAGGCTATTCAGACTCATGATAAACCGAGTCAACTCATCGAGCTCCACCTGGTACGAATGCAGGACAAATCGACTCAATTCATCGAGTCCCCCTTCTGGACTTGCCGAGTCCCCTTGGCTGTTTGGCTATCTTGATTGATTCAACCCCTACACTTCAGATCCAAGTTCCATACTTCATATAAACCCTGAAAATGTCCTTTTGAGGGTAAAGTTTCCAACTTTACCCTTTAATACCACTTCTTAATGGGTTTAGCTCAAATCCTAACTCCTTGGGACCTAAAACTTTGTCCTTAAGGCATCCATGCACTAAACTAAAGCTTAAAACCACATATCTAACGCCTAACATTACTTGGACTCATAAAGCCCCCACCTTTCTCTTCATGCATGGCCTTTTGGGCTAAAAAGGCCAAAATAACACTCTATGGCTTGCATGGGGACTCTAATGGCATAAAGTATACACCTTTATGCCTTAGCAACCCTTAATGATCCCATATCTGAATGGATCCTTGCTTGGGACGTCCAAATCCCCAAGGGTCAAGTTCCTTGAACCAAAACTCTCAAAAGTGGAAAATAAATAGATCTAATGAATAAATGATTAAGTTATAGACTTGATTACCTGGAAAGGAAAGGAATAAAATGTTGCTTCTGGATCTACAATCATCTCTTGGATTCCTCTAACTTCTTCTTCTTCTAGAAGCTTCAAATCACAAAAAAAATCACTTCAAAATGGCTCACACACTCACTCAAAGCTCTAGGGTTTCGTGGATTAGGGTTTGAGACTTGGAGGTTGGACATGAAGCCATAAGGTGGGGATTAAGAGGTTTAAATTGGGTGCAAAACCCCAAAATTAGGTTTTCATCCTGGCAGTCCTACTCGTCGAGTCGGGGCTCCTAACTCGTCAAGTAGATCACTTTAATCCCGCGTCCATTCTAGTTTCTACTCGACAAGTTCGGTGCTTCCAACTCGTCAAGTAGCTCCACAAAAGTGAATAAATTATAATTAAATGCACACCAGGAATCAGGTGTTACACTAATGCAAACATATCCGAATGCAATCCTTGCAGCACTCCTGAATATACTAAATCTAAACTCTCTCCTAATGGACATCTTGTTCCTGATACTACCATCTATAGGAGTCTTGATATAGCTTTTCAATATCTCACGTTTACTCGTCTAGATATTGCCTATGTTGTCCAAAAAAATTGTTTGTTCATGCATGATCCATGTGAACCTCACTTCCTTGCTCTTAAACTTATTCTTCATTACCTCCAGAGAATTTTGTTTCATGGTCTTCTCTTATAGCCCAGACTAAATTGATATGTTCAAATTAGTAGTCTGAATTCAATCGTCATAAATTGGGAAATCGAGAAACAAAATCTTGGACTATGAGATTGATTCTAATCTATGTCTGATGCCATACGATATATTGTAGATCGAACGAATAGCTGATCACTTATCTTAGGACCAACATTTGATTTGAATTAGAGTTCGATAGTGGCTTTGAAAAGCACACTTTGTTGTTTAATTCAAGGTTATACTAGAAATTATAGTTATACACTTATCCAAGTTGTATTGGATGAAGGTTTCCAAACTCATAACTAAATTGGTATACACTTAAAATTAAAGGAAAAATTCTTTTTAGGTTGCCCTCATAACTATAACTTAGCTAGAATAATATTTAGAGAGAGAATAAATTTATTAGTTTATTATATGATTAATAAATTGTAATAAACGGGTTGTTAATATATTATGTGATTAATATATTAGCTAGAAATAGATAGTTGATTTATTAATTTATTATATGATTAATAAATTAATATTATATCAATTGGTAAATAATTGATTTGTTAATTTATATGATTAATAAATTAATATGAAATCAATGAGAATTAATTAATTATTAGTCAGAATTAATCTAGAATTAATTGGAGATTAATTTGAATTAATTAAAAGTGCAAAGAGTGAATTATAATTGTTTAATAATTGAACAAAAGAAACAATTCTAGATTATTCCTAGGGTAGGACGGTTTCATGAAGCCTTTAAGGACTCTGGAATGTTCCTTATAGCTAATAGGGATAATTGCCTTGAATAGATTAAATCTAATATTTATTTAATCGGGTTTATTCTTGTGATCCCTAGCTATAAATATGATTCATTGGCTCATTATTTTCATGGTTCTCACTTCCTAAAAGGTTGTAAAAAGAATTTTGCTCTTTTTCTCTCCCCCTCTCTTGTCTTTTAGTACTAGGGTTTAGGTGTAAATAATTAGATACATCATCCTTTTAGTGCTAAGCTTTCCAAGACTAACAGCTACAATGGTTGAAGTGATTTGTTTACTACAAGAAATCAAAGGTATATAACCCTAACTTGGTGTTTTAAGTTCATTAGGATTCGTGTTAGTTTTGTTGTTCATCGGTATGTTAGCTTCAAAGTGTTATGACCTAGATCCTTATAGAATGCATGTGAACTCTTAAGAGTTATGTGTTTTTTTCCGCATTATACATGCATTTATAACCAATAAAACCCATTATATATATATATATATATATATATATATATATATATATATATATATATATATATATATATATATATATATATATATATATATATATAAAATAAAAAAAGTATGAGATTCTCTGGCTCTTATAGTTGTTTTTTGTCCGTGTTGTGGCTATTACTTTCATGTCGCAACTCTTTTAATTGTCATCTTTCTAAGAGTAGTACTTTCAAGTTTTTTTTTTTTTTTTTTTTTTTTTTTTTTTTTTTTTTTCATATCATCGAGCTCAATTTCCAATTTTTTTATTAGAAAATAGTTTTTGAAAGAATCTATATTTCGATGAATATTCAGTGTAATTTAATACACATAAGTATTATTAGTTTCATTAATTGTATTACACGTTTGATATATTTTATAAAATGCCCTCGTTTAATTTTTTATTTTAAATTACTTCATATGTCATTTAGTTGAGGTAAAAATGTTTTTTTTTAATATTTTTTTATATATAATATTAAATTTTATTTTTTTTGTATATAATATGTTAGATTAATTAGTCAATAAATAATAAAATTTTATTAAGAGGAATAAAATGATTTTGTTATAAAATTAAAGATTATATCTAGCATGTAATATATATATATATATATATATATATATATATATATATATATATATATATATATATATATATATATATATGGTTGTAAATATTTAGTGGTCCTAACAAAATAAGTTATCAATATTATTAAGTATTTTCTAGAATAGTAATAATTCATACAAAAAAATTACCATTAAAAATGATCTAAGTTATAAAAATGATTTTTTTACTTAATATTTATAAAACACTTTCATTAGATATTTATTACAAATTCTTTAAAATAATTTTTTTAATTAGTTAACTATAACAGTAGTTAAAAAAATTATCAATAAAATATATAAAATTTTAATTAACTAATTATAAAAATAGCTAAAAATAAGACTAAATCAAAAATTATATTTATTTTTATTAATGTGTAAAAGGCATATAGAAACCATTGCAAAAATTGATTACAATATATGTTTACCTAATAATATTTTTCAAAAAACAATTTTATATATCAACATAACATAAAAAAAATTATTTCGTAATTAATATGAACTAGAAGGGTGCCCATGCTTCACATGGGGGGAATGGGTTTGTGGTTGGTTTTGTTGATTATTATAAACTATGATTCTTACAGATGCAGTTTGCATACAATTTTCTTGAAATTTTTTGCAACAATTGTAACTGTAAAGTTGACCGGATTATTGATGATGAACACCAGTAGGTATAATCACAACGTCCATCCTTGTAAGTGTAACATCAAGTTGTGGTTGCCTTAGGCCCCATTTGATAGTTTCTGTTTGGAATAATACTGTCTAAGAAAGTGATGTATGGGAAAGTTTTCTGACTAGGAAAGAAACCATGGTGTTTGGTTATATGTCTGATTGACCGTGCTGAATGATGAAAAATGACATTATTATCCTCTTGCTTTATAGTGTGATGGATGAAGTTATTGAATAATTATAAACACATAAAAACTATTGTACAAAATTTAAATTACACAATAATCATTTAAAAATCCAAAGAATGTTGATTAAGTTGTTTTTAGTTTTCTTTATTCAAGTTGATGTTACGTTTTTATTCTTTCTAGCATTTTTTTTTTTTTTTTGTAACTTAACATGTGATTTTTGACTCGGTTTATGTCCTATAGTGGTGGGATAAATGAATTTTTTAAAATATATTAGGATGATGGTGGTGTTGTCCAAAAAAATAATAATAAATAAGAGTTAATCTAATAAAAATGAATTTGAAAAACTAACTAATAGAAATTAATATTCCAATAAAGTAATACTTATTAATATATAAATATTATATATTTATAAATAATATTTTTTTAATATATAATAATCCAATAAAATTAATCCATTAAAAAGAAATAAAAAATTATTTAAAAGAAATTAATAATCCAATAAAATAATATAAATTAATACTTAAATATTATATATTAAAAATAATATTTATTAATATATAATAATCCAATAAAAAGAATTTTAAAAAATTATTTAAAATAAATTAATAATCCAAGAAAGAAAGATGTAGAGTTTGGAGCATAACTGTCTTTCCTGCCTATTCAGCCAGAAAAATATGGTTTTAGAACTTTCTGGAAAAGACATATCTTACCGGAAAAGTTCCTATTTTTTGCATATCAAACAATCTTTCTGGTCCATTCAGCCAAAAAGATCTATTAGAACTTGGAAATATGTCTAACAAATAGGGCTTTAGAAAACCATTCACTTAACAAAAAACAATAGTTACACATTTTTTTTTTAATTGTTACATAAATAGGAACGTACGTTAGTCAGTCTGGATAACAATATGGATAATGTACTTGTCCCATGATCATTCAAGATTTCCTTTTCCTAAAAATGTTTCTATGTTAACATGACCTAATTGCCCTTATACTCATCACAAAGAAGGTGTTAATGCTTAACTCTACAAGATTTATATATTCAATATGTATGAAGGGCATTTTAGACATTTCACAACATAACCAAACACAAAGTGTCAAGTTAAATGTTGTAACTTTTTTAGAAGATACAGTAATTAACAAAAATATGCCAATTTAAACAATATGACATGAATATAAGTTAAAAATAGTTAGAAAGAAAGTTACCACATCACTAGTATCCATATGGCTAACATTAGCTATGACACCAGCGGGTTAATGACATCATAGAAAGGAAGAACATAAATTAATGGATTCATCTTCATTAACGTAGGTAAAGTTTAACTGATCCCTACACCAACCCATCGAGACTGATTGTCTTATTGTTAACATTCTTTAGTAATTCCTCATCATGTTTTCCAGCCGAACTTACATATTCAACAAAATACGTAGTTCAATCCTGGTGGGATTATAAAATCAATAACTCTCGTTAAAATGAATTTTATATACATATATATATATATATATATATATATATATATATATATATATATATATATATATATATATATAATCTAAGGGCGTTGTTCGTTGCTCAACGTTTGGGAGCTTCTAACTTTTAAGAAAATGCTCGTAAAAAAAGAAAAAGTTTCATTTGACGACATAAGTATTTAGTTTTTTGTTTAAATAAAACACTTAAAAATCAAACGCTACCCATTACCCGCTAACTATTACTCTCTATAGCTAGTTTTTGGAATACACCCTATCCTATATAAAGTCAAATAGTCAATCGAATCTCCTGTGTAAGACTCAAAAAAATTCCACACTATAGATAACTCCTCGTCTCACTTCAATTTCCTTTTCAAGATGGTGAAAATAGTTGAACTAACATAAAATATCTAGGTTGGCATCACATATCCATTTTCTGTTTCCCTAATTTTCTTGTATTTTTCGACGTTTCTATAGTCTACTGTTTCTAAGAACCACAAAAACTAACATAGAATTACTTCAGGATCGAACGTTCATTATCTTTTCATATACAATTATACACAATTTTCGTATTTCATTGACCTTTGTCAACATCCTTATATGATCTACACCACGATTTTTTCGACCCTAAAATTCAAAAGAAATAAAGTATTTCAACTTCAGTATCTTTCACTCAACCAAATTTTCTCAAAAAGAAAATGTAAAACAAAAAACTTATTACAACAATTTTTAATCTAAAAAAATAATCAAAAAGTTAGACAACCAAACACCACCTAAATCCGCGTCCTCCTTGTTTCATGGGGAAAAGAGAAGTTCTTTTCTTTCTAAAAACCGCTTCGTATGATATGAACGCAAGAAATGAGGATCAGTTTCTTTGGCCCCCAATCTCTTTTGAGGGCATCAAACGGTTTTCTTTTCTTCATGCCACTCGAAAAAAGACACCAAAAGAAGAAGAAGAAGCTGTTAACATCAAAAAGATCAATGAGGAGGGGGTCCTCATTCTTCTTCTTCTTCTCCTTCTTCTTCTTCAACACAAAAAAGTCACGTTGACCACCGTCACCACCGCCCCCTCCTCCACCGTATTTAATTATTATTCCACAATTCCTGCATTTTCTTGATTCCTTCGTCTTCCTCATTCGTATTTATAACCAACCCATGACCCTTTATGTTCTCAATTTCATAAACCGGTGAACAAAATTCAATTCCCACAAAAACCCTCGTCAAAGATTTGATTTTTAATCATGGGTATCTGTTTTTCGACCACGAAGATCAGCGGCTCCGACAGCACCACCCCCTCCCTTACCGACGCCGCCGCCGCCGGAGAAAACCAACACCAACAACGGCATCTTGTATTGAAACAGGATGGAGGTGGGAATAATGTCAATTTGCCCAAAAGGAAAGAATCCAACAGGAATTCACATAAAAAGCAGGATTTCAACAGTAATAAAACTAAACCGAAAGGTAAGCAGACGCCAAAGCGTCAAAAGGGTTTGATTCCTTGTGGGAAAAGAACAGATTTTGGGTATCTTAAAGATTTCGATCGAAGGTATTCGACTGGTAAATTGTTGGGTCATGGTCAATTTGGGTATACATATGTTGCTGTTGATAAGTCAAATGGCGATCGTGTTGCTGTCAAGAAAATCGATAAAAATAAGGTAATTTGTTGCTGATTTAATTCGGTTTTAGCTCTTTTGTTCTTGATTTTGGGTGTTTTATCATGTATCGTTTTCAATTTTTTAGTTGTCTTGAGATTAATTTGTGTTTTTTTTTTTCACAGATGGTTCTTCCAATTGCTGTTGAAGATGTTAGACGAGAAGTCAGAATCTTGAGAGCTTTAAGTGGTCATGAAAATGTGGTTCAATTCCATAATGCATTTGAAGATGATTCCTTTGTATATATTGTCATGGAGTAAGTTTTGTTTTAGTTCTTGGATTTTATTGACAATAAATCTTTTAAAAAAAAAAAGTTAAATGAATTTATGAATCTCGTAATTAACATTGAGACATTTCAGGTTATGTAAGGGTGGCGAATTGCTCGATCGGATCTTATCAAAGTAAGAGTTTCACCATTCTTCAAACAAAAAATCCGAAATTCCATTTTTTTAAAAGAAAAAATATTTTTCGTTACTTATTTATGACATTAATCTGATAAAAAAAAATTACAGAAAAGAAGGTCGTTACACAGAGAAAGATGCGGCAATTGTTGTAAGACAAATGCTTAAAGTTGCAGCCGAATGCCATTTACATGGTTTGGTACATCGCGACATGAAACCCGAGGTTAGAATAAAATTACATATTTACCCTTGTCAATTTGTCATTCACTTAACTTACAATACACGTGTCAAGTATAACATTGTAACTTTCACACAAAGAGTAACATTTTTCAATTTTTTGTAGAATTTTCTTTTTAAATCCGAGGTTAGAATAAAGTTACATATCTACCAATTGTCAATTTGTCATTCACTTAACTTACAATACACGTGTCAAGTATAACATTGTAACTTTCACACAAAGAGTAACATTTTTCAAAATTTGTAGAATTTTCTTTTTAAATCCCCAAATGAGGATTCACGCTTGAAAGCAACGGATTTCGGTTTGTCGGATTTTATAAGACCCGGTGAGTATTATCATATCATATTGTAGACAATATTTGTATTTATTTTTATTAATTAATGAGAGTTTTTTTAATAAAATATTTATGATTATGATTAAATATAGGAAGAAAGTTTACAGATATTGTTGGTAGTGCATACTATGTTGCTCCGGAAGTATTAAAGCGTAGATCGGGGCCAGAATCCGATGTTTGGAGCATCGGTGTCATCACATACATTTTATTATGTGGGCGCCGACCCTTTTGGGATAGAACTGAGGATGGAATTTTTAAAGAGGTATAATTTTTTTTTTTTTTTCATGTGATTTGTAAATTATTTGTATATTAGGGTTGTGGTGTGTTTTGTTGCATTGTAGACTATAGGAAAAGAATAGGATTTTTTTTATATTTATATGAAATACAAGGTATAATATTAAGACTAGTATGGGTGTGTTTGGGTTAGTTTTTTTTTTATCACAAAAGTGATTTTAAAAAAAAATGCTTATTAACTTATGGCTTTTAGAAAAATCAAATTTTAGAAAGTGTTTGTATACGAAAAGCTGTTTTTTAGGAGTAAAATGGCTAAACAGTTCAAAAACTATGATTTTTAATTTTTTTGAAAGCTTTATTTTTTCCTATCTAAAAAGCTGTTTTAAAAAATGATTTTTAAATACACAAACATTTTTTTTTTGCTTATTAGCTTTTTGAAAAGCTAAAGAGCTAATAAGTTATTTTCAAAAGTTATCCTAAACACCCACTATATATGTTATATGTTAATTAATTATAAGTATATAATTTATTATTTATGAAATTACAGAGGTGTTTGGTTAAGCTTATTGATGACTTATTTTCCGAGCTTATTTTTTATAAGCCCATTTTTTCTAACTTATTTTTCATCTTTTGAGCTTATTATGACTTATATTAGGAAATTAAGTTGAACTCATAAAAAATAAGTCAGAAAAAATGAGCTTATAAAAGATAAGCTTAGAAAATAAGCCATAAATAAGCTTAACCAAACACCCCCTAAAGTAAACATAATAAAAACTCATTAGAACACAAGTTGCGGCTAGCCAACTTGTCTAACAAGAATGTTTCGAATTCTATCTCAGACATACAGTAATCCTCCGTTTTTATAATCCAAATAAGATTATAGTAAAAGGATATGTCTAGTAATCTATAGAAAACAAATTTATAATTTAATTAAAATCGTTAAATCCTTAAAATTTCAATTGAAAGTTTTATAAATGAAAATAGGTTATATCACGACTCTTCATTCCATTTCCCTTTTAAAAAAAATCAGTGGTTAAAAGGATGAACATTATTAAACGTTTTTTTTTTATTCCATTGAAATGTATTATTCCATTCCATGACACAAGACATTACCTTTGTCCTTTACCATGGCTTCTAGAAAAGTCCTTTTTTTCAAAGCCCAATTGGGCCCAATTCTCAGTAAAGCCTGGTTAGTACTTAGTAGCTACTACCTAATGTTCATTTCTCAAGGCCCGACACATTGGCCCATTACTTAAAATTGTTTTATCGAGTAAATCACACATTTGGTCCCTATGATTTACTTAGTCCAAAACTTGAATTTGCCTCAATATCGTCCTTAAGTTTGCATTTAATTTTAGACATACTCCTCGTACTTTACACAAAATGCAAGTTCAGTCCAAAATTTGACGTCATTTTACATAAAGCGTTTACAAAATTTGTCTGAACTTGCGATTTATGATAAAACACAGGGGCCAAATTTGTAATCTACTCTTGTCTATTTTCATGTAATATAAATGCAATTTGTATACTATTTATTTACATAATCCATCTCTTATAAAAATCCACAGGTATTAAGAAACAAACCCGATTTCCGTCGCAAACCGTGGCCAACTATTAGCGACAGTGGAAAAGATTTTGTAAGGAAATTACTCATGAAAAATCCTCGCGCAAGACTCACCGCTGCACAAGCACTATGTATATTTTTATATTTCAATTTTTTATATAGTCTTTTAACATCTTTTATACAATCTTTTTTCAAATTTATAAAACCATTCATAAATTTTATGCAGCTCACCCATGGGTTCGAGAAGATGGAAATGCTTCCGTTATTCCTCTTGACATTTCTGTTTTAAGCAATATGCGACAGTTTGTGAGATACAGTCGCCTAAAACAATTTGCTCTTCGGGTAAAATTTTGTTTTTTGCATATTAAGTGGTAAATAGGGAAAAATACATAAAAACCATTAAACTTGGATAAAAATTTCTATTTGTAAAACTCGGGTGTCTTTTGTTGACAAAACTGAATATAGGGATTAGTAAACTACAAAAATGTCCAAAGTGTAGTCGTTTTTTTTTTTTTTGGTTGTAATTTGAATTGGTAAATAATAAAATAATAAGTTTTTGTGACACTTTAGGCATTGGCTAGTATGCTCGATGAAGAAGAAATATCTTTCCTCAAAGATCAGTTTCATGCAATTGATGTAGACAAAAACGGTACCATCAGTCTAGAGGAAATGAGACAGGTGTGTTTTTAAAAATATTTTATATTTGTTCATTTTTAATTTTAAAGTGATAATTAAAAAAGTGCTACCATATAATATCACATTTAACAAATTCACCATTTTTTAACCAATAGTACAAAATGACTACCAATTTTATTTAGAACATGTTTTTATAAAATTCTTGTTGGTTTTTCGTGGATAGGCTCTTGCTAAGGATGTTCCGTGGAAGATGAAAGATTCTCGTGTTCAGGAGATTTTGCAAGCGGTGAGTCACCAATTTTTAATCTTTTAATCTTTTCTTTTTCATTTTCTTTTATTAAAGCAAATTACATAAAATGCACGATATTTTAACTATTTTTGTGGTTTAACTTTAACCAGTTTCATTTATAAAATCACCCAAGTTTTACAAATTTTTTTCTATGTTGAACACTTTGACCTAGCTACATTAGGTTAAAGTGGTAACAATTAAAAAGTTTGTCAAAGTTAAAGTGGTTTTAGTGAAAATTTTGCCACTAAAGTTTCACAAAATTTTCTAAGGAAAATTACACAGATACCCTACGAACTTTCTAGGGTTTATCCTTTGAGTCCCTAAAGTTTTTATCGCACTTTATGATCTCTAAATTAGGATATGATATACTCTTTTAATCCCTGTCAACCAGTAATAACCAGTTCAATGACCTTTTAGACAAAAAGAACTCACACTGTGCCTCTATAAAGCCAAAAAAATAAGTTCAGGGATCAATTCGTACCAAAAAAACTCTTCTTTTCTTCTAAAGACGATTCACATTCAATTCGTATTGATCCCCAAACTTATTTCTTTAGCTTTATATGGACACAATATGAGTTTTTTTGGTCTAAAAGGTCACTAAATCAGCTATTACATATTGACAGTGACTAAAAGAGCAGATCATATCCTAGTTTAGGGAGCCATAAAGCCCGACAAAAACCTTAAGGACTCAACGTGTAAACCCTAAAAAGTTTGTAGGGCATTTGTGTCATTTTCCTAATTTTCTACTATAACCACTTTAAAAGGTTGCCATAGAAAAAATTGTTTAAACTTGGGTTGTTTTTATTTATGAAACTAAAATATAATGGTTAAACCATAAAATGACCGAAATATAGTGACTTTTATGTATTTTCAATTTTGTCATTTGTTTTTAAGATGATTGTATAATCAATTTATGTGGGTGTGACACAGATCGACACTAACACAGATGGACTTGTGGATTTCATGGAGTTTGTAGCTGCGACTCTTCATGTTCAGCAGTTAGAGGAACATAACAATGAAAAATGGCAACGATTATCAAAAGCTGCTTTTGAAAAATTCGATGTAGATAGAGATGGATTTATAACTCCCGAAGAACTCAAAATGGTGAACTTTTTTTTTTATTTTTTTATTCAACTCAATTAATCAAAGGGCAAAATACTTATTGGTTGATGTTAATGTTTTTTTTTTTTCAGCATACGGGGCTAAGAGGGTCGATATATCCAGTTTTAGAGGAAGCTGACATTGACAAAGATGGCAAAATTAGCCTACCCGAATTTCGTAGGCTGCTAAGAACAGCAAGCATTAGTTGAAGAATTATCACAAGCAAAATTGTACATAAAATGGTCCTACTAAAACGTGCAACATAAAAAGAAAAAATGACACCTTTATAAATAATGGTGTTACCTTTTTGGGTATGGTGGGCTCCACGGAATTGAATTAATTAGTTTTGGTGAGTGAGGAGGAAGGATTGATTGAGTAGCATCATAGGTTTATGATAGAAATATTATTGGTGGTGTTGGTGAAAATTGTTTGCTAGAGTGTGGTTACATGGGTTTTGTTAGATTGGTTTGATGAATTGATGAGAATGATGATATGTAAATAGGTCTATATGTAATGCAATGAAAAACACTTGAGTTGGTGGATTTACATGTGTCTCTCTTTAATCATATTATGGGTTGTTATTGCTAACCTTTGTTTCTTCTTGTTAATAGAAAAGGGTATGTAATTTTTTTTTACAAGAACAATAGGGAAAATGACTTTTGGGAATAACAAAAGTATTACAATTGTATAAAAAATAACAAAACTTTTCTTTGGTTTCGTATTATCAACAAAATATAGACTTTATACACATGATCATTAAATTTTATATTTTGTTCAAAAAAATATTATCAACCTTCTTGGGTTACGTGCCATATGACAAGCCACGTGGGAAAGGCATGGATTTTATTACTAATGGTATATATTTTACTATTAAATCTTTTTGTACACAAAGTAAAAGAATTCTGAAAAAATATAGAAGATATCTTTATACACGTATTACCAACACACTATAGTTTTTGTGTACGTATGACCATTGAAGTATATACTTTTTTGTTTAAAAAAATACCATTGGTGTTATCGGAAATAATAGGTTACCAACCACATCGATATTACCATTGACGATATACATATTTTACCATTAAACTCTTTTTCACACAAGTTATCATTAAACGTTATTGTCTATACGCACAAATATACACCAGTCACTCTCTATCTTTCTGCTTTTGGTTTTTCATTTCTTTGACTTTATATCTTTCTTATTTTCTTTATGACTTCAATTGCATGTATGATTGGGACTTCCTGAAATCTATGGTTTATATAGGCTCGACTTGGTGGTCGCAACCTACCAACACCTTCGTTGCCATCATCCACTAGGGGTATCCTCAAAACCATATTTTTTGTGTATATATATATATATATATATATATATATATATATATATATATATATATATATATATATATTTCAATTTAAAGGTCTGGATTTTGTTGTTAATTTTTCTTTTTGGTTTACAGGTTCATCTTTTTGATGAATATTTTGTGGCTTTATATGCATTGATAGCTTCATTGAAGTGGGTTGACTAAAGTGTTCGGCTTCAATAATTATTCAATAATCAAAGATGCAAACATGAAGTTAATGACCTTGATTGTGTTTTCATGGTATATACATTCTTCACAAACCTCTTGTGTTTTCATGGTATAGACATTCTTCACAAACCTCTTCTTCAGTCTAGGGTTTATAATAAGTGTGTTTTGTCTATTTTCAAGGCTTTACATGAATCTGATGTTCCACAATCAAGCTCGGCTCAAAAGAGGTAAAGCACATTAATTTCCCTTTCTATATCTCTTTATTTGTGTGTATGTTTGCAAAAACATAACCAAACCTCTTGGATTTCCGATTTCATGGATCGAGCAGTGGCTTGCATGTTTTCCCATGTAGTTTGCTAATCTAAAATGACATCCTGTTTAATGTGCTTATGGTTTATTTGTGATAGTGCAGCTTTCAAGAACATGCTCATCTCCACTTATGATGTAGATGCCTGATAGTTAATAGTTCTTATTAGAAAAAGTTTTTTTTTTTTTTTTTTGAATCATGGTTTTAATAAAAAAATATTTGTATAATTGCAGTTATTACAAACTGACAAAGATGTCCTATTGTTAACACTTTTGTAAACAGAGGAGGAGAACCCATAGGTAGTCTTATAATTTGCATTAAAGAATGTGTTCTTACAAAATATCATTGTGTCTCGACTTTAACCTTTTTGATATTTCTAACTGTTTTTCAACTTTGAAGGCTTTTTTGGTTGTTTATATGCAGGTTTTTGATGATTTTCAACTTTTGCTTCACCATGTACTCTGATGATGCTTTGGTTATAAACATTAGCATAATTGGAGCTCATACCAATTGTAACTTGTTTGTCCTTATATTAGCAATTTAAAAACTACGTGTTTTCTACTTTGCAATTTAATTATGGTGCCAGATTTTATAAACTATATTATGGTTTGTGTTATTCATGGTTTTGTCTTCGCCTAGGTGGTAGATTTGTTATCTAGGGTCCACAAATCACTCTAGAAAAAGACAAACCTTATTTCTCTTTGTCTATTCCTTTTTATCATATAAAGATAAAAAATGTGAAACAAATAAATTTTGGAGGATGTTCCCCATTGTTCATGCCTTTAACATTATGTGACCAATGGTTATAGCATTTACCTGCAAGTCTTATTTTTATTGCTAGAGGTGAAGTCACAATGCCTTACAACATATAAGGAGCATTGGCATAGAGGTGAAATCAAATGTCAAACTTTATTTCAAGATGATTGCAGCTCCACTCCAAGGTCGTCTTGGATGTAATTCTACACATCTTGCAATTCTTTTTTTTTTTTTTTTTTTTTTTTGATTCATGATAGAGGGGTGGTACATGTTATTAAGTTTTTAAGTCTTTTTGGTCACGTAATTGTCACGGTGTTATTTAATAAAATTTGGGATTATGTTGTAATTGTAATGATAAGTTAGGTTTCATGGCTTTTGGTTTATACATGAAACATCCTAAAAATACGGTCCAAAAATTTTGTTTTTAATTTATTAAATAAACCATAAATATCATCATTACAAAACCATTATAAAACATATATCTCCAAAACATCACATTGAATGTCAAAATATCAAAGTATCATCACAAATATCAGAGTAAAGTATCACAAAGTATCACAGATTGAAGACTGTGGTGTGTGCCATGCGATCATCCCGAGCCTTCTCTTTACTAACCGAAGTACCTGAAACCAAAACTGAAAACTGTAAGCACCAAACTTAGTGAGCTCCCCCAAACTACCACATACCATACACATAACATATAACATATAACATAACTTTGGGACTACTCCCAGCTGCATCAGGATGAACCTGACATCGAACTCCTATCCGGCATCAGGCTCACTCCAACATCAGACCACGTCCGCCATCGAGCTTACCCCAACATACACACTACATAACATATATCATAAACTCATAACATAAACACATAACATACATCGGGCTCGCCTCGGTACCGGACCGAAGCCCGGAACACATAACACATAACACATAACATATAACTAACATACATCGGACTTACCCTGGCATCAGACCAAGGCCTGGAACACATAACACATAACATGCATGAATCACAAAGACATCAATCATACATAACTACTTCTCAGGATTGCCCCGACATCGGACCGAAGTCCGGAACATATACTCTACATCGGGCTAGCCCCAGCATCGGACCGAAGTCCGGCACATACTAACATACATAAACAGGCCAACATTGGTGCCTTCGACCCGTTCCTACTGAAGGAAGTCTCACCTCTCAAACTGGATGCTGAACTCGTGCGCGAGAAATCTCTGTTGGCTGCTCCTACGACTCCCCTCCTAACTCTATACAATAGTCTTTAGTCAGAAAACTGAAAATCCATCTAAGGGTAAAATGACCATTTTACCCCTAGTCAAAGTCAACATTCTAGGTTGACCAACTCACCGAGTCAACCTTTCATCTCGTTGAGTTCTAGAACTCAGAAATCATGGGATCGCGACTCAAATCGTCGAGTCATATTGAGCTGCCCATAGTCGTGACTTGGCGAATCTGCTCATCAGGTCCCTCTACCGACTCGTCGAGTTCTAGCATAAACTGAAATGGGACAACACAACCCGACACATCAAGTTCCTTCATGGAATCGACGAGTCCTTAGGTCTGAATTGGCCATCTTAACAGATTAAGCCCTTATTTTCTAGATTCAAGGTCCATAGCTTGTCTGTTTACTGAAATAATCTTCCAACTTTACCCATTGTTAACTCTTCTTGAAGGGTTTAGACAAAACCCTAATTCCTTTAGGACATAGATCTTGTCTAAAAAGCCTTAGCCTCTCAAATTAAAACATGCAAGCCCAGATCTAGGGCCTAGGTACCAGTTAACCACGAAAAGTCTCAAGCTTGCTTCCATGCATGGCCTTTTTAAGCTCAAAAAGCCATTATAACGTCCTTAACACTTGCATGGGGATTCTAAGGGCATAACAGTTGCACCTTTATGTCCTCAAAGCCCTTTTAGACACTAGATCTGGAAGAATGCCCGCCAAGATCGGTCCTTTGCCAAAAACTACCAAACTTGGACTAAAAACCCACATAAAATTGAAAGGAATAGATCTAAGAAGAGAATGATCAATTTTGAGGCTTTATTACCAGAATTTACAGCTAAATGGATGAAGCTTCTGGATCTACTCCCTCTCACTTAATTCCTCTACCTTCCTCTTGTTTCACAAGCTTCAAAAGGCACAAAGAACACTCAAAATGGCTCTCACACTCAATGAATACTCTAGGGTTTCATGGATGAGGATTTAGGACAAGGAGGATGTAAATGAGGCTAAGGGGTGGGGATTAGGATGCTTAAATAGGGTGCAAAACCCCGAAATTAGTGTTTCACCCTGGCCAGGCTACTCGTCGAGTCGATAACTTAAACCCCGCGTATAGACTGCCCTTTACTCGATGAGTTAGGGCCACCAACTCGTCGAGTCCATATTTCAAAATAAATAAATAAATAAATTAAATGCGTACCAGGGAACTAGACAAAATTCATTCTCCCCCACTTGTCTTAGACTTTGTCCTCAAAGTCTGCTGCATCTGAAAACAACTTCGAGTAGTGCTCTCTAATCTCCTCCTTGGGATCCCATGTCCACTATGAACCCTTACGGTGATCCCATTACACCTTCACTAGCTCAACCCTCTTGTTCCTTAGCTCCTTTGTCTTATGATCCAGAATTGCCACCGGTCTCTCAATGTAATTCAGACTGTCATCAACCTGAATATCCTCTAAGGGTACAACAGTCGTCTCATCCACTAAGCACTTATGTAGCTGGGAAACATAGAAAGTGTTATGAATCTGGCTGAGCTATGTGGGAAGATCTAATCGATACGCTACTTTGCCCACCCGGGCAATGCCACTAAAGGGGCCTATATACCTAGGGCCCAACTTAACCCACTTCCAGAACATGATAACACCCTTCTAGGGTGACACCTTCAGGAGGACCATATCACCCACCTTAAAATCCAAGTCTGAGCGCCACTTGTCGGTGTAACTCTTCTGCCGACTCTGAGCAGTCTGGAACCTGCTGAATCCACTCTGTGGTCTTCAGTACCACCTCCGTACTCCTCATGACCCTCTGACCGACCTCACCCTAACAAATTAGTGTCCTACACTTCCTACCGTAGATCATCTTGAAGGGAGGCCGGTCTATATTGGCGTGGTAACTATTGTTATACGAAAATTCCGCTAACGGAATATATGTATCCCAATTGCCACCGAAATCCAAAACGTATGCACGAAGCATGTCCTTGCGAGTCTGAATCGTCCTCTTGCTATGTCCGTCTATATGGGGGTGGAAAACGATGTTGAAGTGGAGACGAATACCCATCTCGTCGTGAAACTACTTCCAAAATATGGAAGTAAAACGGACATCTTGATCTGACACCACTGAGACAAGCACTCCATGACATGCCACTATTTGTCACACATAAATCCCAGCTAGCTTCTCAACCATATACTCTCTTGGATCGGGATAAAGTGAGCGCTCTTGGTCAACCGATCCATGATGATCCATATCGAATTGACCCTACGTGCGGTCCTGAGAAGCTTAGTGATAAAATCCATAGTAATGTCTTCCCACTTCTACATGGTGATGTCTAACGACTGCATCATGCCATGAGGCCTATGGTTCTTTGCCTTGACCTTCCTGCAGGTCATGCATATCTCCACGTACCAGGTTACATCCTGCTTCATGCAGGGCCACCAGTAATCAGGTCGAAGATCTCTGTACATCTTCGTCGCCCCGGGATGGATAGAGAACCTGTACTTGTGGGTCTTATCCATCAATACCTATCGTACTCCGCCCCAATATGGTACCCAAACCCTCCCATACAGGGTCAACAATCCACAACTATCGTAACCAAAGAAGGCCACCAGGCCTATTATCACACCCCGGCTTTCGGCGGAAACACCGTGCGTTGTAACGTCATTCCTTGTATCACGGTTATATAACATACATTGAACAATACGAGAGAGTTTTATAAATTACATGCCTGTATTGATGATTGAAAGTTACATTATTGTTTTTCTAGTACTTATTACCTAATATCCGACTATTGCATACTTCCTAATGAACATAAAGGGTAACCGTAAAAATTCTCATGTTCGAGTAACATACCAGCTTTATCAAGTTCCTGAAAACACATGCATTTTGAAAACACATCAACATAAAGTTGTTGAGTCCACAGGTTTTGATTCCATATAAAATAATACTTTTTCCAAGTTCAAAAGTATAGTATTGAAAGTATCATTTTGACTCTCCAACATTTAGTATATATCTTAGGTATAATAGTTTACTTATTAAATAAGTGATATACCTAAACATTCCTTATACGTAGGATATAAGTATGGGGAAACTTATACTTAACATTTATACTTGTATAACGACAAAGTATAATGTTTCTAACAATTTGCTACCATGAGTCCATAACCGTGACTGTATGACTAGTTTTACACCTCTGCTTGATGCTACAAGTTTCGCATCTTAAGATAAACTCCACACGCTTCATCAACGTCGGAAAAATAAACAAATAAAACGAGAGTTCCTCACTTGCTTAAGTTTGGTTATAGCTAGCAACCACGAGTAGGGTTGTCAACATGTATCTTATTCATACACGACTTCCTTGCTCGCACGAGATTAATGGTTACAGGTCAAGGATTTATACTAAGATCCCCAATCTTAGTTGATGAATACAATATCTCATGTAGACTTTTTCGACATCTTATAGCTCTAACAACAAAAGTATTTTTGTGTCTAAAACCCTAAGTTACTAGACTATGCTTTTAAGCATTACTCCTAAGTTTGTAATACTTTAAGCAGTACAACAGCTATAACTTGTGGTAAAAACTGGTTTTATCTTAACATAAAGCCAATAATCAGTGTTGTAAAACTCACAGAGTTGGCCGATTACTCCTCCGAGTACTCGCTACTTGGCCCCTTACCGAGGCGAGTTACAGAATCCCGAGTACTCCCTAATCGACCCCTTACTGAACTTAGCAATGTTGTAAAACTCGGTTAACTCAGTGATTAATATGTATAATATACTTAATGAGTTATTATTTAATAGACACATGTGATTATTACTACATGTATATCATAAATTTTCAGTAATTACTCATGAAGTGAGACCATTATGTGTTTTTCAGCTTTCTTGTATTCACATTTATCTAATTTTGTTATATATTTCAATTAGCTTATGGTTTTAACTTAGGATTTCGACATATATAATTTTCCTAAAAATATTTCTACATGAATTACCAAATCCGAGTACTCCCCGAGTACTAGCTACTTGGTAGTCGGCTGAACATGTACCGAGTAATG
Organism: Lactuca saligna; assembly: GCF_052625555.1. NCBI lineage: Eukaryota > Viridiplantae > Streptophyta > Magnoliopsida > Asterales > Asteraceae > Lactuca > Lactuca saligna. The sequence goes on along the minus strand of NC_136419.1, from coordinate 70,915,457 downwards.
AGTTCTACAACCTTGCCAATAATAATAATATATAACATATGAGGTTTTATCTTGACATAAAGGCAATAATAATAACAATATATAACATACCTGGTTTTATCTTGACATAAAACTAATAATAATAACAACATATAACATACCTGGTTTTATCTTGACATAAAACCAACAATAACAACATACTTATTAATTAGCATATAGAACTTCCGAGTATAACTCTGGAACTATATCGCACACAACATATATATATATATATATATACATAGAGAGAGAGAGAGAGAGAATCCTAAGTATAACTCCAGATCTACATTAGTATACTACTATAACAAAAGCATGCTAACAAGTTTACGATAGTTGTATACTTACAAAATAATTATATCCCGATTAACAAACATATTAACATATAAATACAGTATTAACTTGTATTCAATATTTAGCATGCGTTTTCCACTCGAAAACATTAAAAAGTGGGGTCTTATAACTCACCACAGTAGCGTGATTTTATGTAATCTAACTAGAAATGGTCAGCGGTTCGAGATCGTTGGGATCAGGATGTGAAATGGCCTCAACAAGCGAGAGAGACGGAAGAGATCTAGGTGTAATAAGCGTTGGCATCGAAATGGCTATTTATAGGCTGATTTTTGTCCTCTCACAATGTGAACCAAGCATGCTCACATCGTGAGCTCAATCCTGCTCACTTCGTAGAGCCGCCATTTGGTCCATAGCTTCGGGTGGTGTCGCTTTGACTCCTCACGACATGAGAAAATCCTTGCTCATGTCATGAGCTTTTGACTTATCACTCCATAGACTTTCCATGCATGTTCTAGCCTTGAATAGTGGCTTTTTGACTCCTCAGGTCATGAGTATCTATGTTCACATCGTGAGCTCAGTCAGATTAGGGTTTCAGACGCATGTTACACTCTCAAATACCTGTATCTTCGGAAGGTCGTAAATCTTGCATATGAACTCCGTTTTTGATGTTCTTTATATCTACGCATAGGTATTTATGAGTACTACAACTATCTTTTAGACTCAAATAGATAACTCTAAGTCTATTTTAAATTCCTATTATTATAGAGATTTATAGTGTTAGGGTTTATCAAAACTTCTTCACGCGAAGTCAGATTTAGACGTTCTCTATATTTTTGGAATCGTATGGACATATACTTTGAGTTGTATCATAAAGAAAGTTCATATTTGTATTAAAATTTATCATGAACTACATAGTAATTTTATCATATTACTAGTTTAACAAAATCACATTACATGATTGGCATAATCACATGTGATTGTTATTGACCTATTTTGACTAGTGTTACATTCTCCCCCCGTTAGAATAATTTCGTCCCGAAATTTATCTTGAGGATGGCGTTTTGTCAAATAGTTAGGAGTATTTTTCTTTCATCCGATCTTCATGTTCCCAATTAAATTCAAGTCCTCGTAAAGAGTTCCATCGAACTTTTACTATAGGAATACAACTTTGCTTTAATCGTTTGACTTCTTGATCCATGATCTTGACAGGTTCTTCTACAAAGTTGAGTTTGGTATTGACTTGTATCTCGTCGAGAGGTACAACAAGAGTGTTATCGGATAGACATCTTTTGAGATTTGATACATGAAAAACATCATCTACATTACTTAGCTCTTGAGGCAACTTGAGTTGATATGCAATAGAACCAATTCTTGCTAGAATTTCAAAAGGTCCTATATATCGTGAGTTTAGTTTGCCTCATTTCCCGAATCGAATTATGCCTTTCCAAGGAGAGACCTTCAACATTACTTTTTCTCCAACTTGGAATTCTAAAGGCTTACGTCTTACATCAGCATAACTCTTTTGGCAATCACGTGCAACCTTTAATCAATCCTTAATTTGCATGATCTTTTCAGTTGTCTTGTGGATTATTTTTGGTCCAGTACATAAGGTATCACATGTACGTTCTCTGGCTATTTGCGTATCTCCAACTTCTACCCAACATATTGGGGAACGACATTTTCTTCCATCAAGAGCGTCAAATGGTGCGTCCTTGAAGTTGGTGTGATGATTATTATTGTAGGAAAACTCAATTAATGGTAAATGAGTATCCCATGCATTTCCAAAGTCTATTACACAGGCTTAGAGCATATCCTCTAAAGTCGGAATGGTTCTCTCACTCTGACCATCAGCCTGTAAATGGTAAGTTGTACTCATATCTAGACGTGTTCCTAAGGATTTTTGTAGAGATTGCCAAAATCATGAAGTAAATCTAATATCTCGGTCAGAAATAATAGATTTTGGAACTCCATGCAATCTGACAATTTCCTTAAGATAAATTCTAACCAGCTTCTCTATCGTGTCGTTCTCCTTAATTGGTAAGAAATGGGCGGACTTAGTCAATCTATCGACTATTACCCAAATAGTGTCGAACCTAGTAGGAGTTTTGGTTAACTTGGTGATGAAACCCATTGATATCTACTCCCATTTCCATTCAGGTATTTTCAGTTGTTGAAATAAACCTAAAATCTTTTGATGTTTTGACTTTACTCTAGAACAAGTCAAGCATTTACTCACATAAGTAGCAACTTCATCCTTCATGTTTGGCCACCAATAATGTACTTTTAAATGTAAGTACATTTTGTCAGAGCCTAGATGTACGAAATATCTGGACTTGTGGGCTTCTTCTAAGACAAAGTCCCTAAATCCACCGAACTTAGGCGTCCAAATTTGGTTCATAGAGTGTCGCGTTCCATCATATTTTTGTATAAATTGCTTTTCCATTCCTTGCAAAGCTTCATTCTTAATGTTTTCTTCTTTTAGAGCCTCAAATTGAGCTTCTCTAATTTGTGCGGTAAAGTTAGAGTGGATAGTTATTATTAATGCTCGTACCCGATGAGGTTTAATATATTCTTTCCAGCTCAAGGAATCTGCTACCACATTTGCCTTTCCAGGATGATAACGAATCTCACATTCATAATCATTCGACAATTCAACACATCTTCGTTGTCTCATATTAAGATCTTTTTGGTCAAAGATGTGTTGGAGACTCTTATGATCAGTAAAGATAGTACACTTGGTAGCATATAAGTAATGTCTCCAGATTTTTAGTGCAAAAACTACAGCTCCCAATTCAAGATCATGGGTAGTGCAATTATTCTCATGCACCTTAAGTTGTCGTGATGCGTAGACGATAAATATTCCTCTTTGCGTCAACACACATCCCAATCCTTGATTTGATGCGTCGCAGTATATGATGAAATCTTCCGTCCCATATGGAAGGGATAGGATTGGTGCACTACACAACATTTGCTTTAATTTTTGAAAATCAGCTTCTTGTTTGTCTTCCCAGTTGAACTTCATATCCTTTTGGATTAGTGTTGTAAGCGGCTTAGCTATTATGGAGAAATTATCTATAAATCTATGGTAATAGCCAACAAGTCCTAAGAATTTACACACTTCTGTTGGCATCTTTGGTGCTTCCCAATTCCTGATTGCTTCAACCTTGGATACGTCAACATGAATTTCTTCGTTACTAACTACGTGACTTAGAAATTGTACTTCTCTAATCCAAAACTCACATTTGGAGAATTTGGCGTACAACTTTTCTTTTCTTAGTAGTTCCAAGATGATTTTCAAGTGTTAACCATGTTCTTTCTTGGTTCGTGAATATATCAATATATCATCGATAAATACGATCATGAATTTATCCAAGTATGGTTTGCAAACATGATTCATGATATCCATAAACACTACTGGGGTGTTGGTCAATCCAAAAGACATAACTAAGAATTCATAATGACCATAATGAGTTCTAATTGTTTTTTTTTTTGGAATATCGTCTTCTTGTATTGTGAGTTGATGGTATCCTGATATGAGATCTATCTTTGAGTAGTAGCTGGATCCTTGAAATTGATCGAACAGATCATCAATTCTTGGAAGTAGGTAATGATTCTTGATCGTTAACTTGTTCAGCTCCTGATAATCAATACACATTCGAAAGGATCCGTCCTTCTTCTTAATAATCAAGATTGGTGCTCCCCAAGGTGAAAAACTTTGTCTGATAAAGCCTTTGTCAACTCTTGGATTTCGGATGGAGCCAACCGATAAGGAGATTTCGCTACTGGTGTTGCTCCTGGAATTAAGTTGATTCGGAATTCGACTTGTCGGACGGGTGGTATTCCAGGTAGATCTTCAGGAAATACATCAGGGAAATTGCATACGTGAGGTATGTCCTTGATTTATTTTGTCTTACTTTTCTTATCTATAATGTGAGCTAAGAATGTGATACATTTATTTTGTAGATATTTATGGGTCTTGGTGCAAGAAATGACTTTGAGTTTCTTCCCAAATTTATCACCATATATAATTACGGCTTCGCCGTTTGGTAAGGGTAGTCGTATGGCTTTCTCATAACATATAATTTCGGCGTGGTGTGAGGATAACCAATGCATGCCAATTATGACATCAAAACTATCGATAGGCATTGGCATGAGGTTGACATGAAAAAGATAATTATTAAGAGTTAACAGACAGTTTTCTAGGATTTCATGTTTTCTCTTAGGTTGACCGCTAGCGATATCTAATTCATAGATTTCTTTTAATTTTCTAGACTCATGACATAACAATTTTCTAAACATCGGAGTTATAAAACTTCTATCTGCTCCAGAGTCGAAGAGTATGGTAGCATATAAATTATCTATGAGACACGTACTAGATACCATCGAAGGGCCCTGGATAGCTTCTCTGCTTCCAATCACGAATGCCCTGCCACACCCTATACCTCCTTGACTACTTAAATTTGGACATTTTCTCTTGATGTGTCCAACCTCGCCACACTCAAAACACGTTCTTCCTTCACCATGGCCTGCTCCAGTATTTGTTCGCTGATTCACTGTTGCAGGTGTTGTGCTCCTGTAGAATTTGGTGGTGTGTCCCTTTTTTTGCACTGAGTGCATATAAAACAGTTACCTAGATGGTGATGGTTACACTGATTGCATTTTAGGAGTTTTCCTTCATACTATCGTAGTTGTGGGGGTATTGCTATCGTGGTTGCATAATTAGTTGCCACTTCTTGTCTTTTCTCAGATGATTGTCCGGGATTCTTCCCATTAAACTTACGCTTGTTTGTTCCAGATTTGGGAGACTTAGCCTTTGAGACCACTACTTTTCCTTGGATCTCTGTGTTGGTTAGCTGATGAGCTATTCTCTTGGTGCTGTCATAAGTTGTAGGCTTTGATGCGATCACCATGCCTTTGATTTGTGATGCTAAACCCCAGATATATCACTCAATCGTCTTATATTTAGGGGTTACAAGTACTGGACACATTACTTCAAGATCATTAAATCTAGCGGTATAAGCTTTTATCTCTGAACCCTTCATGGTCAGGGTCCACAATTCTTGTTCCAGCTTTTGTATTTCCTCTCTAGGACAATACTCCTCTGCTAGCATCATCTTTAGCTCTTCCCATTTCGTTGAATTTGCAGCATCAATTCCCATTGTATTCACATGGCTGTTCCACCATGTAAGTGTTACATCAGCGAAAGTACATGTTGTAAATTGTACTTTACAATCATCTGGACAAAAGCTTATTTCAAAGACGGACTCTATCTTTTCAATCCACCTTGTCAAATTAACAACCCCTTCATTTCCATGAAAGCTCTTTGTTCTGCAATTCATAAAGTCTTTGTAGGTACACATTCTAGTAGTCCTAACATTGCCTTCATTTCTAACTCTACCTCTTGTGACATTAGATAGAGCCGCAATGATTCTCTGAGCTATGATTTCTTCAAGTTTTGTTGAACTTATTGGGGGGTTTGGTTCTGGTGGTGGTTGTTGTGGTGTTGATTTTTGGTTAAGGGTTACCCGAGCATTACTCCTTCTAGGCATTTTGTTTAGTTCCTATTATAAATAATAAGAATTTTATGTGTTTTATTAGTCATTTAATTATACGAGTACTAAATACTTCAATTATTCTTCAAAGTGTAAAAAATAATGGATAACACAATGATTACTGTAATATATACTTTATACTATCACCAATGGTTACATCAGTTTATTTACTCTTATAAGAGAAAAGTTCATATAAACACTATAAAATTTGCAAGGTTTACTACACCCTTGCTCTAAACTTTACTCTTTTTGCCATAACTAGTATGATTTCTCTATTTACATAGCCACTAGTTTTAGTTTACCTACCAATAACCTATGTGATGACCCAGCACGTCAGTGACATCAATCACTAGCTCCTCAAGTGCTTGAGTTCTCTGCTCAAGACTTCCTGTGCACTCTTCATTTCTTGAGGTTTTATTGTAGAGCTCTAACTTTGCAATCCTTGCATCGTGAATAATCACGTCGTTATAAGCGAAGTTTATATGATGATGGACATCCATCATTACCTCTTGATGTTGCGTCCTCTGTCCTTCTAGCCTTCACACCCTTTCGTAGAGATGAGTAGCCCTTCCTTCAACAATTTCCATCTTATCTTCAAGTCTCACACTTTTCTCAAACAATTAAGATAAGGTGTTAACTTCAAAAGAACATGGGTGATGTGGTCGAGATGATTGACCAGTCTCATACATCTTAGCAACTCTTTCTTCTGCCACCCACCTATCAACTGTTTGTGCTATCCGTGCAAGTTCATCTTGAACTCTATAGGTTCCTAAAGATGTCGCCTTATGATTCTTCTTAATCTTTATCCATCTCGGTATGGATTTGTGAGTTGTGCGTTTCATCTTCGCTCCTCCTAGAACTTGACAGTAAAGAGTGTTCATGGGTGGTAAAGAAGATTCAACGGACCCTGTCTCTTCCATTGGTTCATTTTCTTCCCATTTGTTGGAAGGTAAAGGTGCTTCATCATCAGAAGGTATTGGATGAAAGGTAGTTGGATTTATAGGGTAGTAAGGATGCCTACCGACATGGGGAATGAAACTTCTTCTTCTTCATCCGTATCTTTGATGATTATCCATTCTTGTGAATGAGCCATGTAGAATTCCTTTATATTTTGGATCGCCAAGTGTTTAGTCTATAAAATATTACTCCTAAATTAAATAGTTCATATGATCTTTTCAAAATAAATTGTAGTTGCGCGCCTATACCTAGTTATGATAGGATCTACGCACATATAAACTTTAGTTGGAATATTTGATCTAAATCCTTGAGATCAAAATCATTTCGGGGATTAAGGTGTATTCTCATCGTGGGTATGAGACTTTATATATGACACTATATTCCCATTTATTGTATTCACGCTTTAATTATTGTTTGTTACTTCAGGTCTATCTAATAATGCATCGGCCAGTCAGGATAGTCGAAAGGGCAGGATCATTTTAGCATATAGCTGTTTTGAAATCCAACAACCCAAATGGAAATGTGTATCCTATCACCTCTCCCGTATGTAGTCCTTTAGTAGAAAAATCAATAATACTTTTTACTGTAGGCTAAGGGATATACCTAAACCTAGTAGAGTAATCCCTAAACTATAGTTGTGCTTTCCTAAGAAAGTACTAGTTCACTATAGTTAATAGCTCTGATACCAATCTGTCACACCCCGGCCATCAGCAGAAGCACCGGGGGGTGTCACGTCATTCCTTGTATCACAATTAAATAACATACATTGAACAGTACTAGAGAGTTTTATAAAATACATACCTTTATTGACGACTGAAAGTTACATTATTGTTTTTCTAGTACTTATTACATAATATCCGACTATTGCATACTTCCTAATGAACAGAAAGGGTAACCGTAAAACTTCTCATGTTCGAGTAACATACCAGCTTTATCAAGTTCCTGAAAACATATGCATTTTGAAAATACGTCAACATAAAGTTGGTGAGTCCACAGGTTTTGATTCCATATAAAATAATACTTTTTCCAAGTTCAAAAGTATAGTATTGAAAGTATCATTTTGACTCTCCAACATTTAGTATATATCTTAGGTATAATAGTTTACTTATTAAATAAGTGATATACCTAAACATTCCTTATACGTAGGGTATAAGTATGGGGAAACTTATACTTAACATTTATACTTGTATAACGAAAAAGTATAATGTTTCTAACAATTTGCTACCATGAGTCCATAACCGCGGCTGTATGACTAGTTTCAAACCTCTGCTTGATACTACAAGTTTTTCATCTTAAGATAAGTTCCACACACTTCATCAACGTCAGAACAATAAACAAATAAAAGGATAATTTGTCACTCACTTAAGTTTGGTTGTAGCTAGGAACCACGAGTGGGGTTGTCAACCTGTATCTTATTCATACGTGACTTACTCGCTTGCTCGGGATTAAGGGTTACAGGTCAGTGGATTTCTACTAAGATCCCAAATCTTAGTTGATGAATACAATAGCTCATGTAAACTTTTTCGACTTCCTATAGCTCTAACAAAAAAAGCATTTTCGTGTCTAAAACCATAAGTTACTAGACTATGCTTTTAAACATTACTCCGAAGTTCATAATACTTTAGGCATTACAACAACTATAACTTAAGATAAAACCAGGTTTTATCTTAACATAAAACCAATAATAACAACATATAACATACGGGGTTTTATCTTGACATAAAGACAATAATAATAACAACATATAACATACCTGGTTTTATCTTGACATAAAACCAATAATAATAACAACATATAACATACCTGGTTTTATCTTAACTTAAAACCAACAATAACAACATACTTATCAATTAGCATATAGAACTTCCGAGTACAACTATGGAACTATATCGCATAAAACACTTACACACACACACACACATATATATATATATATAGAATACTAAGTGTAACTCAAGATCTAAATTAGTATACTACTATAACAAAAGCATGCTAACAAGTTTACGATAGTTGTACAGATAAAAAATAACTATATCCTGATTAACGATCATAATATCATATAAATATAATAGGAAATTGTATTCAATATTTAGCATGTGTTTTCCACTCGAAAACATTAAAAAGTGGGGTCGTAAAATTCATCCTAGTAGCGTGATTTTATGTAATCTAACTAGAAATGGTCAGCGGTTCGAGATCATCAGGATCAGGATGTGAAATGGCCTCAACAAGCGAGAGAGAAGGAAGAGATTTAGGTGTAATAAGCCTTGGGGTCGAAATGGCGATTTATAGACTGATTTTTGGCCTCTCACGATGTGAACCAAGCATGCTCACGTCGTGAGCTCGATCTTGACCACTTATAGACTCGCCATTTGGTCCCTAACTTTGAATGGTGTCCCTTTGGCTCCTCACGACGTGAGAAAATCCTTGCTCACGTCGTGTGTAACATCCCAGAATTCAAAAGTAAAGTGGAAGGGCTAAAGGTGTAAATAAGAAGGTCGACTCGGCGAGTCGAGTCATAATACGGTTCGTGTGTTAAGTGATCAACTCGGCGAGTCACATGGGTGGACTCGGCGAGTTGGTGTTGTGTGGAGAAAACCCTAATCCCGGAGGTTGAGCCCTATATAAAGTACAGGATACCCTCTCCCCCAGCCTCTTTACTCTCCCTTGAAGTCTAGAAACCATAACATTCGTTTGTGAGAGAATTAGAGAGCATTTGGACCTTGAAGGAGTGTTTGTTGAAGAGATCCTTGAAGATTAAGAGGCTTGGAGCAAGGGGCTTTGCAAGGTTTTGTCTTATTCTTCTGTTGGAGCTTTCTCTTAAGGTAATGATTCGTTGCTTGAGCTGTTATCCATCTAGATCTATCATTTGTGGGGTTTTTTGGGAGTATATCTAGTGTTATCTTGAGCTTGGAGGATGGATCTGAGGTTGCTACCTCAGATCTAGTGTAGTGATGATTCAAAGGAGCATAAAGTCCTTGTTGAAGAGTTGTTGATAAAGCCTTTTTGTCCCAAACCCTAGCCCTAGAGTATATTATGCTTAGATCTCCTTGGTGCCACGTAAAGTTTGCCACTTTACATGATGGATGGCTTGTAGAAGAGTAGATCTATGGATTTGAGACCTTGCATGGCTTGGAAAGCCTCTGTATGGGTTAAGAGCTAATGGTACTCCGCAAGTCACATGGGTGTACTCGGCGAGTTGCTTGAAGATAAGCAGAAACTCGACGAGTTAGAAGAACAACTCGGAGAGTTGGTTGAAGATAGCCTTGGACTCGGCGAATCTGTTCTTTGACTCGGCGAGTCTTGTCGTGAGGTCCTAATCTTTCCTAGTTGAGATGTGAATCGGTGAGTCAAGGGATGACTCGGTGAATTGAGCAGGAAGTGAATCAGAGTTCGTGGGACTCGGCGAGTCTTGGGGCGACTCGGCGAGTTGGGTCGCGATATGGGAGTTTTCAGAGTTGAGGGACTCAACGAGTCAGCGGGCTGACTCGACGAGTAGGGTCAGTCAGGAAGCTTGACTTTGACTGCTGACTTTGACTTTGACCAAGAGTTGACTAGTTGACTTCCAGGGGTAATTTGGTATTTATTGAGTTCGGTCTTTTGGTATTGTCAGGGGTGGAGTTCGTGTCAGAGGTTGAAGCAACGTGATCTTATCTTTTCAGTCAGCAGTTGTGAGGTGAGTTATCCTCACTATATCAATAGGGTCTAAGGCACCAAGGCCGGCCCTCTTTCGGATTGTAATCCGGGTATCGTTGTTATGTTATTGCTTTGCTATGTTTGCATCCTGGTAGTTAAGATGGTATAGGCTAGTGACCGGTTCGGTCGGTATCCTAGTTAGGGTAATGTTATGTTATGTGATCTGCTAGATCGGTTTGATTGGATGTGAATTGTTATATGATTGTATGTCTATGTGCACATGGTTGTTGTATTGGGGTTGGGTTGAGGCGGGTCTTTCTTTGTGCTGTAGGCCAACATACCCAGCGCGGACCAGTTAGCCCGAAGGCCCAACGAGCGGTCCAGATAGGCTGTAGCCCGTGGGGGCAGACCACACGTGCCGAGGCTCGGAGAGTGGGCCAGGCCGACTGAGGGCCCGGTGCGGACAGACCAGACATACTGTAGACTCAGAGAGTGGACCAGGTGGGTTGAAGGCCCGGTGCAGGCGGACCAACCATACTACAGACTCGATGGCTATGACTAGACTCGAAGGGTGGACCAGGTGGACTGAAGGCCTGGTAGGGCGGTCCAGTCACACAGTAGACCCAAATTGCATGGTTGTTCTGTTCGGTTATGATATGTTATGTGTAACGCCCGCAGATCCGGGCTAGTCAATTTAGAGGCAATAGGGTTCAAAAATGACTTTTCGACAAAATATTATTTAGAATAAATAATCTTAACCAATTTGTAGAATATGACACAAGCTTTCCGTACATATAAAGAACGCCAAAATCCGAGCTATAACGAAGAAGTTATGGCCCGCCGAAGTTTTACGGCAAAACCGGCACGGCACCGGGAGACGTAAATAGTGAATTTACGATAGAAGACTTTTTAGCCTTAGAAATCTAAACAAAAGTCGTAGAATATGTTAGACTAAGAACATCAATAAAAAGAACGCCCAAATCTGACTTCGTATGAAGAAGTTATGATTTTTCTAAGATTCGGCTTAGCAGTGCACGGCCCGAAACTCGAATTTTAGTTCGAGCGGTTTTTTAGCTTATGCGACCTAAATTAGAGTTGAAGTTATCATTAATAGGAACTCAACGGTAAAAAGACAGACGAAAACGGAGTTCGGATGAAGGAGTTATGAACTCTTCGCGGTCATTTAACAGTCTAAACGCCTCCTACTGTTAAATTTGAGATCGGTCGAGAATTAGCTGACGGAGTCTAAACGAAAGTTGTAGATCTTGATTTTACCTACGCGTGGATATAAAGAACGTCGAAAACGAAGCTCGTATGCGAAAGTTATGATTTTTCTAAGTTTGAAGGCTGATACGCGATAGGGGGTGATGTGGCACCACCAGAATTGGACACGTGGCACCACCAGAAGGCCACCACATGGACCAAATCGGCGAGTAGGTCCCCCCTACTCGGCGAGTAGGCCAGTCAGCACCCTTATAAATAGAGGTGCCGGGTTCCATTCATTCTCACACCTTCAACCTTCTTCTTTCTCTCTCTATACTCTCTCTCTAAGCTCCCTTAAGCCCCTAAAAGCCTAGGTAAACCCCCTAGCACCCGAAGGAAGCCCCGAGGCTCCCGGAGTCCCGAGAAAAAGGGTCTTTCGGCTTGGAAACGCTGCTCCAGCGAAGCCCGGTTTTGCAAAAAACCCGCTGTAAGTGAGCTATGCCTACGCTATCTTTAGTATAGCTTATGTTTTAATATAGTAACATTATTAGGAACTTATAATGAGAATTTGGGCTATTATTATGAGTTATATTGAGTTTTATTTAATGCTTATATAATAATAATAATAGTCAGACTATTAATTAGTCACGGTTATCGTTAGACTAAACCCTAATGGTACTGGTACTAGGTTTTATCGAAGGAATATCGTTTTGAGAGTATCGAAGCGCTGTCCGAGTGCTGAGTCACCACCTACTCAGGTGAGTGCATAGTTCCTTTCATCTTACACATAGATATGAAGTATTTTATATAAACTACGTGCTATGTGTGCATATTATCTGAATACTTGCTGTCTATGTTGGATGAACGTTTTATACATGTTTTAAAGGATTTAAACTGTATACGTATTTTATATATATGAATATGTTGGGTATGATGATGGGTAGGTGAATGATGAGAGATAGAAGATGACGTGAGTATACATTGGCAGCTATGGACTTAGTGCCTATGGGACAAACACCGGTAGCTATGGACTTAGTACCTGTTAGACGTTGGTAGCTATGGATTTAGTACCTGTTGGGAATTGGTAGCTATGGACTTAGTACCTATTAGTTAGACACTGGTAGCTATGGATTTAGTACCTGTAGGAATTGGTAGCTATGGACTTAGTACCTGTCGAGCACTGGTAGCTATGGATTTAGTACCCGATGAGTAAGATATAGCAGCTATGGAATTAGTGCTTTACGAACGAACATTGGCAGCTATGGATTTAGTGTCAGTCCTATAACCCTGGAAGTAAGGGACTTCGGAATAAACGAATGCAGGATAGACGACTCTTAGGTTAAATCCTTAAGAGTAAAGAAGATAACGGGGATGGGTAATTGGGTTGATTCTTTGATTGAACATAATAATTATATTATTGTGGGTTGAAAACCCTATGTACTCACCAGGTTTCCCAACCTGACCCACTCAGTTTATGTATATCACAGGTGACGAAATGAAGTGACATTACACTGAGAGATTTAAAGAGATGTAGATCACTAGTGTAAATCATTGTAAGTTCTGTTTATACTTATGTTTCTGTATTAACGATGACATCCCAAACGTTTTAAGATGAATAAAAATACGTTTCTTCGAAAATGTTTTAATAACGTATTTATCGTGTTTTTCTGGGAACAAATTCCGCAACCTTTTTATAAAATGAAGTACTCTGATTTTTCATAAAGCATAAACAAAAATCGGTCTTTTCTGGCCGTGATTTTAGGGATGTCACATTATGCGTGGTATATGTGGTTGGTATTTTGGGGGTATCTCACTAAGCTTTCGGGCTTACAGTTGTGATTTAATGTTTTTCAGGTACATCAGGAGACTGTGGCAAGGCGAAGGCGTGATCGTACCGTTCCTCATGTTTATGTTTTACGATATGGTTCTGGGAAGACTCTGATAATAATTCTATTGAAAACCTTTTTGTAACGACTTAACGAAACTGGGTTGTTTTTGAAAAGTTTAAATTGGCTTGAAATTTTTAGAGTGTTACATCGTGAGCTTTTAACTTATCACTTCGTAGATTTTCCGTGCATGTTCTAGCCCATTTAATTGTGGTGTTTTGACTCCTCACGTCGTGAGCTCAGTCAGATTAGGGTTTTAGACACGTGTCACGCTCTCAGATAGTTGTATCTTTGGAAGGTCGGAACTTTTGTATACGAACTCCGATTTTGACGTTATTTATATCCACGCTTAGGTATTTACGAGTACTACAACTCTCTTTTAGACTCCAATAGATTATTCTAAGTCTATTTTAAATTCATCTTATTATAGAGATTTATAGTGTTAGGGTTTATGATAACTTCTTCATGCGAACGAAGATGCTCCCTGAAGCTAGTCAAAAAAATCATCTATCCTCGATAGTGGGTAATGGCTCTTCCCCGTTACCTTGTTCAACTCCTTATAGTCTATACGCATACGATGCGACCAATCCTTCTTCCTCACAAATAGGATCGGGGCTCCCCATGGTGAAATGCTCGGCCTGATAAAACCCTTGTCTAGCATCTCTTGCAGCTGCGTAGACAAATCATGCATCTCGGTAGGAGCCAACCGATATGGTGCCTTGGATATCGGAGCCACACTAGGGACTAGGTCAATCCTAAACTCAACCTGTCTCTCCGGAGGTACTCCAGGAAAATCCTTCGGGAATACGTCCAGGTACTCTCGCACTACCGGTACATCATCAACTGTCGCCATACCCTTATCTCGGGTACCCATGACATAGGCGACGTATCCTGTGCAACCCTGCTAAAAGTGGTGTCTCTCCCTCGCTGTTGAATAGAACACCGGTCTACACGATGACCTCTCACCCTAGATTACTAACCCTCCCCCACTAGGAGTGAGAACCCTCACAAGCTGCTGCTCAAAATCAATCTCTTCCCCCATTTAGGCTCAACCAATACATACCTACTATAACCTTATTCCTACGCAGGGGAATAGGAATCAGGTCTACTGAAAACTGTTGATCGAATAACTGTAGCCTACATCCTTTGTGAACCCTTTGTAACCTTGACGGTCATGTCATCTGCTATCTCCACATCCACTGGGAAATCTAGCTCCCCTGGAGCTCCTACAAATCGCTTGCTGAGCGCGAGTGACACAAAAGATTGGGTGGCACTCGAATCAAACAGTACCAAAGCTGATATATCATTCACTAAGAACGATCCTATAACAAAACATATAAACATAAGTAACAAACAATATCAATAAAGAGATAAGAGAAAGATACATACCCATCATCACGTCAGGAGCTATTCGTGCCTCCTCTGCAGTAAGCTGAAAAGCCCTGCTCCGCACTGTAGGCGCCTCAGCCTGACCCTGTCAGCCATCTATAATCCTCAATGTGGCAAAGAAGGTGCTGCCACCTTCCCTGCTACTGCTAAACTCGGGCACTTGGACCACTTATGTCCCCTCTGATTACACTGAAAGCAAATAAAATATGATGTTGTCGTGGTGGTGGTAGTGGATGTGTAATCTCGACTCATATGACCAGTTCGACCATACTTGTAGCAGCCCAAACTCCCGGCCTTGCATGTTCCCTTGTGAATCCTGCCGCATTTTCCATAACAGTCGTGGCTATGCTGGCTCCGAGATTTGTGATCTAATACCTTGGGCTTCTTGCCCAAACTCCCTGACTGGCCCTCCTTTGGTTTCCTCTTCCTCTCTATCTCTAAATCCAACTCTCTCTCCAGCCCTAGTAATCATGTCCTCTAACGTCTTGTAGCTGGAGCGGCTCACAAACTAGCGGATATCACTTCGCAACATCTCATGATACCAGCCCTTTTTCATATCATCGTCAACCACATACTGCAGAGCGAGATGGGACCTCTCCCTAAACTTGGCGGTGATCTCCGCCATTGTCTCTATCATCTGCTCAGGATCCTGAAACTCTCTGGCAAGCTGCTGCTCATCTATCACAAGTGCAAACTCGGCCCTGAACCAGGTCGTAAAGTCACTCCATGTCATGGTATCAACAGTTGCATCATCACCCATGGCATGTCCGACATCCTCCCACCAATCACGTGCCCTGTCCTTCATAAGACAGGATGCAAATCTAACCTTGTCCCCCTCAGGACATCTGCTGGTGTGGAATGCGTTGGCAACATCTGCTAACCATCTAGTACTCGCGATGGGGTCATGAGCCCCATGGTAGTCGGGAGCTCCACAAGCCCTGAACTTCCTGAAAGTCAGTGTGCGCGACCCCATCATGGCTGCCACCTCAGTGTGGAATGAACTCAATATCTCATCCAAAAGCTCTAGTATGCCCTCGTTGATCGTTCCAAAGATCACAGGAGTTTGATCCAGGATACTGCGTGTGATCTTAGAGGAAATGAACTCCTTAGCTTGGTCGTCTAGCTGCACGGCTCCTAAGACTGAACCTGATCCCTCACCGGTTCCTGAACTGCCGACTGGTCTGCTGCGTAAAATCGCCATTCTGAAAAACACATCATAACGAAGATTATAATACTAATCAATTCTCAAGGGATCACATACACTACAAGTTCCTTGGACTCATCTCAGCTTTCCTTGACTCGAGTACGGATCCTCTGCTTTCAGTAGTACAGGCCCATACTTCTTAGAACATCTATCCGTACTTTCCTCAAGAACTTCCTCGACTTCACCAAGTCCCTTCTACTACTAATGCTTCACACGCTACTCTCATCCTAGGCTTTCCCTAGGGCAATCACCATCCAACTCTTTGCCATCAACTGCATACGAAGTTCCTGCTATCTTCCCCTAACTAGCTCGTGAATACCATTACATATCACTATGACTAGATAATTCTTCGAATATAGGTTCTACCCTACAATAGTTAGACTCAAACAAGAGCTGCGAAATAAGGCTAAACCTAACTTTCTGAAATTATTTAGTCCTCATAATATGTAACTTAACATATTCGTTTACTAGTTAGTAAAATACAAGTAGAACTACTAAAATCACAAAGCAAGCAACATTCAAGCATTCAGTACACATGATCAAGCATATTCTGATCAGGCCATCACACTCACTACTCTGTACTAGCATGCAGTTCTCATATAGATCCTTAGTCCTAATCTACCATGCAGTTCTCACAAAACTGATAAACATATAATAACATAAACTTGTATGGGTAGTTTGGGAGTACTTACTTGAGTTCGGTTGATTGCATGCACCACACCCTTTTCTTTTTTTCAAAAGTTATTTTCTTTTCTCAAAAAATCCTTTTATAAAAATGTTTTTTTGAAAATTCTATACCAATTCCTTAGTTTGAGTTCAGACACACCTAAAAGTGTCCCCGAGTAACTCAAGCCAAGGCTTTGATACCAACTTAAAACATCCAAAAAAATACGGTCGAAAAATTTTGTTTTTAATTTATTAAATAAACCATAAATACCATCATTATGAGAACATCATAAAACATAGATCTCCAAAACATCACATCGAATGTCAAAATATCAAAGTATCATTACAAATATCAGAGTAAAGTATCCCAGGCTGAAGACTGTGGTGTGTGCCATGCGATCATCCGGAGCCCTTCCGTTTACTAGCCGAAGTACCTGAAACCAAAATTGAAAACTGTAAGCACGAAGCTTAGTGAGCTCCTCCAAAATAGCACATACCATACACATAAAATATAACATATAACATAACTTTAGGACTACTCCCAGCTGCATCGGGACGAACTCGACATCGGCTTACCTGATATCGGACTCATGTCTGGCATCGGGCTCACCCCGGCATCATACCACGTCTGGCATCGGGCCCCACCCAATATCGGGATTACCCAGACATACACACTGTATAATATATATATATATATATATATATATATATATATATATATATATATATCATAAACTCATAACATAAACACATAACATATAACTAACATACATCGGGCTTACCCCAACATCGGACCTAGGCCTGGAATACATAACACACAACATGCATGAGTCACGAAGACATCAAGCGTATATAACTACTTCTCGGGACCGCCCCGACATCAGACGAAGTCCGGAACACATAATCTACATCGGGCTATCCTCGGCATCGGACTGAAGTCCGACACATACTAACATACATAAACGGGCCTGTATTGGTGCCTTCGACCTGTTCCTACTGAAGGAAGACTCACCTCTCAAATTGGATGATGACTCCCCACGACGTGGCCATCCCTTTCCACGACGTAGCACACCCCAAAAATGCCCTTATAAATAGATATCAAGGGCTCCGAGTTTCATTGCTCAATTCCCTTCTTTCTCGCGCCGAAACTCTGCGTTTAAGCCCCCGAGACCCTCCCAAAGCCCCAATTTTCACCTTCAAGTCCCAAAGGAAGGTTTTGTGTTCCCGAGATTCCCGATATTTTCCCGCGTTTTCAACTCTTCCTATCGAAGTTCTGCTCGATTCTTCTCTCGACTACTTCAAATCAACCACTTCAATCATGTGAGTTCATACCCTTATAATCCACACTTTTAAATGTTTTATAAATGCTTTTATATGCTTTTAAGGGAGGAATACAAGTAAAACACACGATTATTATCGTGTGTTATATGAAGTTTCAATATAAGTTTTTTTATGAACGGAATCATATGTGATTTATAACTATTATAGGGAAACTTTCGTATGCAAAATATATCACGATAACATCCTATCCTTTGAAATAAAAATGTTGTTATATATGTATAAATCAAACACTCTGCTTATACTGTATGTATATGTGTCCATCTTAGGCACTATAAAAATTATACTTTTCATAACAAGTGAGCATTTCACCTAGGGATTTCTATACAAACGAGACACACTTTTAGAAAACTATAATAGGTATAGTTTTACGAGAACATCACGAACTTCTACATACTAGAAATACTATTTAAAGGAGATACATTCATATACAAGAACAAACGAACATTTGCATGTGTACTTCAAATAGTTTTCACAAACATTTTTACATGTTAAAACACTTTTAGAAACTGTCTTACAAACTGTATGTTTCCTTTTTGAATCTGTTATAGTTGTGCATCAATCAAAGGTTTTCTTACACTTAAACTGTCTTGTCAACTATTTTCGAATCGTTTTATAAACTGACATCAAGTCATACATTCTTATTTATTAAACTTTTCAAAGGTTTTACAAAACTTCTTTTATGCTTTTATATTATAAATTGCATGCCTCTATATGTATAGTTATATAAGAAATATTTAAAAGACTTAGGAAGGCTATCCACCCTATTTCCTTTTCCTCGATTTGGATGTGGTCTGGTGGGATATCTGGTACCCGTCCGAAGGTCGTTTAAATATTAGTTATATATCATGTGTACATATATATGTTGGAATAGTGTCTAAGGCTATAACTATATTCGGTGGTGCATGGTCCTTTTGGGTTGCCTTCACCATAGCAACTTGAAGGATGATTTATTAAGAGAGAGTAAATATTATAAGGAATAATATTTAGCTATTTGATTAATATAAGTCATAAATTAATTGGTATTAATTTGGTGACTTAAAGAGATTAATTAAATAAGAGGGTATAAACTGTCAATTGTTTGATAGTTAGACTTTAGACTATAAATCCATTAGGATACACCTTGGACGGATTCTAAGAGCTTTAGGATAGCTCAAATCGTCCATAGGGTTATCTATGGAATGGATTTGGATAGCCTTAAGAGAAGATTATCCAATTAGGGTTTAGGGTGAAGCCCTTAAGGAGTCTGATAGTATAAATAGCCCCTATGGATGAGGGAATTGGACACACAACCTTAAGCAAGGAACCTCTGGTTGAATTCCTCCCCTCTCCTCTCTCCTAAATCATCTTGCTTGCTATTGGTGTTTGTAAGCCATTAGAGGAGTGACAATTGTGACTCTAGAAGCTCCAAGACAAACAAGATCAACAAGGGATTCAAAGGTATGATTCTAGATCTGTTTTAATATTGTTGTTTAACCTAATTAGCCATTAGAAGTCTTGGATTCAAAAGCATGTTTATTAGAAAGCCTAGATCCAAGCATTAGGGTTTTGCATGCGCACATAGGAAAGTTCTTATGGCTAAAACCCATCAGTGGTATCAGAGCCTAGATTGGTTTTCTTTAAATTGTTGCTTGAATAACTGAAACAAACCTGCAAAATTCGATTTTTTGGGTTTTGAGTCACTGACTCGGCGAGTTCCAAGGTGGACTCGTCGAGTAGGCCTGACTCGGCGAGTCCCCTTGTGCACTCGGCGAGTCCAGGCGTCAGGAATGGCCAGATTCGGGATTTTTTCATAATTATCTTATGGAAACTTACCTTAATCATATTAGATCTATGTAAATCCGATATTTTGATAAATATGACTATTATCTTGATCAATTAAAGATATTTATCATCTAATAAAATATTTAATTTCCTTATATGATAATGATTAATTATTTTGGTAATTATCTTCAAAGAAATCAAGATAAATCAAATAAAGATAATTAGAATATTAATTGTTAATCGGAATTATTTGTTATTTGATCCTTCATGTTTTAAATGTTTAAAACCTACCCTAAAGTTTTGAAATTTATATTTGTGATTAAAAGTTTTAATTTAGACAACTTAAATTTCAAACCCTAGATTTTGAAAAGTTTAAAATGCAGCCCTATACTTATATGATATTACTAGAATAATATATATATGTATAACTAAATGCTAGTCTTACCGCTAGTAAGCCTCATTCACGAAGCCGATCTATAAGGTGGGTATAAGGTTGCGGCCTATAAAATGGCGCTTAATGGGTGTACACTCACACCCATCGCTTGCTTGATTGGTGGAGGGTCGTTAGCCGAACGGGTAGGATAGGGCAACCTCATCCTCGCATTAAAAGTATAATAAGAAATACGAAGTAACTAAACTTTTTTAAAAATTTCCCAATCTTAGTTACTTTAGGAAAAGTGAATTGATGCAATCCCATGAAATTACACTTTGCACCTTGCTAAGATGTTAGTGGAGCATGTGTGGTTTACCGGCACACTAATTGGTTCTAAGCGAAGGTGGCAAAGGGTGATTCATTGTTCATCATAGTTCGATGGAACGTGTGTGGTTTACCGGCACATCGAATAGGTGATCGTTACAATGAAGGCACCATGTGAATTTGCATGGTAATTCACACCCGCTTTGTGATCCTCGGCATCCCAGTCACAAACAAGAGGGGCATATCGAGATTTAAACATGCCATTGAATAGTTCAATGAATCTCATCCGAACCTAGGAATTCTCGAAAACACTTAGGACTAATAGTTTAAGTTTTGTGATGGAGAATTAGTGAATCGTCATTCACTTACCTTCAATTTATTTGCATGTTAGATTACGGCATCCCTTTTCTAGTATGTAAATGTTATTGTTGGATCCTAGCCCTAATTTTTCTTATTGGGTGATAATTAGGGATTCTTATTCTAATCAATATTTGTCCTTTCTATAGATGTCAAACGCAAACAACGTTGCTGCTAGTTCTTTCACGTTGATGAGCCTTTGCCAAAAGGTCACCTTCGATGGAACGAACTTTAGCGAATGGATAAGATACATTCGCACCATTGCTCGCTATGAGGATAAAGAGTATGTCCTCGATGAGAAGCTCGAGAAAATCAACCCCGAAGTTGCTACTCCCGAAGAAATCACCTCCTTTGAAACTCATGAGCGAGATGCAACGAAAGTACATTGCATCATGATCGCCACCATGAACTCCGAATTCCAAAAGTCCTACGAGGACATGTATCCATACGAGATGCATCAAGACTTGTTGGAGAGGTACCACCAAAACGCGAGACAAGAGCGTTACGAGATCTTCACTAACATGATTTCCGCTAAGATGGGTCATGGAGAATCTCTTACCGTGCACTTGCAAAAGATGCAAAGGTATGTCGACCGCCTTCGCAAGTTAAATGTTGACTTCGGCGAAGACTTGGCGATCGACATGGTGCTTCACTCTTTGCCTCCGATGTATAATCAATTTAGGATGACCTACCACATGAACAAAGAGGAGGTCACTCTAAGTAAACTCCAAGGTCTCTTGAGGGTTGCTGAGAGCAATTTCAAGGACAAGTCTGTTGCACCAACTCCCAATCCATCCGCTGCTCCTGTCTTGGCTATTGGTCAAGGGAAGGGAAAGAAGAGGAAAGCTTCTTCAAATAACTATCGAAAGGTGAAAGCCCAAGATGGTTCCTCTTCTAGTGGGACCAAAGTTGATCCCTCTAGGCCCTGCTCTAACCCGAAGGAGGCAGAGTGCCACCACTGCCACAAGATAGGACATTGGAAGAGAAGCTGCCCGGATTACCTGCAAGCCATCAAGGAAGGAAAGATCAAGCCATCTTTCGCAGGTATATATGCAATCAAATCTAACGATTCTAATCATGCTATTTCTTGGGTTCTTGACACCGGTTGTGGTTATCACATTTGTTCTAATGTGCAGGGACTAAGAAGAAGTAGGGATGTGGAGCAAGGAAGGATCAATCTAATCATGGGGAACAGAAGATCGTCGCCTGTGACCAAGATTGGAGTGTATTCTTTAGTGCTTAAGAATAGTTTAGTTTTAGATTTGAACAATTGTTGCTATTCGCCAGAAATGGCTAGAAACATCATATCATTTCATGGTTTATATAGACAAGGATTTAGATTTTCTTTTAATAATGAGAATGGTTCTATTTTGGCTTATCTAAATGGTGTCTTTTACTTTGAAGCTATACCATGTAATGGAATATATGAAACTGTTATGATTGTTGATAACTTAGGAAATGATGTTTTGAATATTGATTCTTCCACTAGTATGGATAAAGCATCCTTGTGGCATTGTCGTCTTGGACATGTCAACAAGAAACGCATAGCCCAACTCCAACAGGATGGAGTGTTGGAGTCATTCGACCTTAGGGAAGATGACACATGCGATTCTTGTTTACTTGGAAAGATGACTAAGTCACCCTTCACGAGTACTTGTGAAAGGGGTGAGGGACTATTAGACCTAATACATACCGATGTATGTGGACCTTTTAAATCAACCACGAAGGATGGGAACCGCTTCTATGTGACTTTTACCGATGATTATAGTAGATATGGGTATATCTATTTAATCAAGCAAAAGTCAGAAACCTTTGAAAAGTTCAAAGAGTTCAAGAATGAAGTGGAGAATCAATTGGGCAGGAAAATCAAGATGCTTCGATCCGATCGAGGAGGAGAGTACCTAAGTCTTGAATTCCACGATTATCTCAAGGAGTGTGGAATAGTTTCGCAATTGACGCCTCCTAGGACACCGCAGTTGAATGGTGTGGCAGAAAGGCGTAATCGAACCTTATTGGATATGGTTCGCTCTATGATGAGTCGTGCTTCACTACCTATCTTCTTTTGGGGGTATGCCTTAGAGACTGCCGCCCATATCCTTAACCGAGTCCCTACTAAGAAGGTTGCCAAAACACCTCACGAGATGTGGACGGGGAAAGCTCCCTCGTTGGCACATATCAAGGTTTGGGGTTGCGAGGCTTTCGTAAGACGAGATACTCACGAAAAGCTTGAACCTCGAAGTGAGCGATGTATTTTCATCGGCTACCTGCAAACTTCCTTTGGATATCTCTTCTATAGACCGAAAGATAATGTTATCTTTGTTGCGAGGAGAGGAGTTTTCCGAGAGCGAGAACTCATAAGCCAAGGAGACAGTGGGAGGCAAATCGAACTTGAAGAGATTTAAGAGTCGATAGATGAAGGAACCTCTACCGCTGGCATTCAACCCGAGGAGGAAACTCCGGTTAAACCGATTGACGAATCCTTACCTCTTAGACGTTCCGATAGAGTTAGAGTTCATCCCCAGTTTTATGGTTTTCATATTACCACCGAAGGGGACACGTATATTAGTGATGGTACACTAGTAAATCTTGATGAACCTAATAGCTATAAGGAAGCCATGGCAGGCCCGGAGTCTGCAAAATGGAAAGAGGCAATGGATAGCGAGATCCAATCCATGTACGATAACCAAGTTTGGAATTTGGTTGATTATGTGCCCGGACGTAAGACCGTTGGGTGCAAGTGGATCTTCAAGAAGAAGACCGACGTGGATGGAAACGTACACACATATAAAGCGCGATTGGTTGCGAAGGGCTTTACTTAAACTCCCGGAGTTGACTATGATGAGACCTTCTCACCAGTTGCGAAGATTAAATCTATTAGAGTGTTGCTAGCAATTGCTGCATTTCATGATTATGAGATTTGGCAAATGGATGTCAAGACCGCCTTCCTTAACGGAAAGTTGGCTGAGGATGTTTACATGGCTTAGCCAGAGGGGTTTGTGAATCCGAAGCATCCAAATAGAGTGTGTAAGCTTGAGAAGTCCATTTATGGACATAAGCAAGCGTCTCGCAGATGGAATCTTTGCTTCGATGAGAAAGTCAAAGAGTTTGGATTTGTACGAAACAAAGACGAATCTTGTGTATATGTCAAAGCCAGTGGGAGTATAGTAAGCTTCCTCGTTCTATATGTCGATGACATATTACTCATAGGAAACGACATCCCGACTCTGCAGGAGGTTAAGTCCTGGCTCGGGAAGTGCTTCGCTATGAAGGACCTCGGAGAGGCTTCTTACATTTTGGGAATAAGGATAGTAAGAGAAAGAAGTAAGAAACTAATTGGACTTAGTCAGAATACTTACTTGGAGAAGGTACTAAAACGTTTTAGTATGGAAAACTCAAAGAAGGGAGAACTACCGATACAAGGAAATGCCAAGTTGAGTAAGACTCAAAGTCCGAGTACCGAAGTTGAGATAGCAAAAATGAGCCGAGTACCATACGCTTCCGCAGTTGGCTCAATCATGTACTCTATGACTTGTACTCGCCCTGATGTAGCCTTCGCTTTGAGCATGGTTAGCAGATATCAAGGGAACCCTGGCAAAGCACATTGGATTGTGGTGAAGAACATCCTTAAGTACCTTCGGAGGACGAAGGAATGGTTCTTAGTCCTTGGAGGGAGTGATGACTTGAAGGTGTGAGGGTATAGTGACGCCAGCTTTCAGACCGACAGGGAAAACTACCGTTCGCAGTCGGGCTGGGTCTTTACCCTAAATGGAGGAGCAGTGACTTGGAAAAGTTCCAAGCAAGAAACCGTAGCTGATTCAACGTGCGAATCAGAGTACATCGCAGCGAGCGAAGCGTCGAAGGAGGCAATATGGCTAAATAACTTCATTGGTGATCTTGGAGTTGTACCGGCCATAAAGGAGCACATGGAGATTTTCTGTGATAACGAAGGTGCGGTTGCCTTGACCAAGGAACCGAGGGATCATGGTAGATCTCGACATATCGACAGAAAATATCACTTCATTAGACATCGCGTAAAAGAAGGACAACTCATAGTGAAGAGGATATCATCAGAAGATAACCCAGCAGATCCGCTTACGAAGGGACTGAGTAGGGTTAAGCACTTGCAGCATGCTAGGAGTATTGGGCTGAAGGATGATATTAGCATAGATTAGATAGTATTAGAAACGTATAATAGATAAATGTAATTAACATTTGATGATTAAATAAAGGAGTTTTATTTATGAGTAAAGTTACTGTCACATGTTAATTGTTTAACTATTGTTTCACTTTGCATGTTTTGACTTCCAGAATAATTGAGTTTATTAGGAATAATCGAATTATTCGAATGGTCCACAATCGTTCATATGTTGGGAGTAGATATGAATGAAGATTGTCATGAATTGGTGTGTAGAGTGTCTAAATGGTGTTAGACATAGCAAGGGTTGCTGCAACGTTCATGAGTGCTTATGAACTGGTTTTGAGCATTGGAATAAACCCGCGCTTGCTGGAATCACCTTATGGAATACGATATAAAAGGTGATCGCGAGACGATAATATCATATGGTCTTAAAACCTAGATATATGGTTTATTATTTGTTAATTGATTGTGCATTGATAATGCGAAAACGCATCAGTAACTTGATGTTATAAAACGCATTGTTGTGTATAGTTGGTTAATGAATAAGTAAATGCATATAAGTCGAAGTTTATCTGTAAATTTTATCCTAAGAGGGTAGAAGAGATATCTTGGCCACTTGATGATTTGATTTGACTTATGTGCCGGGCCCGGTCAGAACTGAATTGATGTGTTCGATTAAGTTCTATGTCAAATAAATCGGAGATCGAGAAATCTAAATGCTAGACTAACCATTCCATAGGATTGTCAGCATGATATCTAATAGAGGACTGTACGATCCCTTATCTAAAGAACAAGATTGATTAGATCAGAGTTGACAGCGTCTTTGAGAGCTACGATTGCAAACTGTATTGTACTTGTATAGTTACTAGACTTATCCAAGTGGGAGACTGTTGGAATAGTGTCTAAGGCTATAACTATATTCGGTGGTGCATGGTCCTTTTGGGTTGCCTTCACCATAGCAACTTGAAGGATGATTTATTAAGAGAGAGTAAATATTATAAGGAATAATATTTAGCTATTTGATTAATATAAGTCATAAATTAATTGGTATTAATTTGGTGACTTAAAGAGATTAATTAAATAAGAGGGTATAAACTGTCAATTGTTTGATAGTTAGACTTTAGACTATAAATCCATTAGGATACACCTTGGACGGATTCTAAGAGCTTTAGGATAGCTCAAATCGTCCATAGGGTTATCTATGGAATGGATTTGGATAGCCTTAAGAGAAGATTATCCAATTAGGGTTTAGGGTGAAGCCCTTAAGGAGTCTGATAGTATAAATAGCCCCTATGGATGAGGGAATTGGACACACAACCTTAAGCAAGGAACCTCTGGTTGAATTCCTCCCCTCTCCTCTCTCCTAAATCATCTTGCTTGCTATTGGTGTTTGTAAGCCATTAGAGGAGTGACAATTGTGACTCTAGAAGCTCCAAGACAAACAAGATCAACAAGGGATTCAAAGGTATGATTCTAGATCTGTTTTAATATTGTTGTTTAACCTAATTAGCCATTAGAAGTCTTGGATTCAAAATCATGTTTATTAGAAAGCCTAGATCCAAGCATTAGGGTTTTGCATGCGCACATAGGAACGTTCTTATGGCTAAAACCCATCAATATAGTCATATATGTTCCATCAGTTAATTCAGTTCCGACGCTCTTGGGTAGCAAGGGTGTACAAACCTACTTGGACACTCATCAATTACATTCTAGTAAACTATTATAGAAATAGTTTAGGGGATACAAAATATTATCCCTATTACAAGAAATTACACCAGAGTCAGTTCATTCATGAGTCTAAACTACATGCTATATGAAGGGATACTCTTACAGAGATTCCTCTTACATGGATACAATTATATGGATACTTTTTTACAGAGATTCCTCTTACATGGATACACTTATAGGGATACTTTTACATAGATACTATGTGGTAAGAAACAATAAGGGACTAACCATTCCTAAACCCGACTGTTAGCAACAGAGGTAAATGGACATCTACGGATGTCTACGGTTTATACTTATACTAGGGAGACCTTTACGGGATTAACCAGTCCTTCAACCTGCTGTTAGCTACAGAGAAAAATGAACATCTACGGATATTCAAGGTGAATACGTTTCGGCAGTCGCGATGTCGTGTTTATCCTACTACAAAAGGATAATACTTATATGGCTATATTTTCCCTATTACTTTTATTTTGTGATACATTCACGTAAACGATGAAGTAGACTATATATATTAATAGTAGTCATAAAGGGGAAAACCATCTTTGTTACAGCAAAACATACAAGTCTTGGTAGAAGACTACTTCCAAAACATTCAGGTCTTGGTAGAAGACAACTTTTTATACTAGTAGAAAATATGAGATTTTCTAGGAGTTTTCAAAACATATACAAACAATTACATTGAACGATTTCAAATGTTATCATCAAACTTATACTAACTTTGACATTAAATACTTATGAACTCACCAGCTTAAATGTTGGCCTACTCGCTTTCAAAATAACTTGTATTCTCAGGTCACCAGTAGACAGGTACGATGACCAGGTTATGCGAAGATGGAGCAGTCAAGACTCGTCTTTTATTTTGATTAGTTATCATGTTGTCTTATTACTATGAAAGAACACACATGTATTAAACTATTACTATTAATGAAATGGACGATGTTGTTGCTTGTTTACTACTTTACATTTGTTGTGATACATTACATGACGTCCTCCGCCCCAGAACGTTTCCGCCGTTCTCGGTTTTGGGGTGTGACAGGGGGGTGGGGCCCTTTAATATTAAATAATTATATTTTTTTCCTTTTAAAAAAAAAGTAAGGCAAAACCTCATAAATGGTCCTTGTGTATTGAAATGACAAAAATACCCCTCACTTAACGGTAGAAAGCTGACGGAGTTAGGCGGAAGGACCGTTTGTTAAAAGTATTGAAACCACAGGGACCATCTATGAGTTTTTTTTTGAACTTAGGGACTAAACTTGATATTTTCAGAAACCACACAGACCATTTTTGAAGTGTTGTCTTGATATAATATATTGATTATTTTGAATTATATGATAATATATAAATCTATTATAACGTTATAATTTCAGTTGTTTGAATGATTTCTACTCAAGAGTTACACATTAATGTTTTAATTTCTATTATTATAATTATTTAAAACATCAAAGATTATTTTTTGATTTTAAAGGTAACAATATAATCATTTATATAAAGTTATTTTTAACTATTGTTATTATAAGTTATTTTAAGCTACTTATTTGAAAATTTTTAACGATTATATAAATATATTTAGGAAATATTTTAGTTAAACTAATATTACAATTTAATTTTTGCATTTATCACTATAATTTATCACTTTTAACTATTTACAAAATATTATTTGGTTTTTTTAGTGGAACTGAAATTTATATTTAAGTTGACACTGTAATGTTATATTTAAATTAACAATTTAAGTATTTTGTCCAAACTATTCAAAAATTGTAGCTTTAAACTGATAATGGTTTACATGCAACAACATTTTAAATTTAATAAATTAAGTATAATATGTTAAAATTTAAAGACATAACTTTCTTAATAGAAGTAAAGGTATTATTATAAAATTGAAATTTAGTCTATTTATGATTACACTTTAGGTTTGATATTTATTTAACCTTATTAACCAACTTATAATCATTATTAGAAAGACACTACAATTTATCACTTTTACCTATTTATAAAATAATCTTTAGATTGTTTAAGTTAAATAAAATTTATATTTAAGTTGAGTCTATAATGTTATATTTTAATTAATAATTTA
The DNA here is from genome assembly GCF_052625555.1 of Lactuca saligna. Classification (NCBI taxonomy): domain Eukaryota; kingdom Viridiplantae; phylum Streptophyta; class Magnoliopsida; order Asterales; family Asteraceae; genus Lactuca; species Lactuca saligna. The sequence continues at coordinate 70,886,562 of NC_136419.1, read as the reverse complement.
AGTATTTTATACAAATTGTTCAAAAATTATACCTTTAAAATGATAATGGTTTACATCCAACAATATATTAAAACTAATAAATTAAGTATAATATGTTAAAAGTTAGAAAACATAATTTTATAAGTAGAATTAAAGATATTATTTTAATATTGAAATTTAGTTTATATATGAATACACTTTAGATTTGATATTTATTTAACTAATTACCAAATTATAATTATTATTATAAAGAAATTGAAAAGTCATGAAAGTTTCAAATGAATGTGGTGAAAAGAAAAAAGAATGAAAGTTTTAAATGCATGAGATTCAAGAAAAAATGTTATCTTTATAAGTATGTATGATGAAATATATTATCTGGATCGGTAATGGAAAACTTTTGACCAATAATAGTCAATAAAATTGTAATCGTTTTTTCTATATATATGTACAATAAATACTTGTATAAAAAAATTTATTTTTTTAACAAATCATATAAAACTACTACTAAAATATGCAATTAATGGTAAAACGTCTAAAAAATTTGAGTAAATTAAACGATTGGTTCCTATGGTTTGGGATAATTTGTATGTTTGATCCCTAACTTATTTTTTTAACTCGGAAGGTCTTTATAGTTTGTTTTTGTTGCACGCTTGGTCTCTATCTTACCTACAAAGACTATTTGACCCTCGATTTTTAGTATATTTACATAAGGTAAGGTAATATGAAATGGAAGTGAGGTTGGTGGTGTATTTATTTAAATAAATAAAAAAATCAAGGGAAAAATAGTTTTTTTTTTATATAAGACATGGACCAAGCACGTAACAAAAACAAACAGTAGGGACGTTATAAGTTAAAAAAATAAGTTAGAAACCAAACATAAAAAATATCCCAAACCATATGGATCATCCATGTAATTTACTCAAAAAAAATATTAACAATAAAACCCATCTCACTTCCACATGGCTGGTAACTATTACTTTGCTTAACACCAATTTTAGTTTTGAACAAAAGATAAACTTTGATATTCATACATGTTCAAAGACTATAGTTTATTGTTAATAAATATAAAAGAAAAATTAAATAATATAGATATTTTTTATAATTCTTATACTTTATTACTTTGTAAGTCATTTTCCTAAAACATTATTGATGACTAAATTGATGCAACGGATACCATAGACACGAGTTAACTTTTTATTTAAATTGAAACGAGTTTGGTACATCAAATTGACCATTATTTTTCTTTCTTTCTTTCTTTAATTTTTTTTAAGTTTTTTCATCAATAATATATCTATAAAGTATATGTAGCATTATTCACTTTAGATTGCAAAATGGTCTTATGCAGTCATGCAGAATTTATATTTTAAAATATGTGTGCTCGTAAAAAACTAGTGTCTTTTTCTATAGTAAAACTCACTTGAATTATGCTTTAGGATTTTAGCATAATGTGAAAGACATTTGTGGCCTTTTAACCATTTGAAAGGGTTCCTCTTGGATTGTCAAAGGGACAAAATAAAAACTGGAAAATGGAAAATAATATTACCGTCAACTTGGTCCACATAGATATAATCAATATTATTTTAATTAATAAATATGTTTATTTATATTTAGATGTCATGTAAAGACCGTTGTTAAATAAAAAAGTATATATTTTAACTGTCATTTTTATATCGAGTGAAATAACCCGACATAATAAAAAAAAAGGATTAAATACAATTCCATTAAAAAATTTAATGCTATTTTGTAGACTTAGATGTTTCGGTTGCATCTTGTAAATTATATTAACTTTTAATTTAACGGTCTTTTCTAGCATTTAAACTGAAAGTAAACTATCATCTGATTTTAAAAATGCCATTTTGTTTTATAAAATGCATTTTTTTTTTCTTTCTTTCTACCAGTTTATTTTCAATACAAACCTTTAATATTCATACATTGTATATTTGTATGCCTATAATAATTAGATACACTTTACCTTGAATATGTATTTTGCAAGAGTCGAGGTGTTGAAGGTTTGACCATTTATCCTACGTTATATCATGGTACACTTTACATGTAACGGTGTGTAACGTACAGACGTAACAAGTGAACTCATAACTTTTGTACAATTTAAATAGATTTTAAATATCTATACCAACTTTGACATTTTTTTATCACCAAACTATCATAAATTAGTTTCATTATCACAATATTTTTGTTTTTTTTTTTTAATAAATTTCATTGAATTGAAAACCAATCGACCCTAATTTCATCAAGTGTTTATCAACAATAAGGAACCGATGTTTTTAAATATAGATTTCATAATTTATCCACACAACATATATACAAAATTATTATGGATATGTTTGGTAAAACTAGTCTGTACCTTGAAATCTGATAGTTTACAATTTAAAGTTGTAGTTTTTATTTGTCTACAATTTTTCATAAAAACACAAATAATGTTTTTAACGACGTAAAACTACATAAAACTAAAAGTTAGAAGTTCGTAAAATCTCTCAAAATCTATATAAAATAGCTTTTGAATTATTAGTTTTTTTTAGATAAAAGTTTTAAACTAGTACTAACGAACAAAGTTTTTTCATTAATTTAAAATTTTTATCGAAAAACTAATAACTTTTAAATGATTTTTAAAAGCTCGAAGCCGAAGATACATATGGCTGACATGTCCTTTATGCATGTATGCTTTGTACTATGGATGAACAAAGAACCGAAATGAAAAACTTAACAAAAAAAAAAAAAAAAAAAAAAAACCCGATAAAGTTTGTGCTTTTCAACCTCCCGAAATAGAAAATAGTACATAACAATGGAAGGCAGAGGCGGTTTTGTATAGTGTCCAGTAATAATACCGACAATCCCTGACTTCCGCTTCCACAGTGTAAAAGTTTTTGAAATTTTCTTTCCTACTATTATGCAACTACTATTTTTTTTTTTTTCGATGTCACACCCACTATGTGATATGCATCCGATAAAAAGTTGCTACTGGAAAATTATTTCATAGTTAAAAAAAAGTAGTTTCCATGGATATTTTTTTTGGAACGGAGTTGGGTCCTTAAAGTCTTGATGTGGCCCAAACCATATATATTATTATAGAGAATTTGTTTTCAATACCATTTTCATCATTAAAATCTAATAGTTTACTATCAATTTTTGTTTTCACTATCACATTCTTATTGGCTTTTAATCTGAAACATTTGGAAAGAGAAAATAGATTACTCATACAAGAGCATCTGAATTCACTAGAACGCTCGGTTGTTTAATCCATGATAGAGACCGGAGATTTAAGAAAGTAATATGACATCTACAAGTGATCTGCCGACAGGAAATTGAGTTTTATGAAGAGTCACTTCTTAATAAAAGTTTGCCCAACTTCTTTAAAATATTAAGTTTAGACAAAACTTCAAAAATGATCCCTGTGGTTTTTGAAAATATCAAGTTTAGTTCTTAACTTCAAAAAATCTCACAAATGTTCCATGTGGTTTCAAAACTTTTAATTTTTAGTCATTCCGCCTAACTCCGCCAGCTTTCTACCGTTAAGTAAGGAGAATTTTCGTCATTTCAATATCTAGGTACCATTTATGAAGGGTTTTTTTTTTATTATTTTAAATATAAAGAAAACTAAAAAATAATTATTTTTAAATATATAATGGTCTCTCTCTCTCTCTCTCTCTCTCTCTCTCTCTCTCTCTCTCTCTCTCTCTCTCTCTCGTAAACCAATACAATCAACACATATCCTTGTTCTTCCCTTCTGCCTTACCCATCCCGTTCCCTCACAATCGACCCAGGAGCACCGAGATTAGCCGCTTGTGAGCCTTCTTCCCTTCCCCTCGCGAATCGCCATCCACTGTCGAACCATACCCCTCGTCACTTCATCCTCTTCATGATTGGTCGTCAATCAGAGGCTAATGTTTAATTTCATTCATGTTTCCTTTTTGTCTAATGTGGTTCATTGGCATTCATATCCTCCTTCACCTTCTAGCTCCTCCTTTCAAATGTCACTTCTACATTTTCCTTCCTCTATATTTTGTGTTAGGTTAAAACCCAAATCAGATATAACACAACCCAAAGTTATGAAGTCAAAATCGTTTCAAACCCTAATCGGGGGAGAGAGTATCGGTGAGATTATGCGTCTGCTGCAAATATGGGGGTTTTCTTGAAAACATCATGAATATAAAACTTGATCTTGAAAGGATATACATGATGCATACGTTTAGGTTAGATTTTCTACATATTTCTTTCTCTTTGATTTTCTGCAAATTTCTGGGTTTGTAAACTCATAACCAAATCTTCGATTGTGTGTTATTTGTGTGTGTATTTATCTTGATGTTATAGAAATCTTCAGTTAGATTGATAGGTTTCATATGCAATTACAGGTTCCCATTCTCGATCGATCAACGAGGGAATGAGTGGAAGCTATCGAGCAAGTTGGGATTGTAGTTTCTATGGATTCCAATGGCAAAAATTATGAGAAACTAGCACCATATCTTACTCAACCTGTTCATATTTCAAAAGGGAAAGTAGTAACAGGTTTTCAAGGGTGTTTGTCAACTTCACTTTAATTTAGAGAAGTAGAAAAACAAGGGAATGTTGTTAATCCTTTTAAGATCCCCAGAAACCGATTATTTCGACAAGGCTAGAAAGAAAGAAAGAAAAAACACTCGAAAAATGAAAGTGAAATAGACATTAGCGAAGGGGAAAATAATTGAAGACGAAGAGGAAGGGAACCACAAGTGATGTTTGAATTTATGGTGATTGGAAGCAAATAACACAAGTGTGTCCACACACACACACACACACACACACAGAGACCATTATATATTAAAATATATATTTATTAGTTTTCTTTTTATTTAAAATAATAAAAAAAAACCTTCATAAATGGTCCCTAGGTATTGAAATGTCGAAAATGTCCCTTACTTAACGGTAGAAAGCTGATGGAGTTAGGCGGAAGGAGTAAACATTAAAAGTTTTGAAACCACAGGGACCATCTATGAGGTTTTTTTAACTTAAGGACTAAACTTGATATTTTCGAAAACCACAGTGACCATTTTTGAAGTTTTGTATTAAGTTTATTCTCAAGGAGCATATATATATATATATATATATATATATATATATATATATATATATATATATATATATATATATATATATATATATATATATATATATATATATATATATATATATATATATATGGAAATGATCAAATGAGAACACCTAAAAGGTTGAGAACGCGAGAATAATTATATGCATTTGTGATTCCATTTATTCATTTATGGAGAAATGATAAATTTTTACGCACAATCAACATGAATATGCTTTTTCTTTTCGGTTGAAATTAAAAGCGTAAAAATTTATTAATCCTCCACAAATGAATACATGGAATCATAAATAAATATACTTTGTTCTCGCGTTCTCAAGCTTTTTGATGTTCTCATTTGATCGTACTCCTATATATATATATATATATATATATATATATATATATATATATATATATATATATATATATATATATTCCTATGATCCTTTGTCTTACTCTTTCTACATGAAGGCAAGGATAAGCTTGTTTTCCTTTGAGTGATGATCAGTAAATAGCTGTGATGAGGAGTAAAAAAAAAAAAAAAAAAAAAAAAAAAAAAAAAAACTTGTTAAGCTATTGCACCCCACACTAGTTAGGTTTCAAGTTATACCGTAGTGTACTTGAAAATTAGGTCATAACTGATGGAATGGTACTGAATATGCTTTTAAAGATAACTCAAGATAAATACTAGTACAATAAGTGATGTATCATACCCATATGGCCATATTAACCTTTCCAATAATGGCTTGTGCTTTGTCAATTCATCAAATAAAAGTGATTGACAATGAGTCTAATGGTCCATGTGAATCGAGTAATATATCTTATGACATAGAATTTATGGGTAAAATTAGTTCATAGAAGACATGTGGGTGTTATTCCCTTCTACCCCATCTCTTTTAATTGGACAAAAAATCGACAACCAGTTAAAGTTTACTATGAGTAAAGCCCACCGTTTATTTTCAACCTCACTTATTCTAAAATTGATGTTTTTCTTAAGCCCGCATTATTCATAAATTATGACTCTGACCCTGTTAGTTTATGATTAAACAAATATTTAATTGTATCATCATGTTAAACCGAAAACTTAAAGCAAATGTTCATTGTAATAAGCCAATAAGACAACATAGATAAAAAAGTCGAGTGTTATTCGAACAACTATTTGTTTATATCAAACTATATCGTCGTTTACCTAGCTGATCCATCTTCTTCATTCCGTCAATATTAAAAATAATAATATGAGTTCATAACTTGTATCAAGGTTAGTGTTATAGTATAGCTTTGATGTTTTGTTGGTCTTTCTCATGTTCTCATTGATTGCACCTTTCATTAATTCCTTTCCAACTTTAGTTTCCAAACACTTCTACGCAACTACCAACTTTTGATAGAGATTCTTAATTAAATTATCCATCCTATTTGTACTATAGAGTTATACAAATCGATCATTTCTAGAGAAAAGATGATATATGGTGAAATCTATAGCAACTTAGCAATCTCATGGCTTGTAAGACAATGGATATTTTTGAAGTCTTTAATCATCCTTAGAATGATCACTAACATCATATCAGTATAGCACATTACAAATAACGCCTTGTGTGTGTCTTTGCTTTGGAATATTTCTTGAAGATACACATACATGTAAAAGGCTTACATATATAGGTTACAGGAATACAGGTAGTCCAAGGACCACGTTAGCTAGTATGACGCGGGAAATATCCAAAAAAAAAATCATAAAGACGTTTTCATAAAAGCTTCTTTCATCTCTTGTTAGGTATTCTATTGCATGAGATTACATTAAAATAAATAAATAACATGCAAACCAAAACATTGGTAATATTGGCAATGCTATACACGTACAGTAACAAAAATAAATCATCAATCATAATTGATCAAATATAACCAAAACCAAGAGATTTAATTAGATTTAAAAACCTTATACAAACTCACAAAGAAGAGACCATGGACCAAAAATGAGCTTATAAACAAACCCTAACTCTAAGTATCAAAAGGATTAACAAGGTAGGAGCTTTTTACCTCCAAAAGCCTCCTAAGATGATGTAGATTCACGATCTTGAAGCTCAACCATGTCCAATGCTTGCTCACCAACTTCTTCTTCTTGCAAACACACCAAAAAGGCCACCAAAGTCACTTTCAAGCTCAAGGATCACACTCTCAAAAGGGACTAAGGTTTTTAGGGATGTTCAAAGGCAGTGGAGTCTGATAAAAGTGAGGGTCCAAGGTCATAAGTGAGCTTAAATAGGGCTCTGCCCTAAAATTAGGGTTTTAGAGAATGGCTACATACGCCCCACGTAAGTGGATCACGGTCCGGACTCCGCATGCCCTTGTACGCTAAGCGCCTAAGCGTACATAGACGTACGCCCAATGTATGAATGAACTTCTTTTGAAATAAAATCAACAACCCAAGGACTAAAAAAGACATACCATAATCCGAGTGTTACACCACACAAAGGAATGGGAACCAAATCAACCAAATACTGCTCCCTTACTAACTGAAGAGTGCAACCTCGATGAACCCTCGCAACCCGATCAAATCTATCATCTGCAATCTCAACATCTAGAGGACAGTCCGACTCCCCCGGAGCTCCAACAAACCTCTTGCTAAGTGCAGGCGATACACAGGATCGGTTAGCCCCCGAATCAAACAATACCAAAACAGAAATACCGTTCACGAGAAACGATCTTAAAATAAAACACATAAATATAACCAACAATTTAATATAAATAAAGAGAAAAAGAAAAGATACATACTCGTCACCACATTTGGTGTCGCAAGAGGCTCCTCGGCAGTCAATTGAAAAACCCTACTCTTCACCATAGGTGCATCTGCTCGGCCCTGGCGTCCGTCAGTACTTCGAAGAGTTGTAGGAGCGGGTGCTGACACCGGTCTTACTGTAGCCAAACTCGGACAATGGGCCTTCTTGTAGCCCCTCTGATTTCAATGAACGCAAATCAGATCAAATATCGGGGTGGTGGTGATGGTAGTAGTGTAATCCCTGTTAATATGACTAGTTCAGTCGCACTTGAAGCAACCAGAACCACCCATCGTGCATCCTGCCGCACTTGCCACATCATCCCCGACCCTGCTGACCTTTCCCTCTCACATCAACAACCTTGGGTCTCTTTCCCAAACCCCCCGATACCTGAGCCTCATTTAGCTTCCTCTTCCTCTCTATCTCGAGATCATTCTCTCTCTCTCTTTCTTTCTTTCTCTCTCTCTCTTTCTCTCTCTCTCTCTCTCTCTCTCTCTCTCTATATATATATATATATATATATATATATATATATATATATATATATATATATATATATATATCTACCTAGCCATCCCTATCATATCCTCCAGCGTCTTGCAACTGGATCGGCTCAAAAAATGTCGAATGTCACTCCTCAACATCTCATGATATCGAGCCTTGTTCATCTCCTCATCCATCATATAGTGCGGAACCAAAAGTTCCCACTCCCGAAACATTGTGGTGATCTCAGCTACCATCTTAGTAGTGTGACGGAGATCCTGAAACTCTCGCACCAACTGTTTGACCTCAATCATTGTTGTGAACTCAGCCATGAACCTGGTCACAAAATCATCCTAGGTCATTGAATCAATCGCAACATCACCAACTTAGCGCCCAACCTCCTCCCACCAATCACATACCTTGTCCTTCAGAAGAGAGGAGGCAAGTCTGACCTTTGCTCACTCCGGGCAACTGATGCGGAAGGCGTTAGCAACATCCACTAACCCCCTCCTACTCGCTATCGGGTCCTTCGCCGCCCCGATACTCTGAAGCTCCACATCCCCAAAACTCCCTGAAGGTCAAAGAACGCGTTCCTACCAAAGCTACCATCTCAGAATGAAATGATCTCAACCACTCATCCAGAATCTCTAAAATGCCCTCCTTGACCATACCAAAGATCACAGGAGTCTTCTCAAGAATGTCACGCATAATCTCAGATGAAATGAACTCCCTCATCTGATCATACAACTTCCCGACTCCAGTACCTGAGCCTAAGCCCTCTTCAACACTAGAACTGCCAACAAGTCGACTTCGCAATGTCACCATACTGAAAATAGAGCATACAAATCATCAGAATTAGCACTAGAATATATCGAGGGATCAAAAACTATTCAAGCTTCCTAGTTTCATTGCAACTCTCCTTGACTCGAGTACGGATCTTCTGCTTCTAGTAGTACGAGACCATACTACCTACAACATCTATATGTACTTTCCTCAAGGATTTCATTGAATAAACCAAGTCATTTTATATCCATACAATTAACCCTCCTCAAGACAAGGCTCCAAACATAATACCTCATCCGAGGTTTTCCTAGGGAAACTCCATGCCACTCTCCACCATCAATTGTAGAAGGAACTCCCGCTAACTTCCTCTAACTAGCTCATGAATACAATTACATATCACCAAAACTAGATAATTCTTCGAATGAAATGTCTCATACAACAACGGTTAGACTCAGACAAGAGCTGCACAATAGAGTTAAAACCTAACATTCTAAAAGTATTTAGTCTCGATAATATGTAACTTAACATATTCTCTCACTAATTAGTTGAGGCTAGTGAGAACTCCTAATAGCACAAAGCAAACAACATTCAAGCATCAAGTAATCAGAACCAAGCATCACCTGAACCAAGCATCACCTAATCAGGACATCCTATCACTATCTGATGAGTATTAGCATGCAAGCATACAAGCTCATTGTAACGATCGTTTTCCGAGGTATAAATTTATTTAATTCTCAAGTTTTATTTTGGGCCATAATAGATTTAATTAGGAGAGTGGGCCTTTTGTTGGGCCAAGTTATAGCCTACCCATAAGCCGTACGCGGGGCGTAACCCATTGTACGTTGGGCATAAGGTCTAAATGAAGCGTGAGGAAGAGAGGCGTACGTGCAGTGTACCATAGTGTACGCCCAGCGTAGGCGGCTAGAGGAAAAACCCTAATTTTAGGGTTTGAGACGTTTTTAAACCCCATTATAGCCTCCCTTTTGGCCTCCTCACTTGTCATTCACACCAGAGAAACCCTAGTTCGTCCCCTTTGCTCCTTGCTTGTGTGTGTTTGATCTTTGAGCTTATTTTTGTGAAGAAGAAGAACAAGAGAAGTGGAAGAAGGAGAACTTGAGTACCTTGAGCTCAGAGATCTGGGATCAATCCTTCATTTGGCATTCAAAAGAGGTATAAAGCTTTCAACTTTCCTCTTGTGAGTTTAGATCTAGGAGTTTTGGAAGTTTGGACCTTTTTAGGTCCAAAGGAGGGACCTTTATCTTACAACTTCGTTTTTGGAGCTTGGGATTGCTATCCTTGAAGCTCAAGTGTCCCCATAGCAGTAAAGTTTCGATCTTTGAGGCTTATTTGGAACCATGCATGAGATCTAGCTGGTTTTATGGAAGTAGAATGTTATTTGTGAGAGTTTGAGCCTTTATGAGACTTATAGGCCATCAAGTAAGCAACTTTATGGCTTAAGTCATTGAATAAGCTTAGGATCTGGATTTGTAGCTTCTAGATCGGATTATTAAGCACTTAATGAGTTGTTGGCTTAACAGGGCTGTACGCTGGGCGTACAAGGAAGTACACACCGCGTACACTCCACCAGCCAGTACGCTTAGTGTACCTTGGTGTACGCCCCGCGTACGCAACCAGTTTGGGCTTCGAGTGTTGGGCCTCGGTGTGGGTTGGGTTTCAGGCTTAGGGTCCTTGGGCCTTTATGGCCCATCATAATTCAGATGCTAAGGACCAAGGATTTGGTATTGGGCTTGAGTAAGGCCCAATAAAAGGATTCTAGGCCCAATATAGCAAATTGGGCAATTAGTGGGCCTATAGTGGGGCTATAGATCGACTTAGAATGAATTGAGGTTTTGGGACATGTTGTGTCCCACACCATAGTAGGGGTAAAATGGTCATTTTACCCATAGAAGAATCCTTATTCTGATTTAGTATTTATTTCCCATTATAGCTGGGAAGCAGCCGGAGCAGCCGTCAGGGATTTCTCATTCAGGATTTCAGCAGTCAGCGTCACGAGGTGAGTTTCCTTCCAGTAGGAACGGGTCTAAGGCCACAATGCCGACCCGTTTAACTAGCAGTAGTTTTCGAACTTCGGTCTGATGCAGTAGTTAGGATGTTTGATGCCTTCGTGGCTCAGACAGGGTTTATGTGTTATGTGTTCCGGGCTACGGCACGATGCAGTATGCAGTTTATGTGTTCATGCTAGTTGATATGTTTATGCTATGCTATGATATTCTCAGTTAGTTCTGGATTTCGGTCCGATGCAGTTAGTTCCGGACTTCGGTCCGATGCAGGGGACAAGGTCCCAATCAATTCCGGACTTCGGTCCGATGCAGTTTCCGGACTTCGGTCCGATGCAGAGGGCAAGGCCCTGGTTAGTTCCGGACTTCGGTCCAATGCAGTTTCCGGACTTCGGTCTGATGCAGTGGGTAAGGCCCAATATGTGTTTATATGTTATTGTATGGTATGTGGTAGTTTGGGGGAGCTCACTAAGCTTTGTGCTTACAGTTTTAGTTTTGGTTTCAGGTGCTTCCGCAAGTAAAGGGAAGAGCTCGGGTTGATGGCATCGCACACACCACAGCTTCAGTTTGTCCTGGGAGTTGTTTTAGCTTTTCATAGATATGATTTGATACAGTCTTGATACAGTTTCCTCGTAATCCTTTGCTATTGTTTTGAGATATTGACGTACGAGTTTTACTTTATGATATTAACATGCTATTTTTAGTAATTATTAAAAAAAAAAATTGGGTTGTATTTTGGGATGTTACACTCATACAATAGGCATACAAAGGCATCTTTCTTAGCATTCTATCATGAAAATATTGAGTATATCCTTAGCCCTAACTAGCATGAGATTCATAGATTCACAGATCAAATCATACCAGATAACATGTATGGGTGTTTTGAGAAAACTTACTTGAGCTTGGTCGATTGCATGCACCACATGGTTTCTTGTATTAGAAAATTTTTCTCTATTTTAAAACATTTATTTTTTAAAAACTTTACCAATTCCTTGAGTTCAGACACACACGAGAGTATGTATAAATACCTCAAACCAAGGCTCTGATACCAACTTGTAGCGTCCCAACAATAAGACCATAAAATTTTTCATTTTTAGATTAATAAAACAACAACCCATATCATTGTCATAAAACCAAAGTTATCAAAATGTATTGATACATCATCAATATCATAGTAAATCGCAAAATGGGCGAGTGGTGTGTGCTCTGCAATCATCCCGAGCTCTTCCCTTTGGAATCAGAAGTACCTGAAACATAAACTGAAAATCGTAAACACAAAGCTTAATGAGTTCCCCAACATACTGCATACCATACATACATAACACATAAGGGCCCCTGTCCAATGAGTGTAACAGGCCCTACCCACACTCGCATAACGGGGCCCGCCCAATAAGTATATTGGGCCCTGCCCAAACTCGCATAATGGTCCCCGCCCAATGAGTATAACGGGTCCTGCCTAAACTCGCATAACAGAACCTTCCTAATAAGTATAACGGACCCCGTTCACATATAATTCATATTAGCATAATAGGTAATAGCATATAGAATAACCATCGGGCCCCGCCCAGTAGGCATACAAGCACATACACATATAAGAGTCACATAAACATCAAGTATTGTAACATAACAGATCATGGTCTAGCTTTGGTGCCTTCGACCTGCTAAACATGTTGAGGAAACTCACCTCAAACTACTGAATCACACTAATAAATCTATGTTGCTGGTCCGAAAAATAATTGGACCCTAACACATACTAAGAGTCTAAACTAGGGTAAAAGACATTTTTACCCTTTACCCAACTTGACCCAAAGCCTAGGCCCAATCCAATTGTCTAAAAGCCCAAAATTCCAAAATAATCATTCCAAGCCCAATTATGGCCCAGTTTTCCAAATTGGGCCCAAGTATCTTTCTTGGGCTTTCAAACCAAAAGTCTAATAAAAAATCAATAGTCTAACACTAACATACTGATGGCACAACAAGGCCCAAGACAACTATGGCTCAATACCGAGAAGCCCATAACACCAAAGCCTATTGTTGAGTACGCAGGGCGTACTCAGCCTGTACGCTAAGCATACTTGCTTAAGGGCTTGTATGTTGCGCGTGCCAGCTTGTGCGCCCAGCGTACTCAAGTAGATTGGCCAACTTATTCAACTCTTAAATGGTTAAGACTTCACTCCAAAGCTTAGATCTAACTTCCTTAAGGTGGTTTATCACGTAAAGTTGTCAACTTTATGTGCATGCATAGCTTAATGAGACTATAGAGCTCAAAAGAGCTTAATAAATGACTTGATGCATGGATTAGACCATAAACACTATAAAGTTTGCACCTTTAAGCTTAAGGAACCCTCTAAAGATCCCGATCTACAAGATTTAGCTTCTAAAACGGCCTTAACCCATCAAGACCAACCAAAAAGGGACAAAGAAGCATAAAACCATAACATGAAGAGATCTAAGCAAAGAGTAGACAAGGTATGAACATTATACCTCAAAAGTCACCAAAAGATGAAGCTAACTCAGGATCTCTAAGCTTCCTTCCAATGAATGAGTCTTCTAATTTCTTCCTCTATCACTTCAAGGAGCATAAACCACAAAAAATCAAGACCAAGTCTCAAGAACACTCAAGGATGCTATTAGGTTTCGAGATTAGGATTTAAGGACAATGGAGGCTGATAAAGAGGCCATCTCTAGGGACTTAAGGAGCTTATATAGGGTGCAACACCCTAAAACTAGGGTTTCATTAAACCCCACTTACACTTAGCGTACTCCTCGTACGCCCAGTGTGCGAGGCTCAAATCCACGATCAGACCTCCTCCTTAATACGCTAAACGTACCATGTGGTACACCCCCCGTACTAACCCCAAGGACCAAATTGCAATATTTTAAATAAAAAGGGCTAAAAGGAAACATACCAAATTCAAGTATTACATTAATATCATCAAAATGTGATCATTAAATCATGTATTAAGAGTCTATGTATAGGAACTTATAGAATAATGGAGTCAGATAAAGGGTGTACCTGAAGTAGAGTCACACGACTGGACTTTATTATCTCTAAGATATTTCAGGTTTTTTGGGCAGGTTTGTTTCCAATGTCCCTTCAATTGGTAGTAAAAACAAACGGACTCTTTAGGGTCAACACATGGATTTATCCTAAAAATAGCCTTTCTTTTTTACCATACAATCAAACGATTTGATCTTGGATGACCTCTTTCCATTGGGAAGAGAAATCTTTTCTGGATCACCATTGTCACCGTTGTTAATGTCCATGGAAACCTTGGAATTAAATCTTATAAACATCTCTGATTCAGATGTGCTTTTAAGCATTTCTATATTAGAAACCATCAACATTTGGGTCATATCAATTAGGGTCATGTCGATATTCCTTATATAAAAGTTCTCAATGAACTAACCATATGACTTTAGAAGCGAGATTAGAACCAATTCAATGGCTTGCTCAATTGGGAAAACGAAGCCCAATCTATCAAACTTTTCAATGTACGATTTCTTTTTCAGAACATGCACACACACACACACACACAAAGTTTCTATCTTGATGTTTACATGCCAATAGGGATCGAGTAGACTCATATCTTTCAACTTAAGGAAAAACGTGATGTTGGGAGAGTCATAGGGGAGAAGGTGGAAGATTTGAAGAAGCATGGTGTCCAGTTCCATCATTTCTTAAGAAAGGGAAAACAATTTCACCTTTACTTAAAATTGGAAGACCATCTCTAGAAGATTGAGGAAAACCACTTCCATAAGAATGAGTAAGACCATTTCTATCTTCATAAGACATCAAAAAAATGGGATAAAAGAGAAGTCAAGTCATTTGATTATAATATTTAATTATTAACACATAAATTTAAAATAAGGCTAGGAATCTTCAATTTGAATATCAAAGAGGGATGTTGTAATCAAATTCGAATCTATTTTAGATAGGTAAGGTTTTTACCGATTCCAATCTTATGAAACTCCTAGAATCTATGAGATTCATTGAATCTTATCAATGGCATGTTTAATCTCATTTTATGCTCTCACTTTTGTGACTAGGGATGCCGAAGATCACAAACAAGATGTGAATAACCATGAAAACCCGCTTGACAACCTCGATGTCATTTATCTTCTGTCATTGATGTGTTGGTTAACCACACACACTCCATCAACAATGATAATTTTCAAGATGCCCATCATATCTCTTTATTGTCCCTATTAGTGTGTCAGTTAATCACACATGCTCCACTAATGACATATAAAGCATGACGTGCATTTTCATGGATTAACATAATTTTTACATTTTTCTAAAGTAACTAAGAGTGAGATTTTTAAAAATTGTTTAGTTACTTTATGTGATTATACTTATTAATGAGATTATGTCGTATCCAATCCATTCGGCTAACGCCTCTCCACCACACAAGAGAGCAGTGGGTAAGAGTGGATACTCAATGACGGTCATTTTATAGGCTGCTTCCTTAAACTCCCATTATAGTATGGCTTCGTGAATGACGCATACTAGCAATTTGACTGACTTTTCTTATACATATAATATATTAATCATTTATATATAAATATATATATATATATATATATATATATATATATATATATATATATATATATATATATATATATATAGTATAGGATGTATTTCAAAACCTTTCTAAAATACTAGGTTTAAATTTAAATTTTTGAAATTAATAAAAAAATATTCATTTAATTTAAAAATAAACTAATTTTGATTTAATCTTTACATTTTCATTAAAAAAAACTAATTAAATTAATTAAATAATTAAGGATTAGATAATTATTTACAATTAACCAATAAAATAAATCAAATCCTAAGCCATCTAATTTTCAAAAATAGGCTAGGGTTTAACAGGTTTTAATTGTTCAAATTTTAAGGCTTTTAAAATAACAAATAAGGAAACAAGGTAAACCCTAAAAGGGATACCTCAATTTTCAAAAATAAGCAATGGAGGCTAAGGTTTCTAAAATTGTTGCGAAAAACGAAAATATAAGGGTGGAGGCGAGGGTTTCAAGAACCCTAGTAAATTTTGAAAATTTGCGTCCTTAGGGTTTAGTTTCTATAAATCCTAATTTTGATCTATTCAAGTTTGTCTAAGCTTCGGTCCAATTGAACCTTGGGTGATGAGACTCTTTCCTTACTTGGTGAATTTAGACACTACCACAAATGAAAGAATCAAATTCATATTTCCAATATTGCTAGAAACATACAAATATCAAGTTTTTCATAATTGCCATTGCAAGGAGATATAAAATAAAATAAAACTTTTATTTATTTATAAAAATGCGGAACAAACTTTTCCTTACAATGCAAATTGAAATGAAAACTATGCTATTACATGTTTCCTAGCAATCTATCATAACTCCTAAGAAGTACCTCAAGAATCCTATCTTCAAACCATGCGATAAAAATCCATCTACACAATCAGATTCAACATACTCTTTCTTTAAGTTTCCTTCCCTTTGCTTGATCCTGATAAATATCAAAATGCAACCGAGTCCAATTTGTATTAAGAACCATCAACTGGGAACTTAACAGAGTTAGATAGTAGACTTACGTGAAGCAGAGTCAAACTTTTTTATTCTTCTTTCTTTCAGGTAGCTCGGGCAGCTTTGCTTCCATTGCCCCTTTAATTTGGCAATAGAAACATATGGACTCTTTGGTAATGGTACATGGGAAAATCTCATACTTAGCCTTTCTCTTTACCATTTGTTTAACCGAGTTGACTATGGCCGATCCCTTTCAATTGGGAAGAGAAAGCTTTTCCGGATTTCCAATGTTACCATTTTCAATGTCCATGGAAGTTTGGGAAGTTGATCTTCTAATCAAATTTTCTTTACTAGTCCTTCAAATCATTGCTGATTTAGAAGCACCAAGCAAATAGATAAGATCATTAAGGGTCATGTCATAGTCTGTTCCATAGTAGTCTCAAAGGAACTCACTATGTGACATAGAAAGTGATTAGACATCCAACTTTCCCAAGACTTTGACACCCAACTCTCCCGACTTGTCAATATGTGACTTCATCTCCAAGATTTGATCACACATAGACCTTGCTTGCCAATAGGGCTCGAGTGACCTTGAACTATTCAAGAACTTGTGGGTTAGGAAGAATTAATTGGAGGAGGTGGAGGAAGAGAAGTATGATTTCAATTATCCAACCATGGAACATCATCTTCATTGGGAAAGCTTGTTCCAAGGGATTTGGAATGATCATAGATGTCTAAACCATACATCGAAATTCAAGTTTGTTGATTTAAGTCCATAATATAACACCTAATATGAAATATTAAGGCTAGGACCCAACACAATATTTTATAACTTGGAAGAGGGATGTCGTAATCCAAGCTATACAATATTTGAAGGTAGACGAATGACGATTCACCAATTTCCACCATGAAAAGCGAAATAATTTATTAGGTTTTAATTGGATTTGAAACTCCTTGATCTTTTGAGATTCATTGAACTTTTCAATGACATGTTTTATCTCGATTGTGCCATCTCAAGTTTTGTGACTAGGATGCCGAGGATCACAAAACAAGGTGTGAATAACCATGCAGATATACTTGGTACCGATTAACCACACACACTCCACTAACCGACTTAAGCAAAGTGCAAAGTGTAATTTCATGGGTTAGCACCAAATTCACATTTTCCTAAGTTACTAAGATTGGGTATTAATAAGAGTTTAGTTACATAGTATTTATCATTAATTTTAATGAAGGGAGAATTATAGTCCTTGTCCTACCCGTTTGGGTAACTACCCTCCACCAGTCAAGGAAGCGGTGGGTGAGAGTGGACACCCATAAAACTGCCATTTTATAGGCAGTAACCTTATACCCTCTTATAGACCGGCTTCGTGAATGAGGCCTACTAATGGTAAGACGACTTACTCTTATACATACATACACACACACACACACACACACACATATATATATATATATATATATATATATATATATATATATATAATTAAGTTATAATATTATAAAGTATAAGGGTTGAATTTTAACTTTAAAAATTCTAAGAGCTTAATTTGGAATTAAAGTATTCATGAAAGAAAACTTTTCAAATTCCAAAACTTGAGGACAAGTTTTGAACAAGTCAAAAACTTTTCAATTCCATAACTTATAAGTTTAAAGTAGTTTTTAATTAAAAAAACTCTTCAAGTTCCATAACTTGAGGACAAGTTATGGATGACTTTAAACCATTAAAAGAATATGATTTTTTCTTTATTCATAACCTATGGAAATATTTGTGAGTTTTATGAATCTTAAATATGACTTTTCATATAACTTGAGGATAAGTTATAAAAACACATTTTAGAATCAACTCTTAGATTAATTTGGATTGAAAACAACAATTTCACATAACTTTTCTGTTAATCTAAACAACTCACAAGAACAAGATAATTCAAATCAAACTTTTTCATGAAATTAGCCTAACCATTAAACTAATACAAAACATGAATCTATTGACAATTATCTTTGAAATTAGATTAGTATGAACATTACCACATCAAAAATAGGTTTACAAATCCAAAAATAGCTTAGGGTAATGTTCCTAGTTTAATTCTAGCCAAAACAGTTGAAGATATGCTGTCTGGGGGTCCAACTCGTCGAGTGTAAGAACCAACTCGGAAAGTTGGATGATTTTAGCCTTGGAATCGTCGATTCCCTTCATGGACTCGTCAAGTCTGCTATTCAGACATCAATAGACTTCGCTTTTTCAGTAATTTAAGCAAGTATAACAAGAAAACATGCCTAGCCTCTGATACCACTGTTGGGTTTTAAGCATTCTAACAATCCTATGTTGTACATGCAACCCTAAATACCTTGGATCTATGTTTTCTCTATTATACATGCAACTATGAATATTCCAAGGTATTACCCTAACTAGATACAATCTTTGATACTTGGGTAATAAAATAGATAAAATACATACCTTGTTGATGTAGCTTGACTCCATGAAGCTCGAGAGCCTAGTGCCCCAAGTGTGGCACCTCAAATGGTTCACACAACATCATCAACACTTTGAATAACCATGAGAAGAAGACACTCATGCTCAAATCGGCTAGCCCTCATATATGTATCACTCGTGCCAATTTCTTGGGCTAAAGGGGTCCTTATATGGTGTGCACATTAGGGTTACACCATGTAACCCATGACTTTACCCATTCCTTATGCTCCATGGGTTTTAATCTCCATGGAGTATCCATGGGTCACCACATGGGTTAAACCCAACATAAGGAATCATGGATCATAAGCCCATATATATAAGAATGAATGATTTACACAATCAATCCCCATATATTTAATTAGTCTCTTTTGATCACTAAATTAAGTCCAAATTAATTCTTGATCAATACTAATTAAATAACATGAATTCATATTAATATATTAGAACTTATAATATATTAATATGTTACAAATTTCCCCTTCTCACAAACGGTCTATCCAAATGTTCCGATGCCATGCAACCCAAATGGACCATGCTGAGTCAGGTCAAGTACATACCAATTATAGTTATGGACTTAGACACTAATCCAACACAAGGTTGGGATGTTGTTTCCTATGAGTATTATGCATCTACATATAATACCACGAAGCTAACTATACTCCCACTAGCTTTGACATATTCACAGGACTGATCCTCGCTTCTCGAAAATCCAAACTCTTTGACTTTCTCATCAAAACAAAGATTCCATATGCGAGATGCTTGTTTCAATCTATATATACATTTCTCAAGATTACACACTATATTAGGGTACTTTGCATTGACAAAACCCTCTGGCTAACATATGTAACCATCTTCAACCAACTTTCTATTAAGGAAAGAAGTTTTGACATCCATTTGCCATAGTTAATCGTCATAAAATGCAGCTATGGCTAACATAACCCTTATAGATTTAATCTTCACTACTAGTGAGAAAGTCTCATCATAGTCAACTCCATGAGTTTGAGTAAAGCCCCTCACAACCAGTAGCGCCTTATATGTGTGTACTTTCCCATCCATGTCGGTCTTCTTCTTAAAGATCCATTTGCACCCGACTGTCTTGCGATCTGGCACATTGTCAACCAAGTTCCAAACTTGATTGTCATACATGGACTGAATCTCTCTATCCACAGTCTCTTTCCTTTTCACAAACCCGGGGACTGTCATGGCTTCGTTGTAGTTATTTGGTTAATCTATATTTATCAATGTATTATCACTGATAAATGTATCACCTTCAGCTGTTATATGAAAACCATATAACACAGGTGGAACACTAACTCTACTGGAATGTCCCAGAGGTACTGAATCGTCAATTGGTTCAACATGATTTTCCTCCTCGGGTTGAGCACTAACGTTTGAGGCTCCTTCTTCACTTAATTATTGAAGATCTTCAAGGTCAATTTGTCTCCCACTGTCCTCATGAAATATGAGTTCTCTCTCGCGAAAGACTCCTCTTCTCGCAACGAAGACAACATTGTCACTCGGTATATAGAAGAGATACCCAAAGGACTTATGCAGTAGCCGATGAAAATACATCACTCACTACAAGGTTCAAGTTTGTCGTGAGTCTCTCATTTTATGAAAGCCTCGCAAACCCAAACCTTGATGTGTGCTAATGAGGGAACCTTCCCTGTCTACATCTCGTCAGGTGTTTTGGTAACCTTCTTAGTTGAGACTAAATTAAGGATATGGGCGGTAGTCTCTAAGGCATACACACAGAATGAGATAGCTAATGAAGCTTAACTCATCATGGAATGAACCATGTCCGACAAGTTTCGATTGCGCCTCTCAGCCACACCATTAATCTGTCACACCCCCAAACCGGAACGTCGGAAACGTTCGGGGGTGAAGGACGTCATGTACAGTATCACAACAATTGTATAATAGGCACTAAAGAAAACGCAACCATTACATGGATAAGGTAAAGTATTTACATTTGTTCAATATATAGTTTGTATGACATCCAAAATGTATAACAAAGTATAAAAGACGCGACTCTATAAAGCTTCGTCTTCTCAAAATCTTGCGGGTGTACCTGTCTTATCGGTTCCCTGAGAATACAAGTGATTTTGAAAGTGTATCAACATTTAAGTTGGTGAGTTCATAAGTATATTTTAATGATGGAAAACTTGTTTTTGAACCTTGAAAATGTTAGTATGTTTCTCTAGAAAATCCAATATTTTCTATAGTGAATGTAATGTAGTCATGTATGTTCCTTGAAAATGTATACTGTATTAGTGTACTCAATATTAGATAACAGTGTACTGTATATGTATTTGTATGAAAACCTTTGTATGTATACCTGGATATTACCAGTCGTAGTGAAAGTAGTGTACTATAATAGCATTTGTATAAAACTTTAGTATGGATGCCTGGTTATTACCACGTTTAGTGTAAGTAGTGTACTATAGTTTTATTAATTAAAATAAAAGCATTGAAGTAGTGTAATCTCGTAAACAAATGTTTTAGTTATATTGTTGTGTGTTTCATATAACCATGCTTGATATGACCTAGTGTCCTCTAAGACGTTCTTTAGGCATTTGAAAGTTATGGAATTTGTCACCCCAGGCCTGCCGGCTTAACAGTAGATAGCAGTTCATGTGTGGGATAGTCAGTCCCGTATAGATCTATACACAAATCTCACGCTCTCCCTCCAGGAGATTCTAGTTATATTGTATATGATTTAGTTCCGTAACTTGGTGGATACTAGTGAAGTAGTGCCTCACAATCCTGTATTAACTAGTTTACGTGTAGTATTGTAGTGTTCTCTTGTATTAGAAACTATATGTTTTGTCTTATAATAATGTACCTTGTAGTGTAACATAATTATACTTAAATAATAATTTTACTAGTGTACACTTGTATCAATGTATTGGTGTAGTGTTTCCCAAACTATACCTATTATAGTTTTGATTGTACGTTCTTGTTTTGTGTATTGCACTTAGCAAAATAGTGTAGAGAATCTCAAACTATACCGTTTATAGCTAAAATTTAATGTTCCGTAGTGAAATGAAAACATTTGCAATTTAACTGTATGAAAGCGAATTCCCTTATGCTCGACATATTACAAAAGGGTTAAAAATATATAAAATATTTTTAGGAAGTATAACGATTGCTCGGTTTGAAACAATTGCAAATGTTTTTAAACTATTAATTTTTTTTTGAATAAACACAAAGTCGTTGTGTTTTACTTGTATCCCCCCCCCCCCCCCCCCCCCCCCCCCCACACACACACACAAAAAGAAAAAAAAAAAAAAAACTTAAAAAATGTAGGGGTATGAACTCACGTTTGTTGCGTGTTCGAGTCTAAGATAGCGAAGTGGTAGAGACGATCCTCGGGCTAGCGTACGTGCGAAATAATGGTATCCTAAAAATAATTATATTCGATGTCGTATTTAAATTAATACTAAGAAATAATTTCAAATACAGTCCACTAATTGGATAGGATTTTCACAGGAAAATGTGTTAATAAGAAAAAATAATCAAAGTGTTGTAGTATACTATAAAAAAATGTACATTGCTAAACTGAAAGAGATTATACATCAGGTCTCAACAGCCCCATCCATCTTCACATTCAGTTCAACTTTCCACAATGCAATTAAATCACATCATCATCTAAGACAAAGACCAACATCTCGTGCAACTATCAATTTCTCCAACGCTAAAAATTCATACAATACTGAATTCTCCACTTGTAAAATTCATTCCGTGCAAAAAATGTGTAGATCTCGTCTGTTGAATCAAGAGCACATGAGCAACTGTAAACATATAAGAAAACCACAAAGGCAACCGTCATCACAAGGGCAAAAAAAGTCAACACAGGAGCATCTGCGATCCATCCAAATAAAAACAATCACAAAGAAACCTGAAACACCACGATAAACCAAAATATATACTTGCATACCAATATCAGATTTTCTAAGTCGGAATTTTAATATCAGAATTTTAGATGCATCATCAGATAGCTTCACTTCAGCATTAAGCCATATAAGAAATCTGAAATCTCATAAAATTTTATCACTGTTAAAATTTTCCAACTTTAACTGTTCTGGTTATGAAAAATTTTCAATTACTTGGAAAACTTACCGGAATCGATTCCAAAACCTCCTGTATAACAAAATTAAATGTTCCTTGGACTTGCAACATAAAAATGATACAAAACAGGTTCCCAAACATTAAAAGTAAGACATGAGTACATTTTATAAGAACCAAGAACTACAGGTCTTCGGAAAGCAACAGGAACTCTATGGCTTGTGCAAAACCATTAAATCCCCACTTCAATTAGATAGAGTACAAAAAATTACTCCTTTATCCAAATTTTCAACCTATAGTCAACTAAATGTATCATTGTTGATGTACTTTACTAATGACATATAGGATCAGAAAAGGTTATAGAGTTCCACATCATACACCCAAATTACCCCGTTTAACTAACTTGTAGGCTTTACCAGTAAAAGAACATATCCATAGTTGTATTTCATTTAAGGAAAAGTATGTAAAAGAAGGGATATACGAATGGTGAGATAGATCAATAGGTTAGAACTTCTTACAATGAATTGGTATCTTCTCTTGTACAGAAGTAGCATAATTTACTTTTTTTGTCGGTATTCTGATGATATTATTATATAGACCTTGGGCATCCAGTAATTCATTATC
This sequence comes from Lactuca saligna, assembly GCF_052625555.1. Classification (NCBI taxonomy): domain Eukaryota; kingdom Viridiplantae; phylum Streptophyta; class Magnoliopsida; order Asterales; family Asteraceae; genus Lactuca; species Lactuca saligna. The sequence continues at coordinate 70,862,775 of NC_136419.1, read as the reverse complement.
ATCTTTAAGCTCTTTGAATTCCAGAAAACTAGAATTAAAGGAACCAATTTCAAGAAAAAGAAGCAACGAGAGTTTTGCTGCTATTGGTTGGTATTTAACCAATTCCAGGAAACGAATACCAAGTGAACATTGTAGCAAAAGTAGGCAACAAATCAAATTGGAATGCAAATTAAACCTTTTGACAGTTGCTTTTGGCATTCTTTCTGCTGGTGATCTTTGAGATTGATACCCAATCCATTGTCTTCTACTCTCATTCCAAGAAATCAAAGCTATAAAATCAAATAATTGATTTATAAAATATATTTGAGAAAAAAGCAACATACTTTCTGTATTAACTGACTTCGTTTTTTTTGAATGTTTCCTTTCTTCTTTTGCAGGGGTAGAAACATCTAAAGGCCAAGATTTTCCAGTATCCACTTCCATCATCATAATATTGTTCACCATCGAACTTTGAAACCTAAGAAATCAAAAAAAAAAAAAAAGAAGTAACAATCGATAGAATGGAATAACAATTGAAGCTTCAAAATCAAATTAAAAAATTAGGGTAAAAATACCACTGAATGGGTTTGATGACTTTGGAGTTTCAGAGGTTTAATTTCATAAAGTACAGACTTTCTCTCAGTCTCCCCAGTCGATTGTTGTTCCTCTGAAATCCATGTTTTTTAGCATAGGTATTACGAAGGAGTTGAAGGGATTGATTTACTACCAACTACGAAAAATCGAGGGTTTATGGAACAGACGTGTATACTCTGGTGGGTATTCAGTGGATTCCATGTAAAAGAGATAGTAGAAGATGAATGAAGGTTGACAAAGCAGAGAGTATAGAAGAAGAGAGAGTTATTTGGATGGATGGATATTGAGTCGGTGGAGGTAGAGTCGGTGATTGATCTATTGCTTTTGTAGCATGTGTATATTTTATTGCAAGGAATAGGAAGTGGGAGCAGAAAACATAGGTGGGAGCAGAACACGTAGCATAACACTCTGTGCCTGACCAAAATAAACCCAACAAAGAAATAAAATAATAAAAAAAATAATGGTGGTCCAATAGGGTTAAGTTACTGTGCATAAGGAACCTAAAATTAATATGATTATAAATAATGAGTTAAATAATAAATTGATTATGTAAGGGATACTTACAAAATTAATTGGAATTATTTGGAATGTTGCAAATTGATTTTTGGTTGCAAAATAGGGGTTTACGGTTGGATAGATGGGTTCACGGTGTGTTCTTGGGGAAGTATGAAGATTTGAAGATTTATTTGAATGTTTTTGAGGAATTGGTTGAAGTTTTGAAGATTTTGAGCATACACTCTTGAAGATTGATAGAAAGTGGGGTTAATCACAGATGGGAATTGAGTGTATTTTGGAGTGGTTCACGGGTGAAAAGTGGGGAAATGAATTGATTCACGGGTGAAAACGTATATATAGGGGGTGTTTACGGTTCAAGTGGCATTGGGCCTTGGTGTTTACGGTCCACAAATGGACATAGAATGGGGTTTTCATCACATAAGGGGTGTTCACGGTCATGCTTGGCTATGAACCCCTTGTATTCACTTTAGTTTGGCCGAAAACTAAATGTCCCTTTTTACTTTGGACTGTGAACTCCATTTTTGATATGCTTTTGGACCGTGAACTCCATTTTGGAGTGGTCTTGGCCGTAAACTCCCTTTTGGAGTTTACTCCTTGACCATGAACCCTTTTTTGGGGTTGTTTTTATGCTTTATACCTTAGACTATCCCCTTTATATTAAGTTATATTACCATAACTCACTTAAGACTTAAGTTATATTTAGCTATTAGCTTATAATTATGCTCTTGAGATAATATATATATATATATATATATATATATATATATATATATATATATATATATATATATATATATATATATATATATATAGACACACACATAAGAATCGAAACGTAGTTTTTGACTTTCATTGACTTGAGAATAACGGGTTGTTACATAAGTTGTGGTGTCCTAGGTGGCATCAATTATGAAAAAATTCCACATTCCTTAAGATAGTCGTGGAACTCGATACTAAGATAATCACCACCTAAATCAGATCGGAGTATCTTTATCTTCCTGCCCAATTGATTCTCCACTTCTTGCTTAAACTCTTTGAAGTTTTCAAAGGTTTCTGACTTATGCTTGATTAAGTAGATATAGCCATATCTGTTGTAATCATCAGTAAAAGTCACATAGAAGCGGTTAGTATCCCTTGTGGTGGATCTGAAGGGTCCACACACATCGATGTGTATGAGATCCAATAGACCTTCACCCCTTTCACAAGTTCCAGTGAAGGGTGCCTTGATCATCTTTCTAAACAAACAAGATTCACAAATTTCATCCGACTTCGAGTCGAATGACTCCAAGACTCCATCCTTTTGGAGTTGTGCTATGCGCTTCTTGTTGACATGTCCAAGACGACAATGCCACAAACATGCCTTGTCTAAAACATTCGATGAAACAATATTCAACACATTATTTCCTAGGTTATCTACAACCATCACAGTTTCATATATAACATAACAAGGCAATGCTTTAAAATAAAATACACCATTAAAGAAAGCATTAATAGAACCAATTTCATTATTAAATGAAAATCTAAAACCTTGGTTACACAAACCATGAAAAGAAATAATATTTATCGCCATATCCCACGAGTAACAACAATTATTCAACTCTAAATTTAACCCACTACCAAGCAATAAAGAATAAACTCCAATCTTGGTGACAGGTGGCACTTTCCTATTTCTCATGATTAAGTTTATCTTCCTGTGCTCCACACCCCTACTTCCTTTTAGTCCCTGCAAATCAGAACAAATGTGAAATCCACAACCTGTATCAAGGACCCAAGAATTTGCATGTGATGAGTTATTAAAGAGAATAGTGTAAATACCTGTGAATGTGGGGTTTATCTTCCCATCCTTAATGTCCTGCAAGTATTTAAGGCAAATTCGTTTCCCGTGCCCTTTTTCATGACAATAGAAGCACTCTGCGTCCTTTGGATTGGTAGAGGGTTTAGCAGAACCACCTTTGATTCCACTAGAAGAGGATCCATCATGAGACTTTCCCTTGTGGCTCTTGGAAAGAACCTTCCTCTTCTTTCCCTTCCCATGTCCAATCTCCAGAATAGGGGCAGTAGTAGTATAAGTGGATATAACCGACTTGCCTTTCCAGTTGCTTTTTGCAGTTCTTAGAAGGCCAAGAAGCTTGCTAAGAGTGACCTCCTCCTTGTTCATATGATAGGTCATACGAAACTGATCATAACAAGAAGGCAAAGAGTTTATAATTATATCTATGGCTAACTCTTCATCAAAATTGACATTCATTTTCAGCAAGCGGTCCACATATCTCTGCATCTTTTACAAGTGGGCCATGATGAACTCTCCATCCTTCATTTTAGTTATGATCATGGAGGCAATGATCTCATACCTCTCCTGCCAAGCACTTTGATGGTACCTTTCCATCAAATCTTGGTGCATCTCAAAGGGCCAGAAGTCCTCGTAGGACTTTTGAAGCTCAACAGTCATGGTAGTAATCATAATGCACGACACCATTGTCGCGTCCCTCTCATAAACCTTGTATTCCTCGATTTGCTCGGGAGTAGCAATTTGTTCATTGATCTCCTTCAGCTCTTTATTCAGAACATATTAATTGTCCTCGTAGCGAAGGGCCATACGAATGTTTCGAATCCAATCGTTAAAGTTTTACCAATCGAAGATAGTTCTCCCAACCAAGTTCATGGGGGAGAATAAGCTATAAGGGTTGGAGCCTGAAGCATTGTTTGGGATAGAGATCTGAAAAGGAAAATGAACAAAGTTTAGATTAGATGAGAATCCTTAATATAAACCTAAATGAAATATTAAGGCTAGGACCCAACACAATATTCTACAATTCGGAAGTGGGATACCGTAATCCAATTGTAAAATATTTGAAGGTAGGTAAATGACAATTTACCAATTTCCACCATGAAAAACGAAATACATTATTAAGGTTTAAACGAATTGAAATTCCTAGATTCTGTAACACCGTAAATTTCAAAACAATTTTTCTCATTTTATAAAAACATAATTCATTTAATATTCGTAAAAACACCCATGTTTGAAATTCAATTCATGTTATACAAAAATCCCAAGATCTCATAACATAAAATCCTGTGTGTGTGTGTGTACTGATCAAGTCGGCGCCTTCCCACGGTCGTCACTAGTACCTGAAACAAATAACACCAAATACTGTGAGTACAAAGCTTAGTGAGTTCCCCAGAATACCACATATAACACATATTAGCCACTCGATGCTATAACTCTGTTGGTCCGTGCACCCAAACTCTGTGAACCCTCAGTATCTAACTCTGTAAACCCTCAGGTTCTGTAAACATGTACAGCATAAATCACATAGAATAATGCAGTGCAACACATAACACATATATATAGCATACAAAGATTGTATCTCATAACTCTGGTTACCTACTCAAGGTAAAGTATAGTAAGAAGACTCACCTCGTGTATCTCGATAACTCGCAAATCCTTGGAATCACTCGTGCTCGATCACCCGAACTATAATCTTCCTATAATACAATATATCTATAATTAACACTTTTACAACTAAGGTTGACTAACCCTATCAAGTCAACATTGGTCAACTATGGTCAACGGTCAACTTTGATCGGACTCGGCGAGTGCACCAAAGCGACTCGGCGAGTCTATACGCGTTCACTGACTCCCTCAGATCCTTTCTTGGCACGTCGAGCACTCCCCTAACTCGACGAGTTCCACCTGGCATGAATCGCGGGGCAACCACGACTCAACTCACCGAGTCTCAAGAACAACTCGGTGAGTTCCGGCTTGACTCAACCCCATATTGACTCTCCCTGACTCACTGGGTCATCCCCCAACCCGATGAGTCTACTCACTGAACACCTTACGTGAAACACCAACCCTACTCGCTAAGTCTCAAGAACAACTCGGCGAGTTCATGCCATACACAAACTCTATTGACCTTCTGAGGTCAGATCTGCTTTCCCAAACCATAGATCTGGCCTTCCCAAGCATGAATGTCACGTAAAGTTCGAAACTTGATGCTTGTATACCCCCCCCCCCCCCCCCCCCGCATAAGGCATCAAAAGGAGGTTTGGTCCCAAAAATAACCACCTAGGTCCAATGACTCCATAATATCCCAAAAGCTCCAAGGGTTAAGGTCTCTGGACCTCTTTGAGTCCAGATCCAAGGCACAAACTCGAAGAGGGACCATTTGCTTCACATAATCACTCTCCAAAGGGGGTTATAAACCCCTAACTCTAAAGATCAACCCTAAAACTGAAGGAGATACGAACCATTACCTCAAAATGAAGCCTCTGGACTCTAAATCTGCTCGAATCTCACCTCCTCCTTGCTCTTGCCACCTTCCTCTTGCTAAACAAGGAATACAAAGGCCCAAAAGTGACTTACTCTCTCCCAAAACGAATTAGCTCTCTTAGGGTTCTCTCAAGGGACTGGTAGCCGCAATGGGAGGCTATAAGTTCCCTTAAATAGGCTCCAAACCCGGGGAATTAGGGTTTCATTAAACAGCATGGACTCACCGAGTCCATACGCGAATCCACGTCCAAAATCGTGATCCTACTCGGCGAGTTTGAGCTCCAACTCGCCGAGTCTCCTCACAAAATACCAAAATATAAGAATGAATAATACTTGGGAATCCGGGCTGTTACAGATTCTTTGAGATTCAATGAACTTTTCAATGGTGTAACGTCCGCAGATCCGGGCTAGTCAATTTAGAGGCAATAGGGGTCAAAAATGACTTTTCAACAAAAGATTATTTAGAATGAATATTCTTAACCAAGTTTTAGAATATGTCACAAGGTTTCCGTACATATAAAGAACGCCGAAATCCGAGATATAACGAAGAAGTTATGGCCCGCCGAAGTTTTACAGCAAAACCGGCACGGCACCGGAAGACGTAAATAGTGAATTTACGATAGAAGACTTTTTAGCCTTAGCAATATAAACAAAAGTCGTAGAATATGTTAAACTAAGAGCGTAGATAAAAAGAACGCCCAAATCTGACTTCGTATGAGGAAGTTATGATTTTTCTAAGATTCGGCTTAACAGTGTACAGCCCGAAACTCGAATTTTAGTTCGAGCGGTTTTTGGCTTACGTGAAATAAATGAGAGTTGAAGATCTCATTAATAGGAACTCAACGGTAAAAAGACAGACGAAAACGGAGTCCGTATGAAGGAGTTACGAATTCTTCGCGGTCATTTAATAGTCTAAACGCCTCGTACTGTTAAATTTAAGATCGGTCGAGAATTAGCCGACAGAGTCAAAATGAAAGTTGTAGATATTATTTTTACCTACGCGTGGATATAAAGAACGTCAAAAACGGAGGTCGTATGTGAAAGTTACGGATTTTAGAAGTCGGAAGTGTGTTGTGCGAAAATGGGTGATGTGGCACAATCTTGGCCATTGCTTTCTCCCAAGTCTTGCCACTAGATGGTGACATGTGGCACCAAGTTCAGCCATTTTCACCCTATAAATACCACCTCTCCCACCCTCATTTTCTTCACACCTTTCCCATTCTTTCTTCTCTTTACTCTCTCTCTCTCTAGAACCTCTCTCTAGCCCCGAAATCCCCCGAAAAGCCTAGGGAACCTCCCTAGCACGAGGCGGAAGCCCCGGAGTGCTCGACGGCTCCGAGAAGAAGAGCTTTTCGGCTCGGAAACGCTGCTCCAAGCAAAGCCTAGTTTTCTATAAAACCCGCTGTAAGTGAGCTATGCCTACACTATTTTTAATATAGTTTTTATTTAATTATATTAACGTTATTAAGGACATATAATAAATACTTGGGCTATTATTATGGGTTATATAAGTATTTTTTTTAACGCTTATATAATAGTAATAATAGCTAGACTATTAATTAGTCTCGGCGAATAATAGACTAAAATCTATTGGTGATAATACTAGGTTTCGTCAAAGGAAATTATTTTAAAGTAAACGAAGCGCTGTCCGAGTACCGAGTCACCACCTTCTCAGGTGAGTGCATAGTCCCTTTCATGAACATGATTTTAATACAAGTATTGATTGAAGTATTAATTATATGTTTATGTGCGAGTTAATTGATGTTGCTTGAAATTCGTGTTAAAGAACATACCTGATTATATTTGATAATTTAGGATAAAGAGTAGACCTAAATTAAAAATGAGGAATATTGGGTAGTATATTCTTATGAGTACAAGTGAGTAAAACTCAGAGAATAGAAGTTAGTATATGTCACTTATCCGGGAGTATGGATTAGACATAGTCATTGTCCCTAGTCCGAGAATATGGATTAGGCATAATCATTCGTCGTTAATCCGAGAGTATGGATTAGCTATTGTCCCTAGTCCGAGAGTATGGATTAGGCATAATCATTCATCTTTAATCCGAGAGTATGGATTAGTCATTCGTCCCTAGTCCGAGAGTATGGATTTGGTAAATTCGTTCATTTCTGATCCGAGAGTATGGAGTAGGTAAAACGACTAATCTTAGGTCCGAGAGTATGGATAGCCTCGTTGCGAGGATCGACGGGGTGGGATAAGAGTTGTTATATATATATATATATATATATATATATATATATATATATATATATATATATATATATATATATATATATATATATATATATATATATATATGGTGAAATTGTATATTTTGTGAATTTTAAACTATATATATGGTATAACATTGTGGGATTGAAATCCCTATGTGCTCACCAGGTTTCCCAACCTGACCCACTCAGTTTATTTATATCACAGGTGTTGATATGAAGTGACATTACACTGAGAGATTTAAAGAGATGTAGACCACTAGTGTGAATAATTGTAAGTTCTGTTTATGCTTATGTTCCTGTATTAACGATGACATCCCAAATGTTTTAAAATGAAATAAATACGTTTCTTCGAAAATGTTTTAATAACGTATTTACCATGTTTTTCTGGGAACAAATTCCGCAACCTTTTTATAAAATGAAGTACTCTGATTTTTATAAAGCATAAACAAAATCGGTCTTTTCTGGCCGTGATTTTGGGGATGTCACAGTTGGTATCAGAGCATTAGTTTAAGCGAACTAGGAATATGGATTTATTTCTAGACTTAAACTTAGAATGCTAAGCGATGATTGTGAGGTGTGAGCACTAGCTTATTTTAGGAATTATGCCTAAAATGCTTTTATGTGCTAAATACTTGTGCCTGATATGCTGTTAGTTGTTCGGATCTATGGTCTATTGCCGACCGGATCTGGAAACCTTATGTGTTTAGGATTCTAAACGTACGACTACGATATTAGAACTAGCATATAAACGTTTCGGAGTGATAAGGATGATTTAACCGTCAATCCTAAGTAAAGATCTAGATTCACCTTATTTGGTGTATAGATCAAGATGGCAAGAACCTGTAGCGGAAACGTGAATGCAAATGGGAACAGAAACCAACCCCCAATGATTGAGCAAATACCGGTGATGGAAGCCGCCGCTGAGCCAGTCACAATGGCCGGAGTGCAAGCGATGATCCAAGCGATGTTGGATCGTCAAATGGAGGAAACTAGACGTTTGCTCCAGCAAAATCGTGAGGAAGCCACTATTCAGATCGAACAGCCCGAGTTGAACGAAGGGCAGACTGAGGAAGGAAACTACAGTGGGACTGTTGGTCAAGTCAACCCACCAATAGTTCGACAAAACAACGAAGATGACGAGGTCGAGAGGAATGGATGCAAGTACAAGGATTTTCTGACTTGCAAGCCATCGACTTTCACTGGAAAGGAGGATCCGATCGGGGTCATGGATTGGATCTCGGAGATGGAGTTAGCCTTCATGACATGCGGTTGTAGAGGGAAGCTACAGACCACATTTGCAGTGCGTCAGTTTCGAGGAGGCGCTGTACGTTGGTGGAATACCTTGGGGAAGACTCTGAGCCCTAATGAGCCTCTGCAACTGACATGGGCAGAATTTCTGGTGCAATTCAAACGAAAGTACTGCTCAGCTCAAAACCTGCTTGAGCTAGAGAACCAGTTTCTAACCTTAAAGAAGGGAAGCATGTCAATCGATGAATACACCAACAACTTCACAGAGAAGATGGAGTTCGCCTTGCGTCTTGTTCCGGATGAGCTGACGAAAATCGACAAGTACGCAACAGGACTTCCATGGGAGTACGCGGTGCCAGTGCGTCAAGCACCTACTCTAGAGGCAACTATCTGGGCTGCCAAGTCTGTCGAAGATATGATCAAGGGAAGAACCTCCAGCAAGATGGAGGTTGGCGAGAAGAGAAAGTTTGAAGGATCTTCAAGGTCCAGCGAGAAGAGAAAATTCTCGATGTTTGAAGAAGGAACGCAGTGGTGTGACAAGTGTAGAAAGAAGCACATCGGGAAATGCTCTAAATATACGACATGCTTTAAATGCGGGAAGACTGGTCATTACGCCAGCGAATGCACAACCAAGAGAGAAGTCTGCTTTAAGTGTGGAGAAGAAGGACACTTCAAACAAGACTGTCCAAAGAGAGAAGGGGCTACAAAGCCTAATGTGTCACCAAAGCCAAAGGCGAGAGCATTTCAAATGATCCTTGACGAAGCAGATGACAATGCAAGGATTCAAGAGTGAAGGCTTGACATCCGAGGATCGAGTTATGGAGTAATCGTGTAGATAGTACCTCACGATGTAGCCCGTTAGAGGCATAGTCTAGGGTGAACTTGAACACCTATGTAACAGTTTCAAGAAATAATATAAAACCTTTGTTTTGTTATCTGATGTGTTAAGTTGTTGTATGGTTTTCTTGTATGGTGACTTGGAAAAAAACTGCGGGACAATACTTGGGACGAGTATGAGTAGGTGTGAATGGTAGTAGAGGCCTATACTACCGGAAGCACAGGACTCACACTTGGATCAGGGAAAGTCACAAGGTTACCAAGAAGCCAGTAATTGATTTCGTTTTATTCAAGTATGTCGTTACCATTGTTTCGGTAATGACTAAGAAGATTGTTGTTATCCCGACCCTAGTGGTCATATCACCTTGAGTCCGACTACGATGAGTAGGTTACGTGGTTCAGAGAACCAAGTTTGATATAGCATCTGACTTAAACCAAACGATTAAAAATCAAAGCGATCAATAGAAGTATCGCGCTCGTTGGTAGCTAGAAATGCTACATGTTAAAGTATGATTATATCACATTAGAACATGAAGGAAGGCTTAGTCTGTTTTAGAATTTAAGAGACCTGAGTCTAAACGTACATCACATGATGATAGGTCATAATTTGGAGTCTAATATGAGGTAGAGAGCAGGTGCACGATCAAGTACTGCTTACAGTCAATAAGTCTAAGAGATAGACTTGAAGGAATAAAGAAGTTATAATTATTACCTAGGATGAAGAGATGATGTATGGAGTCATTATACGATCCTTTTTTTCGTTGATGATTCCGGGACGTAATCATCCTAAGGGGGAGATAATTGTAACGCCCGCAGATCCGGGCTAGTCAATTTAGAGGCAATAGGGGTCAAAAATGACTTTTCAACAAAAGATTATTTATAATGAATATTCTTAACCAAGTTTTAGAATATGTCACAAGGTTTCCGTACATATAAAGAACGCCGAAATCCGAGTTATAACGAAGAAGTTATGGCCCGCCGAAGTTTTACGGCAAAACCGGCACGGCACCGGAAGACGTAAATAGTGAATTTACGATAGAAGACTTTTTAGCCTTAGCAATCTAAACAAAAGTCGTAGAATATGTTAAACTAAGAGCGTCGATAAAAAGAACGCCCAAATCTGACTTCGTATGAGGAAGTTATGATTTTTCTAAGATTCGGCTTAGCAGTGTACAGCCCGAAACTCGAATTTTAGTTTGAGCGGTTTTTGGCTTACGTGAAATAAATGAGAGTTGAAGATCTCATTAATAGGAACTCAACGGTAAAAAGACAGACGAAAACGGAGTCCGTATGAAGGAGTTACGAATTCTTCGCGGTCATTTAACAGTCTAAACGCCTCGTACTGTTAAATTTAAGATCGGTCGAGAATTAGCCGACAGAGTCAAAATGAAAGTTGTAGATATTATTTTTACCTACGCGTGGATATAAAGAACGTCAAAAACGGAGGTCGTATGTGAAAGTTACGGATTTTAGAAGTCGGAAGTGTGTTGTGCGAAAATGGGTGATGTGGCACAATCTTGGCCATTGCTTTCTCCCCAAGTCTTGCCACTAGATGGTGACATGTGGCACCAAGTTCAGCCATTTTCACCCTATAAATACCACCTCTCCCACCCTCATTTTCTTCACACCTTTCCCATTCTTTCTTCTCTTTACTCTCTCTCTAGAACCTCTCTCTAGCCCCGAAATCCCCCGAAAAGCCTAGGGAACCTCCCTAGCACGAGGCGGAAGCCCCGGAGTGCTCGACGGCTCCGAGAAGAAGAGCTTTTCGGCTCGGAAACGCTGCTCCAAGCAAAGCCTGGTTTTCTATAAAACCCGCTGTAAGTGAGCTACGCCTACACTATTTTTAATATAGTTTTTATTTAATTATATTAACGTTATTAAGGACATATAATAAATACTTGGGCTATTATTATGGGTTATATAAGTATTTTTTTTTTAACGCTTATATAATAGTAATAATAGCTAGACTATTAATTAGTCTCGGCGAATAATAGACTAAAATCTATTGGTGATAATACTAGGTTTCGTCGAAGGAAATTATTTTAAAGTAAACGAAGCGCTGTCCGAGTACCGAGTCACCACCTTCTCAGGTGAGTGCATAGTCCCTTTCATGAACATGATTTTAATACAAGTATTGATTGAAGTATTAATTATATGTTTATGTGCGAGTTAATTGATGTTGCTTGAAATTCGTGTTAAAGAACATACCTGATTATATTTGATAATTTAGGATAAAGAGTAGACCTAAATTAAAAATGAGGAATATTGGGTAGTATATTCTTACGAGTACAAGTGAGTAAAACTCAGAGAATAGAAGTTAGTATATGTCACTTATCCGGGAGTATGGATTAGACATAGTCATTGTCCCTAGTCCAAGAATATGGATTAGGCATAATCATTCGTTAATCCGAGAGTATGGATTAACTATTGTCCCTAGTCCGAGAGTATGGATTAGGCATAATCATTCATCTTTAATCCGAGAGTATGGATTAGTCATTCGTCCCTAGTCCGAGAGTATGGATTTGGTAAATTCGTTCATTTCTGATCCGAGAGTATGGAGTAGGTAAAACGACTAATCTTAGGTCCGAGAGTATGGATAGCCTCGTTGCGAGGATCGACGGGGTGGGATAAGAGTTGTTTATATATATGTATGGTGAAATTGTATATTTTGTGAATTTTAAACTATATATATGGTATAACATTGTGGGATTGAAATCCCTATGTGCTCACCAGGTTTCCCAACCTGACCCACTCAGTTTATTTATATCACAAGTGTTGATATGAAGTGACATTACACTGAGAGATTTAAAGAGATGTAGACCACTAGTGTGAATAATTGTAAATTCTGTTTATGCTTATGTTCCTGTATTAACGATGACATCCCAAACGTTTTAAAATGAAATAAATACGTTTCTTCGAAAATGTTTTAATAACATATTTACCATGTTTTTCTGGGAACAAATTCCGCAATCTTTTTATAAAATGAAGTACTCTGATTTTTATAAAGCATAAACAAAATCGGTCTTTTCTGGCCGTGATTTTGGGGATGTCACAAATGGCATGTTTAAATCTTGATTATGCCCTTCAAGTTTGTGACTGGGATACCGAGGATCACAAACAAGGTGTGAATAACCATGCAAATTGCTTGGTATTCTTGATGTCACGTATCACCTAATCAATATACTGGTTAACCACACACGCTCCATTGATCTATGACAAGCATCAAGCTACCCTTTACCACCCTTGACAGTCCCAAATTAGTGTGGCAGTTAACCACACACGCTCCACTAACGATTTGGCAATGTGCAAAGTGCAGTTTCATGGAATAGCACCATTTTCACATTTTTCCTAAAGTAACTAAGATTGGGAATTTATTAAAGTTTAGTTACTTTATAAATTCATTATACTTAATAATGAGTATTAATGTCATATCCTACATGTTTGGCTAACGACCCTCCACCCATCAAGGAAGCGGTGGGTGAGAGTGGACACCCATTAAACCACCATTTTATAGGCAATAACCTTATACCCCCCCCCCTATAAACTAGCTTCGTGAATGAGGCCTGCTTACAGTAAGACTGACTTGTCTTATATATATATATATATATATATATATATATATATATATATATATATATATATATTAACTTTTGATATTATAATAGTATAAGGGTTAAATTTTAACTTTTAAAACTCTAGGGTTTGGAATTAAATGTTTCGTTAGTGAGACTTTACAAATTCCAAAACTTAACGGCAAGTTTTGAAACTCTTCAAAACTTTTCATTTTCATAACTTATGAGTTTAATTTTATTTTAATGGATGAGACTTTTCATGTTCCATAACTTGATGACAAGTTATTGAACTCATTAAAACATTTAGATCAATTTCAACAAATAAAATTATCATATAATTCATGATTGATCTAACTAAACTCATAAAGCAAGATAATATCAAATCAAAACAGTTTGTGACTATTGGATGAGTATAATCACTACCAAAATAGAAAAAACAGATTTTATGATACAAAACAGTTTGTGGTAGTGATCCTAATCTAATATAGGCCAAAAAAAACTGAAAATCCTCCATCAGATAGTGCAACTCGTCGAGCCAGGCTTTGGACTCGTCGAGTTCATCTATGGACTCGGCGAGTTTAGTCTGGAAAAAAGCTTTTTTCAGTTTGCTTCCACTTTGAACAATGAACAATGCAACAATATAACAGAAAACTACCCTAGGCTCTGATACTACTATTGGGTTTTGAGCACTATAACACTCCTATGGTGCACATGCAACCATAGATGTTTTGGATCTATGTTTTCTATATTATACATGCAATATTGTTTCCAAAGCATGAAGCCTAAACTGGCATATAAAAATTTGAGATATACAACATAAAACCAAAGTAAATAAATACCTCTTAGTGTAGCTTAGAGTTCTTGGCCTTCAAAAGCTTTAGTAACTCAAATGTGATGCCTCTAATGTGTCACAAACACCAAGTACAAAATGAGGCTTATGAGAAGTGGCTAGGTAGCTCAAAATCGGTTATGCCTCTTTTTAGAATGCAGGGGGGGGGGGGATTTTGGTGACTATGGGGTTCCTTTTATAGTGTGAAAAAGTATAGAGTTACATCCATACAAACCCTAATTCACATGACCCTTCATATCTCTTAGGTTACATGGGTTAAACCTTTATGGACTATCACATATGTTTAGCCCACCCTAACCAACCATGGATCATTAGCCCAACTATAAGTATTACTGATTTACATAATCAGTCCCCGCATATTTAATCAGTCTCTTTTGATAACTAAATTAATTCCAAATTAATTCTTGATCAATACTAATTAAATAATATGATTTCCCAATTAATATATTATACTTATAATATATTAATAAACCACAAATAACCTCTTCTCAAAAAGTCTATCCTATCAAAATGCTCTAGTGAACGCAACCCAAAAGGACCATGCTATAATCGGGTCAAGTAAATATTAATTATAGTTATAGGCTTAGACACCTAATCCAACAGAATTTTCTAAAAAACGTATGACATTACTAACATCAAGGCATCAATCTTGCTGATTCTAGAGTTAGACAAGCTTAACTATGATGCATGGAGTGAGTTTTTTGAAACCCATTGTAAAGGCTTTGGTGTTTATGCACAGTTGGTTACTCTAATTAAACTGAACGGGATAGAATCGACAATATCATGAAGACGTGGATGTATAATACGATCTCCCAATCTCTTCTTCGGATGGTGTTGAAGAAGAAATCTCTTGTGTGGTAGATGTGGAAGGATATGGAAGTCCTTTTCCGAACAAAGAAAGACGCAAAAGATATGGAGGTTGATAATGAACTTCATAATATTAAACTTGGTGAATCCAACATCACTACTTACTTCACCAGAATCAAGACCCTCATTGACCTCTTCGATAACGTTGAATCTACTGTCCCTGAAAGAAACCTGGTAATGTATGCTATCAACTTTCTTCCTCCAAAGTTCAATCATGTGGCTAGTCTTCTTAGGCATCGATCTCCCTTCCCATCTCTATTGGAGGCTCTATCTATTTTACTTTTTGAAGAAACACAACTTGCTCCAAATCAATCAGGTTTCATCTCCTATAGTTATTGTTTCTCAACAAACCGAAAATTCTAATTCCTCTCGTGGCAATCAATCTGGTCATAATATTGGGTATCAAGGGGGTCAGAATGGTGGTTGTAACGGGGGTCGTGGAAGAGGCCGACGTGGTGGCGGTCGATCGGTTCAAACTCCTCCGAGATGGAGTTACGACGGGTCCCCCCTTCAGCCACCTGCTACTCGTTTTTTGCCTCACCGAGACTGCTGCGAAGCCCGTTATCTCCCAGAAATCAACAGCCCAACAACAAATTGGTCTCCTCGGCTTCAACAACATCGCCATCAACAACATTAGTTGGCCCAACACACTCCTTCTCAGCGGGCTTTCACAGACGCTTCGGACTCCCGTGACCTTTCTCAATGAATACGATAACTAATCATATATAAGTATCTTTTTTGGTACTAAATTCATAAAGATATAGTAATAAAAAGATTTCTATCAAGTTTCGTACAAATTTATATACCTAATATATTAGATAAATATGAATATATTTAGAATATTTTTTTTACTGTTAAGCATAACATAATAAATTGTAGAAAATTCAATATTTATAACTTTTATACTATTTGTATAAATTTAATATAATAAGATATAATATTAAAGATTAGAGACTAGAGATGCTACTAATGTATTTCGTGTGGGTTTCACAAAGACCCGACATTTGACCCATTTTAACGTAAAATCCTGTCTAACCCTTTAAGATTAGACAAACAACACCTTAATTATAATTATAATCTTAAATAAAATAAGGTAATAAAAGTCAAAATATGTTTTTCAAAAGAGATATATTTAAACTTTAAACTATTTAAAAGGAGGCATTCGATATCATCCAAAAAAGGCGGTATAAATTATAGTGGATAACTTCCTTCGTTGAGTGGTTTGCTGTCTGACTCAGCCTTTTGAGATGCATTACAATTGGAGCAGCTCTTCTAGAAGAATACAACAGTGTTTGCTTCCTATTGATCGATAATCTGGGTCCCACAATCCGGCCCACATTATCGTTTACTTATTCTTCCAATCTTCCTATTTGTTTCATATCAGTTTATTACTTTATTTCATTATTTGCTTGTCACGTCGTATAAATATAATATTTAATCGCTTTCATTTTCCTCCCGGTTTATAATATAACGTGATATTTTTTGTATTTTAAGATATAAGAAGCGGCTAACTGAATAGGATATAATGAAATATTTTATTAGTGAATTTTAGTGAAGTCATATGTTCGGTTTTATGATTAAATTGAGTAATTAGTGTCATTATTGTTTTGAGAATATGACATACGTCATTAAAACAATAAATCATAAAAGTGAGATGTGGATGATATCCATTTATATGCACTTGTCAAGTTGTCTATGGAAAATTGTTAGTTTGCCTATATCTATTTTAGTGTCCTTATCAATGCAAGATGACTATTTTATCCACCACAATTACAAAGTTATCTCATTTCATTTTTACTTAGTTTTTGTATACAATTGGTATTACTTGAACTTTTTTATTTTAATTTTTTAGATGTTATGTTTGGACGGGTCGAAATTGGTAGGATTGGGTTGTGTTTAAGATATTTTTATTGAATTTTCATAAATAAATAACATGTTAGATATGACTTACACACTATTATAGTATTATGATAATAATTTTAGAAAAAACATCATAAATGGTCCCTATGGTTTCTTCAAATCTGAAGTTTAGTCACTGTGATTTAAAAACCTCGTAGATGATCCTTATGTTTTCAAAACGTTTGACGATTAGTCCTTATTGCTAACTCTGTTAACTTTTATCCGTTAACTGAAGGGTATTTTCATTATTTCACTACCATAGGGATCATTTATGATGTTTTCTCTTTTTTTTTTAAAAAAGAAAAAAATTAAAAATAATTATTTAATATGTAAAAAGTTCTCCTTCTCTCTCTCTCTCTCTCTCTCTCTCTCTCTCTCTCTCTCTCTCTCTCTCTCTCTCTCTCTCTCTCTCTCTCGTCAACAACCATAACACATACATTTATTGGGTTGTTCTTCAACATTCCATAACACATATATAAATACCCACATAACTCTCTCCTCTCTAACCAGAGAAGTTTTAAACACCCCTAAAGTTTCTCAATCAAGAATACCTCATCTCTGAATCACTCAGATTTTTTTACAACCCATAACTTAGATACTAAAGTTTCAACTCTCCCCTGCATTTGATACAGAAAGTGCCTCTAATCTTTATGCGTACATTCCTATGTATAGTATCCCTAAGACCATCATCAAGTGGTAACGTGCCTCACAGAATGTAAGGCTTTGGAAGCGATGGTTGAAAGACTAGTAATGGTGAATCCATAATAGGAGCTCAAAATTAGAGACTTGAAGTTGGGTAAACAAACTGAGGTGTGTTTGAGGTTGAGTATGATCTCTCCCCTTCATAAGAACGAGTCTAGATTCTTTACCTCTCTTCCGATCACCTTCGAACATACACCCATCAGACCATAAATACTTCCCAAATCTTTGACGCACGTTACCGGAAAAGCTTACGATGTACAGTAGTCGCCAAACTAATGGTTTAGGCTCCGCTTTTTCTTCAGATTTCTTCTTTGTTGCAAAAGTTTTGCCATTATCTTCATTAGAAGATGGAGACGATGATATAAATGGTTCCGACATGATTTTGAAATGGGCATCCCTTGAATCCCTTTACTTTAAATAAAAATTCATATACGTTGATTCCGCAAACAATAGATACAATTAGAAATTTATCAGAAAACAACATGGAGCAGTAGGTAATTAAATTGATTACCTATAATAAGAACAGACGATCATGTTGCCATTTCTAAACAACAACATCACCTAAAACCTTAGGGTTTTGTAAAATCTAGTTCTTCAAACTTACATTATCAGTCTCTTCAACAAACGAGGGTCCAGAAACATAAGTACGAATCCGAAACTTAGTGCAATGCTTGTTTTCCTCAATTTGACCCCAACAGTTCCTTTCAAACAGCCTGGCAACCCTTGAATCATAGCCAATTCGATCCCAATCGTAGTTTTGAACCGAACATTTAAGCTTCACAAGGTGTTTTTTGCGCTTGCATCCATTAACCTCCATCGTTCGTTTCTAGAGATGGAAAGATTAAGGTAGATATGAAGAAATAGGGGTCAGATTTCCCACTAATCGAACAAAGAGATGAAAACTGGAGAGAGATAGATAGATAGATAGATAGAGAGAGAGAGAGAGAGAAAGAACCTTTTACATATTAAATAATTATTTTTAATTTTTTCTTTTTAAAAAAATAAAAGAAAACATCATAAATGGTCCCTGTAGTAGCGAAATGACGAAAATACCCTTCAGTTAACTGACAAAGCTTAATAGAGGTAGCAATAAGGACCAATCGTCAAAAGTTTTGAAAACACAGAGACCATCTATGAGGTTTTAAACCAGAGTGACTAAACTTCAGAGGGAAACCACATGGACCATTTATGATATTTTTTCATAATTTTATATGTATGGATATATTTTGAACAATTTTTTTTATTCATTTAACTTTTTAATTTGTTAAAAAAGTCTTTGATTTCTCATATTACTTTATTCAAAAAAAAAAAAAAAAAAAACAAAACACAATTAATGTTGAAACATGAAATTTCTATTAAGAGGTGCTCTTTTGTTATTAATTATTATCCTATTTTGACTCTAAAAGTCAGTTGAATAGTTTTAATTTTTAAATGATAAAAATACATATTCTCACGACAAAATCATTAATCCATGAATATTATATAAGTTATTTACCAAAATAATTCTTGACATGACTATCTTTGTTAGGGTAATTTCATATTTACCATTAAATTGTTTTGTGTATTTTTTTTGTGACTGAAATAGTGTATATGTATCCTCATATTCTAATAATTTATGTAACTGAGAGGTACGTACAATAACATTTTTTTTTATCCCAATAATAACAAAATACCACTAACTCCAAGAAAAAAAATCGACAATCTCAAGAATTTGCTTTTTTCTAACAATATAAACCGAAAGGTGCAAGGTTATTTATTCCTGCTAAAAAGACCCATGATATATTATTTGTTTGTGTCATTTTTATCACCATTCAAGTTTTAATTGATAGTCACTAGTTTTAGTTTTAGCGAACCACATGAATAAATAAAGATATTGATATTCTAAGATTGTAAAAGAAGTGGTATCAATTATTACTACATCTTGATAGATATTGGGTTTTAGAATATCAATAAATAACTTGAATAATTCAAAGATCATGTTTGTTATATACTTTTCAAAATTTGTGATTTCGCTTCTAATGCATCGGGTATCACAAAATTTGATTTTGGTAATCCAAGAACGATCGATTTGGATTACAAGCTTCTGAAGGGTTTTGAGCATTTTAACACTCATATGGTGTACATGCAACCCTAGTGCTTTGGATATATATTTTCTCTAATATACATGCAAACTTTGTTTTTCCAAAGCATCATCCTAACTAGCCTACAATGAAGTATCTTACTACAAAGTTCTAGTTAGATGACATATCTTTAGTTGTAGTTGGAAACCTTGTTGTATTTTGGCCTTTAAGAACTTAGCACCAATAGTATGAATGTCTCAAATGAAATCACAACACACCTAAGACAAATGATTACTCTTGAGAGAGTTTCTTATGCTCCAAAAAATCGGCTCATGGATTCCTATGAACACTAGTGCACATATTTGGATGCTAAGGGGTTTCTTATATAGTGTGGCAAGATTAGGGTTACACCATGTAAACCTTAATGACCATGACCTTCCATATTCCTTGGGATCCATAGATTTAAACCTCCATGGGTTATCACATGGGGTTACCCAAACCTAAGGAATCATGGATCATTGGCCCACACCATAAGAATGAATTATTTACCAATCAACCCCTTATATTTAATTAGTCTCTTTTGATCACAAAATTAATTCCAAATTAATTATTGATCAATACTAATCAAATAATATGATTTCATATTAATATATTATAACTTATAATATATTAATAAATCATAAATAATCTTTTCTCAAAAGTCCATGCTATCAAATTGTCCTGGTGATATGCAACCAAAATGGACCATGCTACTCTCAAGTCAAGTACATACCAATAATTGTTATGGGCTTAGACACTAATCCAATAGCTTCTTCCAATCGACATAATGATGACACAATTATTAGGTTTTAGCAGAACTCCAACCTAGGGCTCTGCTCCTTGGGCCCTGCTACGAGTGTTACGCCTTGGAACTTGTCCCTCGGGGAGCTATCCTCGAACTATCGAATTCCCAAGAATAAAATTATCAATCTGACTGTGCACTCCACACCTTTAATCTCAAAACATACATCGAACTCATCATGTCTCGATATTAATATTGACTACACAAAAATATGTTGATAACACTAAAATTGTTAATGCATCTCAGGAGATGTCTACGACTCATCACTCTGGAGAAGCAGAAGTATCACTCTTATTGACCAAATAAAGAAGTGTTCTCGACAACAATGAGTCATAATTTGCTTTATTTAACCGTTTTTAGGACATGTTGCGTTCATTAGAGGTAATTTTAAATGACATGAAATCACAAGGATAAGAACCATAACAACCCGAATTTTCTACACATATATGTAGGGAATTATTAGAGTTTTTCTTACAAATGCGGAATTCTACCATTACAATAACACTTTACATCCCAATGTTAAATCGGGTTTATAATAAAACCTAACCATAAAAATGAACAAAAATGGAAATACAAAGAAATAAAACAATATATTCTTCTTATCTAAGTCTTTGTGCTCCTATCTTCTCATGTACCACGTTTTCTACTTGAACTTGTAAAACATGAAAAACATCTACTACATCAGACCACAGGTCTAGTGAGTTAAATTCTAATATGTTTTCATGTTACTCTACTCTTCTTCTAACTCTTTCTTTCTTCACATACTCTAACTTTCTTTTCTCTTTTTTCCTCATCATTTAGAATCTAATATCTTCTTCTCATAGCATACTCTCTTATTCTTTCTCATTCCATCTATATATTCTGCTCTTTTTCTCATGCTTTCTCATCTCATTTATCTTATACTCTATCTTTTACTCTTTTTCTCTAATATTTTATTCTCATGCCATACTCTTTCTTATCCTCTTCTTTGGCTCATCTCAAGGCTGTTATCGCTTCCTTGTAGTTAGTCGGCTCATTTAGATTCACTAGTGTTCTATCATTAATAAATGTGTTTCCTTTTGTCCATATATGGAAACCATAAAACTCAAGAGCATTGCTAACTCTAGCAGATCTGTGAAGAGGTAATGATATGCCATTAGGCACAATAGGTTGCAACCTATGGTTGAGTGCTAGTGTTAACTAAAGGCTCATTGTTGGTTGGCTCTTAAATTTCTTCAAGATGAATTGGACTCCCATATACTTCTTTAGATATTAGTTCTCTCTCAAGGAAAATTCATTTTCTAGCTACAAACACCACACTTTTATTAAGTCTATAAAAAAAATAGCCAAAAGCCTTTTGTGGATAACCAACAAAATGACACTTCTCATATTTGGATTCAAGTTTATCTTGGGTGTCTCACCGAACAAAAACCACACAACCCCAGATCTTAATGTGTTTGAGTCACAAATTTTTTTCTAGTTTGCATATCATGAGGTGTCTTTAAGACCATATTAGTTGGAACAAGGTTTAATATATGAGTTTTAGTTTCAAGTGTATAACCCTAAAATGTGACTGGTAATGAATCCCAACTAATCATATATCGAATCATGTCTAACAAAGTTTGATTTCTCCTTCCAAAAACACCATTAAGTTGTAATGTTCTTGGAGGAGCCAATTGTTAAACTATTCTACAATTTCTAAGATGATCGTTGAGCTTAATACTTAGCTATTCTCCCTCCCCGTCGGATCGAAGAACCTTTATCTTCTTGCCTAATTGATTCTCTACTTCATTTTGAAACTCCTTGAGCTTCTGTAACATCCCAAATTTTGAGACCAAAAATTTCATTTCAATAAAGCGATTTATAAAACATTTGTAATAAAACATCAACGATTAACATCCTTTCGTAAAAACATAATCACTTGTCTCAAAATCCATATCATACAAATAGTAATGTTGTCAGAGTATAATCCCAAGAACATCATAGTGCGGAAATCCTATGTGTATGACGCGCTGCTACCGTGCCGGCTCCATCCACTTCGATGAAGAGGTACCTGAAAACAAACTGAAAACTATAAGCACAAAGCTTATTGAGTTCCCCCACCATACCACATACCACATAACATACATACTGTTAGGCAATCCTAGGGTGCCTAACCTACCCTATCCGGCCATTCTGGGGTGCCGACCTACAATTTCTGGCAATTCTGGAGTGCCGACCAACCCTGTCTGGCAATTCCAGGGTTCCGACCTACCCTCCGGTTTATCCCAACCGACTATAGGGACTATTTCACCACTACTACTACCACCTAATAATATAGCATAAACATAATGTCAGACATATCTGGGGTGCCCAACCTACCCTTTGGTCCTTACGACGTAACACGAGAACTATTCCCCTACTACCTACTATCACATAACAACGTATCATGCTGGCACATAATCATAACAGATAACAACATACAAATAATTATCAAGAAGAAAATTATCTCTACCAAGACTCTTAATAGTGGGCCGACCATGGTGTATTAGACCCACTTCTACTGGAAGGTAACTCACCTCAGTGTTATGAAGTGTCTGAACTGTCCTCGCTGCCGAGATCAACTCCTCTCGATTCCTAAACGTAACAATCTTCCTTAATTACCATTTTATGGTCAACTAAGGTCGAATTCAAAGTCAATGTTAACACCTTGGTCAAAGTCAACATCTGGTTGACTCAACTCGCTGAGTTGACCCAACAACTCGCCGAGTCCTATAATCCTTAAAATGATAAAACTTCGACCCTACTCACCAAGTCTTTCAAGAGCTCGCCGAGTTCTCCTTTAAAAAAATTCGATACGTTCTACAACTGACTCACCGAGTTTCTCCTTAAACTCGTTGAGTCCTGCATCATGCAAGATGGCACATCTAGTCCTGGACTCACTGAGTTCTCCATGAACTCGTCGAGTTCTTCTTCATGAAGTTGGGGCTTAGTCTCGAACTCGCCGAGTTTTGTTCTTGAATTCGCAAAGTTCCAAGATCTTTAGGTCCACAATGAACCCAACCGGTTGAGTGTCTTTCCAACTCAACACAATTTCCAATATTAGAAGAGGTTTGGGGGTAACTGCGACCCGACTCGCCAAGTACCTCTATGTCCAAAACTATTCATTCGATTTCAGTTGGTCTTAATGTATCTAAAACATAGATCTGACCTCCTAGGGTCCATATTACACGTAAAGTTACAAACTTGACGTTCATGCATGGGGTATTTGGCTCAAATGGTCCTAAAAACATGTCTATATGATGCATGGGACTCCCATGGCCACAAAGAGTGCACCTTTATTCCATGGGCCCCCTTTAAGGATCTTGATCCGAATTTATAGCTCCCAATCAAACTTGCACCCTTGAATGGTTCCATAAAATGCTCCATAAAACCCTAACTCAGCCCATGAAGGGATCTAAGGAAGGAATAAGTAAGGTGTAGACTTCATACCTCAAATGAGCAGAAAAAGTGGCACAATCTTTGGATCTACTTGCTTCCTCAAGAACCTTCAATCTTTCTCTTCCTTCTCTAGCTTCAAAAATCACCACAAACACACAACTATGGCTCAAGAATACTCAAAATGGGCTAGAGTTTCGTGAATGTTGTTTGGAGGTGATGGAGGCTGTAATGAAGGCCGGTTAAGGTGTTTAAATAGGGTGCAAACCCTTAAAATTAGGGTTTCATCCAGACATGCCTACTCTTCGAGTCGGGGTATCTGACTCGGTGAGTAGGTCCTTCCACCCACTTCCAAAATTCGCTTCGAATCGACGAGTTGGGGCCTCCAACTCACCGAGTCCCAAAGTAAAATGCAAAAATTCATATTTAAAAATACGTACCAGGAACCGGGCGCTATAGTTTCCAACTTATGTTTAATCATATAAACATAACCATATCTACTGAAATCATCAGTAAATGTAATGTAGTAGTGTTTACCGCCCCTTATGGCAGGTCTTAATGCTCCATACATATCTGTGTATGAGATCTAACAATCCTTCACCTCTTTTACAAGTCTCTATGAATGTTGATTTAGTCATAATGCCTAATAAAAAAACTTGCATACATTATCCAATTTTAGGTTGAATGATTCCCATATTACTTACGATTTGATCTTGGCGATGTCTTTCTTTTTTATATGCCAAGGCAACAATGCCATAAGCACGGTGTATCTAACATATTATAAGAATCAATATTATAGTTGTCATTCCTATTATTAGAAACACACATAACATTTTCATATATTCCATTGCAAGGATAAGCTTTAAACATAAGACAATCATATTTACAAACTAAAATATCACAATTTTTCTTTATCAAACGAAAACTAAAAACCTTGTCTATACAATGCATGGAAAGATATAATGTTTTTAAAATTCTCTAAAAAGTGACAACAATTAACTAAATTAATCAAAACTCCAATACTAAGCTTTAGCTCGAACACTCCAACCATCGAGACATGTGATGTGAGTCTATTCCCATGATTAGATTCAAATCTCCTTAATTAAGCTTTCTTCTTTCCTTTAGTCCTTGCAATATAGTGTACATGTACCACACCCTTTATCAAGAACCCAGGAGTTACATGTAGCAGTATGATGAAGTTCAATCATATAAGTACTTGAACTGGACGTGGTCGGTTGAACCTTACTATCCTTCAGTTCTTTCACGTACTTTGGATAGCTTCTTTTGCAATGGCCTTTTTCATAGCGGTGAAAACAAATGGATTCATTCAGGTCATAATTTTGAGTAATATTAGAACATGACTTTTTCTTGAGCCGACAATTAAATGATTAAGATTTTCCTTTTTTCTTATCTTTGAAAAAAGAAACTTCTTACTGCTCAGCGTCATCACTTCCAATATCTAAATAAAGAGTGTGGGTTGAAGTTTTAATTTTGTAAGTTTCATAAACTTCCTACATGTCTCAAAGTTCCATTAGAGTAACCTCGAGATTTCTTATATGGAAGCTCGTTATGAACTCATGATATGAATATGGAGGTAAGTAAATAACCAAATAGATAGCTTGCTCCTTTGAGAATTCGACAACCATGTTTCCCAATTTGTCAATGAACGATTTCATCTTATGAACATACACACACAAAAATGTTCCTTCTTGGTGTTTACATGCCAGCAAGGATTTCATTTTATCAACCCTTTCTAGCTTCATAAGGATGGAAAGTAGTGAGGGTTGCGAGTTGGGATGAGGTGGTGGGATTGAGATTAAATGTGTTGGTGGATGAGGAGGTGGGAAGGGAAGACCTTTGATACCCGACATCTAAAATGATACTCAAAGTTTAGTTAGTTGATTTAATCCTTTATAGTTACCCAATTTATTTTAATGCTAGGATCCATATTTTCAATTCAATTTATGAATAGGGATATCGTAATCATGTTAGGAACTTATTTTATGTAGATATGAACTTTACTAATTTTAGTCACTATGAAATGCCTAGATCTTATGAGATTCATTGAAACTATTCAATGGAATGTTATTTTATGTAGGTATGCACTTTACCTGATATCTAAAAGGATACACAAATTCATTGAACCCAGATCCTCCCATGTAGGGTCAGCAAGCCTCGGCTGTCATAGTCAAACGAGGCCACCAGGCCTATGATCCGCTCGCACTTCCGGTGCTCCTCCTTTATCCCATTAACTTGTGGATCTCGTATCTACTCCAAAAGTAGAGTCACCATTGTCATCCTCAAGCAAATATCTCTAATCGGGTTTCCTTGCGACTAAGCATATTTGCCACAACGTTGGCCTTCCCCGGTTGGTAGAGGATCTTACAATCGTAATCCTTCACCACATCTAGCCACCGACGCTGCCTCATGTTCAGATTTGGCTGATCCATGAGGTACCTTAAACTCTTGTGGTCCATGTAAATGGTACATTAGACCGCATAGAGGTATTGTCACCAAATCTTGAAGGCAAAGAAAACCGCCCCCAACTATAGATCGTGTGTCGGGTAGTTCGCCTCATGACGCTTCAACTGCCTCGAAGAGTAGGCGATAACATGCCCTCTCTACATCAATACCGCATCCAACCCTGAGATGGACACATCGTAGTATACCATGAAATCCTCTATGTCTGGCAGGGTGAGGATCAACACCTCGCATAGCCTCTACCTCAATGTCTCGAATGCTACCTGATGCTCAGGCACCCAGTGAAAGACCACGACTTTCTTCGTTAACCGGGTCAAGGGTACGACTATCTTGGAGAATTCCTAAATGAATCTTCGATAATAGCCTACCAATCCCAGGAAACTCCAAATCTCAGATGGAGACTTTCGAACCTCCCATCTCATCATGACCTCTACTTTGGCCGGGTCAACCAGAATACCGTTCTGGTTGACAAGGTGCCCAAGAAACCGCACCTCGTATAACCAGAATTCGCACTTGGATAACTTGGCGTACAAGCTCTCCCTCCTCAGGGTATCCAAAACCTCTCACAAGTGCTCCTCATGCTACTCGTGTCTTGGAATAAGCGAAGATATCATCAATGAAAACTATCACAGACCGATATAACATCGGTCTACATACGCAGTTCATGAGGTCCATGAACATGGAAGGGGAATTGGTGAGCCCGAAGGGCATCACCACAAACTCGTAGTAGCCATAGCAGGTCCGGAAAGTAGTCTTCTGTACATCCATCTAATGGTAACCTGAATGCAAATCTATCTTGGAAAACCAAGATGCCCCCTGTAGCTGGTCAAAGAGATCATCAATCCTCGGGAGTAGGTAATGGGTTATTCACTGTTACCTTGTTCAGCTCCCGGTAGTCCATACACATCCGATGCGACCTATCCTTCTACTTCATAAATAGGATCGAGGCTCCCCAGGGTGAACAACTCGGCCTAATGAATCCATTGTCTAAAAGCTCCTAAAGCTTTGTAGACAACTCCTGCATCTCAGGAGGAGCCAACCGATATGGTTCCTTGGCTATCGAAGCTGCACTAGGGACTAAGTCGATCTTGAACTCTAGTTGCCTCTCCGAAGGTACCCCAAACAGTTCCTCTTGGAATACATCCATGTACTTTCGCACCACTGGTACATCACTCACAACCACCTTACCCGCCTCCCAGGTATCCATAATGTAGGCGACATACCCTGCGCAACCCTGCTGAATATAGCGCCTAGCCCTTGCTGCTGAGCATAAAGCTGGTCCATGTTGTGGCCTATCGCACTAAATCACTAGCTCTCCCCCACTTGGGGTCCTGACCCGTACCAACTGTTGTGCACAATTGATCATTTCCCCATTAGGGCTCAACAAATCCATTCCTATGATAACCTTCTTCCTACGTAACAAAATGGGAACCAACTCTACTAGGTATCACTCCTCATACAGTCTCAAAACACAATCTTTGAAGACCTCTGATGCTCATACTGATCGGTCGTCAGCAATCTCAACCTCTAGAGGGCAATCCAACATACCCGATGACTAAGAAAACCTCCTGTTAAGCGCGCGAGAGACAAATGATCGGGTAGCCCCCGAATCGAATAACACCTGGACTGGAATACTGTTCACATGGAACGATCCTAAACAACATATAAAGCATAAACATAAATATCATAAATGACATATAATAAGATCTAGGGAGAAGAAAACATACCCGTCACCACATCGGGTGCGGCACGCACCTCCTCAGTTTTCAACTGGAAGGCTCGACTCCTCAGTTTATATATGCATGGCTTATGTGATATATGTGTAGCTTTAATTAGCTAACAAGATATGTGTATGTGTAGTATGTGGTATGCTCTGGGGAACTCTCTAAGCATTTCACTTACAGGTTGTTGATTTGTTTCAGGTATATCTGAGCCCAAGGGAAAGGGCAAGGCGTGATGGCGCGGTATGCACTCTATCTCTCTCTTTCACTGTTATGGTTTGGGGACACTCTAATGATTTGAATAAGTTGTAATGAATCGTTGATTTGAAAACAATTATGTTGGGATTTCATGGTTTATGCAATTATGTTTTATAAATTAAAAGTGAAAATTTTCTTTGTAAAATTTGGGTCGTTACCCAATGGCCTTTTTCACAGCAGTGAAAACAAATGGATTCATTTAGGTCATAATTTTGAGTAATATTAGAACATGACTTTTTCTTGAGCCGACGATTAAATGATTCAATTTTTCCTTTTTTCTTGTCTTTGAAAAAAGAAACTTCTTCCTGCTCAACATCATCACTTCCAATATCCAAGGAAAGAGTGGGGTTGAAGTGTCAATTTTGTAAGTTTCATAAACTTCCTACATGTCACAAAGTTCCATTAGAGTTATGTCGAGATTTCTTATATGGAAGCTCGTTATGAACTCATGATATGAATCTGGAAGTGAGTAAATAACCAAATCGATAGCTTGCTCCTTCGAGAATTCGACAACCATGTTTCCCAATTTGTCAATGAACGAGTTCATCTTATGAACATACACACACACAAATGTTCGTTCTTGGTGTTTACATGCTAACAAGGATTTCATGTTATCAACCCTTCATAGCTTCATAAGGATGGAAAGTAGTGAGGGTTGCGAGTTGGAATGAGGTGGTGGGATTGAGATTAAATGTGTTGGTGCATGAGGATGTGTGAAAGGAAGACCTTTGATACCCGATATCCAAAAGGATACACAAAGTTTAGTTAGTTGATTTAATCCTTTAATAATTACCCAATTTATTTTAATGTTAGGATCCATATTTTCAGTTCAATTTATGAAGAGTGATATCGTAATCATGTTAGAAACTTATTTTATGTAGGTATGCACTTTACTAATTTTAATCACTATGAAATGCCTAGATCTTATATGATTCATTAAAACTATTCAATGACATGTTAATATTGGATATGCGAAACCACTATTTGTGCATGGGATAGTAAGGTCTCACAGATAAAATGGTGAATCAACCATGCCCTTAATTATGTCATGGTCCTCAATTAGCGTTGTTAGTTTGTCAATCGCAACTAGTTAGGAATAACGCTACTTACTAGCGAGATCATTAAATTTCATAACAGTTTCATGGGAAAAATGTAGGTTTAATATCTCACAAGGATCCAATAAAGACTCTGAGTGTATCACGAGAGTGCCTAGGTCGTTGTAATAATTGCATGATAATGTAAAACAATAATACCCTGCGAGAGATTGGATCAATTTTCATGCATATAGTTTCATTTTGACAAAAAAAGGCAAACTCATGAGGTGAACGAGCAGTTTACACATACTTGGTTCTCCTTTTCTAGTTTTTGGAAAAAAGTGGTCATGACGAGAAATATAATTTATAATAGTTATTTTTGTGAATAAATCATATTATAACAACTAAAAGTATGAAAAAATATCATTAACTACTGTAAGAAACAGAGTAACTATCAACAAGAAACAATTAAAAGGTTTTAATATTTGATTTCTAGCAGTAATACAAAATCACTAAAGTAAGCATCACACAACCATCTAGAAAAAAACAAATTTTATAAGGAGGAAAAAACATAAACGACCTAGAAGAAACATCTAAAGTAGAGTAAAAAAAAGCACCCCAAACCCATTGCAAAAGAATGTGAGATATAAATAGAGACCATTAATACAATTACTATAACATATTCCAATATAAATAATGGAAAACCTACCTACCAGCCCCACATAAAAGATGAAAAAGCACAATGCATAAACCTAGATAACCGACAGAAATCTATACTACTCCATTTTCTTAATCAAACAACAACAAAATTGGCTACAAAAACCATAAGACACCAAAAGATAACTCATGTTAAATAACAATCGGCAACACTATACATACCATCAAACCATCATAACAGTCATGATTTTAGAATAAGAGGGTTTCCATCGTAAAATGATATTAAAATTACTCTTACATTCGGATAACATAAGAGATAATCTTTAAATTTGTAATTTAAATGGACAAAAAAAAAAATCGTCAAAATAAAATCTATATCCATCTTTGCAAAACTCATGTTAAAAGTTTTCAAATGACGATAAGCAATTATTCATAACCATCCATTAGGTTGATAACATTGGAATAATTAATTAGAAGATATATGCTCCATTTTAGACTACTACAAGTAAATAAAAGTGTAAAATATATAAGAAGTGGTACCTTGTGCATTTTAAGTTGTGTTTCTCTTTTTTTCGTTAATGAGAAATCATATGTAATCTTATCCATGGAAAATTTATCAACAATCTATGTCTCATGCTAAAGAATTAGATAAATTTTAGGAAAACCGTCATTATTGATATTTTGAAGTTATGTTTTCAAAATTTGCATTGCACGAATTCTCTTTCATATGTCATGGTAGAAATAAGGAGATTCAATATCACGCGAACTAATTTGTCAAGCAAATAATAAGTAATCAACTTTCTAGTTTATTGTAGGAATTTACACAACTCAGAAAATGTAAAAGAATTTTTTGTTTGTGGATAATTATGCACATCTAGTTCATTATGTTGTAACTTAAGTTTTAACAAAGACTTCTATGCTACCTAATGTCCAAAAGATAATAATATATTTCCAATTTACATGCGTCGTCAATATTAATGGATCGGTTTTTAGATTTATCACAATACTGAGATGAAGAAGCTCTATTACAAACTCATTAAATTTTGAGTTCAACACTTACAAGCGACGTTAATAACATTAATAAACAATTCAAGGCGATACTGATGTCATGTAGTAATAAAATCTTTGTTTTGACATAATAGAATTAGATATTTGTGAGTTTCATTCATATCGGTGACAAAATGTTATTTCTCGTACAAAATGAACCATTTGATCCATAAGTGATTGCCGATCTAAAACTCTTATATTTTGAATCAATATTTTTATAGGAAACCAAGGCCAGAGCATTAAAATATCTATATATTTTAGTTGTAAATTTTGATAAATAATGTTAGTTACCTTAATTATTTATTCCATCAACTTCATAACAATGAAAAAAATAAATGATAGCACATGTGTAAGTGCATATATTGCATTACCTCTTTGAGAAGATATGTATCCTTATCTAGCATTGTCATTAAATAGTCTACAAAATGGACCAAACAATCCTATCAAACTACATATTGATTTGAAATGAGAACTCCACCTAATATCTCTAAGACTTTGGATTGTTCGTATTTGATTTGTTTGTTTTCCAATCTCAAACTCACCAACATTAGTTAAATGCAAAATTTTAGCAGTTTTAGCATCTTGTAAATGATCGTTATTTTTGGACGAACAAATATGATATTAACTATAATGTTTAAATCCTTATAGAAGTTATATACCTTAATTACATCTTTACACAATTAAACTATAGCTAATTGTTGTTCATGGGCAAAACAATACATATTGTAAGCATAATAATATATTGTAAGCATAAAGACATTCCTTTGATAACAAAGCGTGTATCCCATTTCATTCTCCATGCAAGTTCGTAAACCCGCTTTTGTAAAATGATGGTATAAAAGATGTATGCATGTGTGGAATGACGTATATCAACATTTTCATAAATATTAGACCTTCTTAATACATATGAACCAGCAATAGAAGTTAGGATTTGAAAGTAGCTTGTCATAAATGACAAAGTGATGGATAGAGAAGTAACACAAACAATAAAAGGAAGCTTACATAGGAGCATTGTGTGCCCATACATAAGTGGAGTGTGCTTTCGAGAATAGATTAAAAATGGGAAAATCACCTTAGTCTGTCATTTTTGTTTCTACTCTCAAAATACATACACTCAAGGTGTGATTTTCATATACTAAAGGTTAGGAGAAGATTGGATGCAAGAGGAATCAAATATGCAACATTATTTCATGACTTATAAGGTAAAATCATCCTTCCATTTTTATGAAGCTTTAGGTGTTTTAATGGAGAAATTTGGGGAAGATGGTGATTGATGAAACCCAACTCATATATTTCTAGAATCTTGATGTAGGAATGTTTAATGAGCTCAATAAACTTATTAATTAGTGTTGCATGTGAGATAATAACTACGTTTTTAAATTTAGGGAAGAAGATGATAACCCTAATTTGGTAATCTATTATATGTGTGGATTAAGACCATAGACTAATGAGTTAGGTGATTGTAAGCTTTTATAATGATTGAATGGCATAGTTATTAAGAGATTGGATGACTAAACGAAACTAAAACTAAACCCATAAAGGGTCTATGTCCATCATTTGTGTGGAATGCTCATCAACAGTGTTCTCTATGTCTTCCTCCCTGACCCTTATCTGATGATACCCTAACTTCAAATCGATTTTGGAAAACCAACATGCATCCTGCAACTAATCGAAATGGTCATGAATCCTCGGGAGTGGGTAATGATTTTTCACTGTCAACTTATTCAACTTTCGGTAGTCTATACACATACAGTGAGAACCATCCTTCTTCTTCACAAATAAAGTCGGTGCTCCCCAAGGCGAACTACTCGGTTGGATAAAATCTTTCCCCAATAGATCCTAGAGCTGAGAGGATAACTCCTATATCTTAGGCGATGCAAATCGATATGATGCCTTCGCAACAACGGTCGCCCTAAGGATCAGATCAATCTTGAACTCAACTTGCTTCTTAGGAGGAACACCAAGAAAATTCTTTAAGAAAACATTAGAGAAATACTAGACTACTGGTACATTGGAGATTATGTGCTTCCTTTCCTTTTGGGTATCGACCATATAAGCAAGGTATTTTGCACAATCTTGCTTCAAATATCTGCTAGCTATCATGGTAGAACAGAAAGCTAAACCAACTCTAGTACCCTCACCATAATAGTTAGCTCCCCCCCCCCCCCAACTAAGGGTACACACCACCACTAAGTGTTGCTCACAGTCGATTAGATCCCCAAACCGGCTTAACCAATCCATGCCCACAATCATGCAAACATCCCCTATAGGGATGGGGACCAGATCAATTGGAAAAGCTACCATGAATATTTCAAGAGCACAAATGCGGAAGACACTAGTAGCGGAAACCTTGTGTTTGTATGCGATGGTAACCTGCAACGGACACTCTAATACCACATGAGCTACCGTGAAGCTCCAACTGAATTACAAGGATATAAATGACCGAATCACTCCTGAGTCGACCAACACTAAAGCAGGCATGAAATTCACTAGAAATGTACCTAAACATAAACACAAACATGAGCATGCAGATTTAGATAATAGGAATAAAGATAGGTATATAATAGTAACGACATTAGGCGCCACCCTTGCATCCTCTGTTGTTAGTTGATAAGCACGGGCCCTAGCCTTTAGGGTATCAGCTCTCCCTTAGAGGCCATCTATGATCTGCAAATTAGTAGGAGTCGATGCTTGCATTGGACTGAATACAAGAAATGGACAATTATCCTTGACATGGTCTACTTGATCACAAATGAAACAAACCTTTATACCTTGTAGAAAGTTTTTCACCAGGTATCTATCCTTCCCACACTTAACACCTAGACCATGCCCTACATAAACCCTCATGAACCTTCCCACACTTACTGTAAGTATGGGCCCTCACCCCTCCGGATCAGGAATCAATAGGCTTAAACCTCTTAGCTGTCGGCTAAGTCTAAACTGTGGTCTGCATTTTTTCCTTCTTTTGCGTTTATATTTTAATCCACCTCCTTTGGGAATATGAGTGCAACTCGGCCAGGGTCCAATACGGAGTGATCAAAACAAACTCTCTAATCTCTATCTTGATAATGCTCGAGTATCATGACATCTGCACTTGCTCTAAAGATGCATACTCAGGGAAAAAAAAGGGCCATATCGGTAAACTAGTGATCTTAGTCACCGTCCCGGTCATCTGCTTGAGTGATAGGTACTCATGTGCCAATCTCTCCTTCTCCACCAATGAGACATAATCTTATTGGAACATCTCAAAAGTGCTCCCAAGTCACTCTAGCCCACTCTACAAAAGAAAACGTATGGGTTACAAACTTCCACTAGTCCTTCGCTCCATAGTGAAGAAGGCTCAATGCAAAATTAACCTTCAGTTTCTCCTGTAAGAACACATATAAAAACATCCCTCAACGTCTGAGATCCACCTCATGGAAATAATCGGGTCCTTTACCTCTTCAAACTCTAGGGGCTTTGTGTTACTAAAGTCTTGATATTGCATCAATCCATCTCCATGAGGTCCTACAATAGCAACTGGTATAGTGGCGTAACAACAACAACAACATCAGTGACAGAGGATAATACTTATCGAGCATGTCAATCAACATGGTCTTGATGGATTCAAAAAGATCTAGAATTTCCTAAATGGATTTTATGGTCACATGCGTGTAGATCAAATCTCGGATCTCATCATCACTCCTCACTGGCCTCTCAAGGCCTCCCATGCCTGCACCGGATCCTTTGGTCATCACCATGCTGAAAATACATAGGAAATAGGTCAAAATGAAATTTATAGTGCTAACACACTATATACTTAGCTACCCACTTCTTAGAATCTTGTGACTTCCTTGACACTCATACAAATCATGTGCTTTCAGTAGTACGTGCCCATACTACCTTTTGGACTTATCCATATTTATCTCAAGAATCATCTGAATTCTAAGTCACTAAACTCAAATACAGCTAAGTGTACTAACATACACTCATACAATCCAAAGATCTGTCTATTAAATACCTAGTTTCTTATTCTAGGACTCTCTCAGCCATGCTCCCTTTCCGCAAGTAACCTCCAATATTTATGCTAGTCGCCTTGTGCATACTAGTCGTACATAATATAGGATCCAATAGACAGTCGAATAATTGATTCTATCCTATGCCTACAACTAAAAAATGAATAGGAAGTAGGGCTAAATCAAGCATTCTAAGGCTATAAATTCCAAATTATGTATAACTATGGGGCATATACTTGACTACTAACATCAATAATGTCAGTTCCAAATAGCACAACTAAACACTCCCCCTAGGCTACCAGACATCACAATAATCATGTAATTTTATCATGAAATTCCTGGGAATCCTTAGCATATTCACTAGCATATAGTTCTAGCCATTCACATATAAGTAAATAACAAGTATGTATAATTCTGGGAATCACTTTCCTTTGAGCTCCGGCTAACTGTACACATCACAATCTCTTTCTTCTTCTTAAGGTTATTTAAAAGAAATAGTTGTAATTTTTTTTTCCAAATCCTTAGTTTGAGTTTGGAATAACACGAATGTTCATCCAAATCCCTCAAAGTAGGGCTCGGAAACCAACTTGTAACATTCCAAAAACAAGAGTGAGAATTTATTTAACACGGGTGTTTATCATAAAATCATTGTTTAACAACATAGAGTCAAAATCAAAGTAAAAACACATTGTCTCTTAATCATAAAATCTCCTAGAGGATGTGTACGATCATGCCTTTGCCTTTCCTCGATCATCTAAAGTAACTGTAACATTTAAATCCACAA
Organism: Lactuca saligna; assembly: GCF_052625555.1. NCBI lineage: Eukaryota > Viridiplantae > Streptophyta > Magnoliopsida > Asterales > Asteraceae > Lactuca > Lactuca saligna. Next base: position 70,826,930 of record NC_136419.1, on the reverse strand, counting down.
CTATAAGACAAAGCTTAGTTCCAAAGTATCACATATATAATATATATAATTGTTCATAACAACGGGTCCGTAACAACCCCGAGTCCATATTAGTTTAGAAGTCCATATCGACTCAATGGTATGTTTTAACCGAACCCGCAGGTCAACATCAACCCCGAGTCCATATTGAATCAACAAAACATACATACATACATACATACATACATATATATATATATATATATATATATATATATATATATATAAGTATCAACTAAAACTCAACTAGTCTATCATACCATCATAACACAACAACCATGACATGCATAACATAGTGAGAAACTCACCTCACAGACAAAATCAGAAACCTCTCCGACTCAACAACGCATCAGTGGGTACAAACGTCACCTAAGCAAGTGGAAAAATGTCAAGGCTCATCTTAAGACCTAAAACCTAAGTTCTAATTTAAAGTCAACCTAAGTCAAAATCAATATTCAATGGCTAACTCAACGGACTGCCACACCGCGACAAGACCCTTGCCATGTCGTGGTATCAAGTATCACAGTTGTGAGCCTCATTCCCAACACGTTGTGGCCAACTCCTTGATACATCGTGGTAAGTGATATATTAGTCGTGAATCAAAAGCTCACCACACCGTGGTCATCCCCTAGCCATGTTGTGGTCCTTCTAGAAGATTCAACTTTTCTGTTAAGCCCTTAACTCGTTAAGACCGACCTTTAAACATTCAAGAAAGCTAAGTCACCTAAAGATGAGCCATAAAAATGTTAAATTTATGAACTTGCACACTTCATGCAAGCTCTAAACTAATTTATGTAAAAAAGGTAAAAATATGACCAAGATTCAATGCATGACCTTAAAACCCACTTTGGCTTTCGATCCAAAAGATGGAACATTCCATTCATATGATTGAAAAAGTTGCAAGCTTTATCTGAAGTTCTTTACTTCACATCCATCAAACCCACAAAAAGGGACCAAAAAGCCTAAAATATACAAGATCTGTAAAACTAGACCATCAAGATGGGAACTTTAATACTTACAAGGGTCTAGGAGATACATAAGATGTGGGACTACGTCAAGGATCATTTTCAAGCTTGAAAGGTGATGCTCTTCCTTCAAAGAATGTCACACAAAAGCTTTGGACGGGAAAAAAGAGGTTTGGGGTTTTGGAGGACGTTTTTGGGGTGATGGAGGTTGGGGTTGGAGGAAACACTAGCCCTATCATTCATTAAATATGACTCAAAAACCAACTCCTACGGTTTTGGGCTCATGACGGTACCACGACGTGGTCACAATAGACACCATATCGTGGTGACAAGACAATCACTATGTCGTGTTTTGGGCCAAAGGACCAAACCCTACTCTTAACTTAAATACATAAATCATAAGTTCATACCAGGAATCAGGCGTTACAATATGGGTGCTAAAAAAATAAACAAACTTAAATGAATGAACATATCACTAGTAAATCCACAAAGCCGACTCTAAACCAAAAGTAACCGATTTCATGGAAAACCTTAATACCTTGATTTCTTTTCCCCAGTGAATGTGAAAACGTAATTAATCTAGCTAGATTCCATGCATTACACTACACCACACCACACCACATCCACTAAAAAAATACTAGATTTCATAGATGAAAGCTTGATTACCATTTCTCGTTGAAAGAGAAAATAATATCCAAATACTAGATAAACTCAAGTTATTGAGAAGAAAACCTTCAACACGAAAACCCAAACACCCGCCAAAAGAATCACCTTTTATGATTGGAAAAACTAAGAAGTCCATTTTATGTGAAATAAGATATGAGTGCCCATGAGGGCGCCAAACTCAACTAACTATCTAAAAATTTACAACTTACAACTACATATTGTAGTTTTCGAACCATTCCATTCATGTAGCATTTAACTTCCTACATCTACTTTAGGACCTTGAGCAAAAGTGCAAAACCAATAACAAGACACACATGTCAAATATCGACTCAAACTTCGACTTAACAACACCAAAAAAAATCAAATCATTTTTAAAACGTTGTAAAACCCACAACGTGTTATGAAAGATCGCACCCAACACAAACTAGACACCTATTTTGAGTTTAATGGTCCTATCTCTCAAAAATAGAGGTCACATGCAACTACTATATCCCTACAAACACATTTTAATTTCTAAATTAATAACATGTTCTTGTGACAAAAATACAAACCACAAAACCATCAACATAACATTAATTTAAAATAAATAACATGTCTTCTCACAAAATCATTAGCAAACATGAAAAATATCGACGAATATTATACACACTAAAAGTATACACAAATAAATAAAAAAAAATTATCACTAATCTAAAAGAACTTAATTCAAAAATAATAATAGAAAAAGAAAAGAAGATTAGAATTATTGGAGAAGACTAATAATAAAATAGTCCCATTGGCTTATATATATCCTTCCCTATTCCAATTCTTCTACACATATTCCAAGCGACCACACACTATCCATCATGTTTTCCCCCGTCTCTACTCCCAATTCCCTCCGCCTCCGACCACCGCCGCGACAAGCACTTCACTCCACCACCGGCACGCTACCGTCGCCAACTTCACCTAGCATCCGATCACCTCGCCCTTCACCTCCATCCGCCACCCTTTACGCCACCGCCGAGACCCTCTACGTTGCAACCTCTCCGACGGCTGTCATTTCTCCTCCGTCGCTATACGAAATTCTGGGCATCTCCATGGGAGCCACCGAAAGTGAAATCAAAACAGCGTACAGGCGGCTAGCGAGGACTTCACATCCGGATGTGAAGGACTCGTCTGGAGAGGAGTTTATGAAGATCAACGCCGCTTACTCCACCCTCTCAGATCCCGATAAACGGGCGGATTATGATCGGAGATTGTTCCGAACGCAGCGATCCCGATCATTCTCCGGTGTTACTCCGGCGGCTTCGTACTACGGATTTAATGGCTATAGTGGCCGGAATTGGGAAACAGATCAGTGCTGGTAGTGTTGATCATCAATTTAAGCGTTGATTGATCCCATGAATGGATGTATATAATATATTACTTGATCAACGATTAGAGTGTACTAATGAATCGATTAATCTGTAGGATATATATAATATATTAGTGTTTAGTAGATATTGTATGAAGAAGGCTAAGATATCAATGTTTTTTTTTTTTTTTTTTTTTTTTAATTACTGTCATTTCCTTTTAATTAATGAACGGTAAGTTATATATATAACTGTTTGTTTTCGATAAAGAAAAAGTGATGGCGGAATTTTTTTTTTTTTTTTTTTTATTATTATTTACGAATTAGTATCTATTTATTTCTTTTTCCCATTTCATTAAAGATTATATATTTCTTTAATGTTTTTATATAAGTGTTTTTTATAGACAAATGTATAAGAAAGTTTGGATTCGTTGTGTCTTTGAATCTTAAATTTTGGTTGAAACTATTTTAGCCTACCAATTTTGAAAATAGATATTTGGCTTATTTGGTTTTGGATCAAATTGTTTGGTTCTAATAAATTTGGATCATAACCCATTAAAGTTTGGATAACAAAGTTTTTAAATCATAAAATTTTGAATTAAATTTTGGTTTAAATAGTTTAGAATCACAAAATTTGGATATCATAATGTTTGGATCATAAAGCTTTACCTCGTAAATGTGTTCCAAACTATTTTAATCACAAATTTTATGAAGGGAAATCTATAGAAAAATCTTAAATTTTTAGGAAAAATTTTAATAAAATTCTAAAAAGTTTGTTTTTTAATAGAAAAGTCTCGATTATTTAATATTTTGTCCAAATAACGAAAAATTATTTTTTTTATATTTGAACAGCAAATGACAAATTATATGATTTCTTAAAAATAATATGAGTCCCAAAAGTTTGAAACTCTTTTTATAGATTTAACATGGAATCACAAAAATTAAATCATGTGGTTCGGATCAAAGATATCTTGGATCATGTCCTTTTCTATAACTATAAAACCATTACATCATAAAATTTAAATAAATGTCTTTTGGATTAAACTATTTTATTCACGAACTTCACAATCATCATCAAAAATTGTATTACAAAATTTGGATCATGTGTTTCTTTAATCCTAAACTTTTGCATGGTAAAATTTTGAAGAACTTAAGATTGAAAATTCATATTATTCAAAAGACTAACCGTTTTTATATAGCTTTCATACCTATGATAATTATTCCTATAATGTTTTAGATACATTTCGCACTTAACTATTTAGAAGCATCTTTTAGCAATTTAAGACAATTGCACCGTTCATATTTTATATATATTTTTGGTACTTACGATATTGCATCTATTACAAAGTAGATTTTTTATTATTTAAGTAATAACCATATAGTCTTTCTATCGAAACAAAATATCAAATATATTTTCTTTATACTAATAAAAGAATAGTTTTATTTTTTTTTTTTGTTATATATCATTCTAATACAACTCCTTAATATTATGTCACGAACAGATATATTAGACAAATTACTATTACAATTAATAACCTTAAAGTTTTAAATAATATAGTTTAAACTTTTTATAGAAACATTTTTTTGTAATTATATGTTAAAGTTGAAGTTATTACTAATTTTAAAATTTTGGTATATCTCTTAATTAATAATTTATTTAAAATTATTTATTCAAAATAATTAATTAATAATTATAATTTAATTAATTTTGTAATCATAAGAATATAACATAACATACTCTATATTGGAGAAGCATTTGTTGGGAATCCATGACAACTATGCCGATCATATTTTATATATTTTTCCATAATATCGCATTTGTTTCTTTATTTCTTGTTGTATAGCTATTTGCTTCTTTCTTTTCATTATTTTATTTTTTTTACTTTTAGTTTTTCACTAGCTTTGTTATTTTTGCAAGTATTTTTACTTATGCGAGTAGGAGGTAACATAGTAGCATTTTCTTGTCACATCATGCTCATAAAAGACTCATCAACGTTTGTGTTTTTTTCATTGGTTGTTCGTATTCAATTTCCTTCTCAATATTTTCCATGATTTACTTACACTGATCTACAGCTAACCTTAAATTTTCAATTTAATTACCAATCAATCAATGCGGAAAGCAACGGAAAAATATATATCCTTATGTATTTCTAATTTTCATCCTTTTAGATAGTAAAAAAGATCATTGATACAATTAGCCTTGAAAGTGTAGGTTTTGTCACCATCTAGTCATTGAAAATCAAATTGAGCTAAATTTAACATTAAAGTCTAAAAAATGTATCATTTAGCCATCAAGCAGGTTTCATCTACTTTCCAGTTGCAAACTGCAATGTGGTTCAACGTGTCATTGATATGACATCATAAGTTGTCTAATTTAAACGAAACAATGTAGCAGTGGTCCAAAATCAGTATAACATTTCTTACTTTTGTTCAAAATCAAGATCCTTTATCTACTCTCTTTTTCTCTCGTTTTCAAAATCAACTTTGTTGAAAGATATTCGTTAATCGATTTTGGAAAAGAAATGTAAGTTGTTGGTGTGGATTTAAAGTAAATGGCATGACACCATGGAGTGGTTTAAACCCTTGTATGAGGTTTTTGACTTGTCCTAACTCCATGCTAATTTTTGTGAATAAGGTTGATTCTATTGTTATATGTTTGATGTTATATATTTGTTTTTCTATAAGGCAAGTAGTAAGTGTATTTTTTTTAATGGCTCTAAATTAAATATCTTGTACATAATATAAAATATGGATCATTAAAATGAATAATAAACTCGAAGAGTAATCTAATAACATAATCAGTCATTAATAAGTAAGAGATGGAAGCATACTTTAAGGGAGAAGTTGGTACTAGTTATTGAGGGAAAAAATGGGCTTAAAGCCAAGTTAAATATGTAAGCTGTTGAATCATGTAATCATAATGGCGATTGTAATTTTCATTTCCTTATTCGTGTTTGGAAAAGAGTGATTGTGCATTGTCATGTAATATATTGTAACTGGTTGGTTATGTTTAGTATTTGGTTGGTTAGGGTTTGGTAATTGATTGGTTAGGCATTTGTATTGTAATAAATTTGTTAGGTTTGTTATTGTAATAGGTTCATGTACTATGATATTGTAATGGTCAAATAACAATTTTCAATGGTAAATTGCTATTAATGGTTCATTAGTTGGACATCAACAAAATAAGTTGTTATAAATGGTTCTAATGGCTTGGACATGAACATAGTAAATTGGTATTAATGGTTCAAAAGTTAGACATCAACATAATAAATGACTATAAGTTGTTCAAAAGTTGGACATCAACATGTGACATCCCCAAAATCACGGCCAGAAAAAACCGATTTTGTTTATGCTTTATGAAAATCAGAGTACTTCATTTTATAAAAAGGTTGCGGAATTTGTTCCCAGAAAAACACGATAAATACGTTATTAAAACATTTTCGAAGAAACGTATTTTTATTCATCTTAAAACGTTTGGGATGTCATCGTTAATACAGAAACAGAACTTACAATTATTTACACTAGTGATCTACATCTCTTTAAATCTCTCAGTGTAATGTCACTTCATTTCGTCACCTGTGCATGGTATACATAAACTGAGTGGGTCAGGTTGGGAAACCCGGTGAGTACATAGGGTTTTCAACCCACAATAATATAATTATTATGTTTAATCAAACAATCAACCCAATTACCCATCCCCATTATCTTCTTACTCTTTAAGGATTTAACATAAGAGTCATTTATCCTTCATTCGTTTATTCCGAAGTCCCTTACTTCCAGGGTTCTAGGACTGGCACTATATCCATAGCTGCCAATGTTCGTTCATAAAGCACTAATTCCATAGCTTCTATAGTCTATTCATCGGGTACTAAATCCATAGCTACTAGTCTTTATCTAATAGGTACTAAGTCCATAGCTACCAATGTTCAACAGGTACTAAATCCTTAGCTACCAGCGTCTAACTAATAGGTACTAAGTCCATAGCTACCAATTCCCAACAGGTACTAAATCCATAGCTACCAACATCTAACAGGTACTAAGTCCATAGCTACCGGTGTTTGTCCCATAGGCACTAAGTCTATAGCTGCCAATGTATACTCACGTCATCTTCTATTTCTCATCATTTATCTACCCATCATCATACCCAACATATTCGTATATATAAAATACGTATACAGTTTAAATCCTTTAAAACATGTATAAAACGTTCATCCAGCATAGACAGCAAGTATTCAGATAATATGCACACATAGCACGTAGTTTATATAAAATACTTCATATCTATGTGTAAGATGAAAGGGACTATGCACTCACAACACGTAAATTATATAATAAATACTTCATATCTATGTGTAAGATGAAAGGGATCATGCACTCACAACACGTAAATTATATAATAAATACTTCATATCTATGTGTAAGATGAAAGGGACTATGCACTCACTTGATTAGGTGGTGATTCCGAACTCAGACAGCACTTCGTTATCTCAAAACAATTTTTCCTCGACAAAACCTAGTATCAATACCACTAGGGTTTAGTTTTTAACGTTAACCACGACTAATTAATAGTTTAGCTATTATTACTATTATATAAGCGTTAAATAACACTCAATATAACTCATAATAATAGCCCAAATAATTATTTTAAGGTCCTAATAATGTTACTATAATTAAATAAAATCTATATTAAATATAGTATAGGCGTAGCTCACTTACAACGAGTTTTTATTAAAAACCGGGCTTCGCTGGAGCAGCGTTTCCAAGCCGGAAGCTTTTCTTCTCGGAGCTGTCGGGCGCTCCGGGGCTTTCTTCTCGTGCTAGGGAGGTTCCGTAGACTTGGGAGGGGTTTAGGGAGGCTAGAGAGAAGTTAAAGAGAGAAAGAGAGGCTTATGGTGTGAAGAAAATATGAGGAGTTCACCCTTGTATTTATAGGAGTTTTATAGTAAAGTAGCCTCTAAGCTTCGTCCGTAACTTTTGCATACGAGCTCCATTTTTGTCTGTCTTTTTACCGTTGAGATCCTATTAATGAGATCTTCAACTTTCGTTTAGACCTCGTTAGCTAATTCTCATTCTATCTCGGATTTACAAAACTGTATCGAATTCGCCGCGCTCGAAAAGTAGGGACTAAGCTTCGTCCATAACTTTCGCATACGAGCTCCATTTTTGTCTGTTTTTTTACCGTTGAGTTCCTATTAATGAGATCTTCAAATCTCATTTAGACCTCATTGGCTAATTCTCATTCTATTTCGGATTTACAAAACTGTATCGAATTCGCCGCGCTTGAAAAGTAGCGACTAAGCTTCGTCTATATCTATCTCATACTATCTCCATTTTCAACGTTCTTTATATCCATGCGTAGGTAAAAATAATATCTACAACTTTCATTTTGGCTCCGTCGGCTAATTCTCGACCGATCATAAATTTAACAGTAGGAGGCGTTTAAACTGTTAAATGACCGCGAAGAATTCGTAACTCTTTCATACGAACTCCGTTTTCATCCATCTTTTTACTGTTGAGTTCCTATTATTGAGATCTTTAACTCTCATTTAGTTCGCGTAAGCTAAAAACCGCTCGAACTAAAATTCGAGTTTCGGGCTGTACACTACTAAGCTGAAACTTTGAAAAATCATAACTTCCTCATACGAAGTCAGATTTGGGCGTTCTTTTTACGGATTTTCTCATTTTAACATAATCTACGACTTTGGTTTAGATAACTAAGGCTAAAAAGTCTTCTATCATAAATTCACTTTTTACGCTTCCCGGTGCCGTGCCGGTTTTGCCGTAAAACTTCGACGGGCATAACTTCTTCGTTATAACTCAGATTTCGGCGTTCTTTATATGTACGGAAACCTTGTGACATATACTATAACTTGGTTAAAATTATTTATTCTAAATAATCTTTTGCCGAAAAGTCGTTTTCGACCCATATTGCCTCTAAATTGACTTGCCCGGATCTACGGGCGTTACACAACATAATAAGTTGTTATAAACGCTTCAAAAGTTAAACATCAACATATTAAGTTGTTATAAATGCTTCAGAAGTTGGACATCAACATAGTAAGATGCTATAAATCATTCAAAAGTGGGCATAAACATAGTAAGTTTCCATAAATGATTCAAAGTCAATCATTCACATGGTAAGTTACTATAAATGGTTCTAATATGTTGGGCATGAACATAGTAAGTTATAATTAATGTTTTCAAAGTCACACATCAAAACAAGATATTTAACTTGATATGTTTTATATAACCTGACCAATTCAAAATTTTAAATTTATTAACCCTAATTACGAATAACTCATAGTAAGTTGCTATAAATAGTTTCAAGTATGTTACACCAAACATGACATACATAACTTTCAAAATGTAGTGTTTATAAATAAAGACTACGTATGTTTGTGTTTAGTGGGTAAACATAGACCCAAATATGGATAGAATAATAAACCAAATTTCCAAAAAAAAAAAAAAAAATTACCTAGGTGTTTTTGAGAAGTGTAGTAAGTGTCATACAATATGCTATAAAATTTTCCCTCTTTTAGTGAAACTACTTCAAAAGTACTGATATTTTGGTTGTAGATCTTGATCCACCATTCCTTATTGTCAAATTGCATTTAGAATTCTCTATGACTTTGATCTCAACTTCTTGATAACTTGAGTATCAGGAACTGTATCAATTTCTTCACCTTAAGGCCCATCCAGATGATTTCTAATTTTGCATCAAATCTTTAATTGCTACGAGGTTCCATGATGATTAATGCCTTATCAACAGGTTCCATATTCACAAGTTATTACAACGATACAAGCTTAACACCATCATTATATGGCTCCATATTTCCCTCAGTAAAATGAGGTCATTGACAGACAAAATTGCATTGTAATTGAGATGGAAAGAAGCAATACGTAGAGTTTGAACTTACATAAACATATGGGGGTGAAGAAACACGTCACACGATATACATACTTAATCGAGTGTTGACAAAGGCACTCAGATGATGCAACACGTACACCCTATGAAACTTGGTAAGAAGAAAACCACATCTCGAACACCTAAAGTTGTTTATGCAAAAAAAAAATCAGACAAACGTTAATTTACGACAACCTAATAACACGATCAAAAGATTGGTGTACATGGGCACTAAAATGCGTGTAACTAAAAAAATATTTAACCTCAACATCAGAAGAATTCATGTGAGTGGATATATTTGTTTTACAAAAACAAAGTTGGGAATTGGGACCAACCGAACTCATTCAAGAATCCCTAAGAGATACATTTTTTATCGTGAGGTACACTTCACTAAATAATACAAAAACACAAGTCAATGACTTTACGTTCCTCGAACACTTAGAAAACGAGAATGAGTATATAGATGAGACATAAAACCAACCATTGTCACCTAAAGTTGCATCTGCAAGGTTCGGTCAGGAAGGAGAAGACGTGGCTCATGCGAGCTTCAGACATCTGGCAGGAGGAGCGAAGGCCACGAGGCCGCTGCGAGGCTCGGATGTGGCATTTGCGAAACGGAGCACGTGGCTCGCGTGCGAGAGGAGGCGACGGTGGTGAAGCGAGGCTCGGACATGCGTGCGACACGCGTCGCTCTTTGTACGTGCCACGACTCCGGTGATGCTTCTGCTTCGTGCGAGGTGACGTGGCCTGACACTATTTATGCGAGATTTCTCGGATTTTGAGCCCCGAACTTCTAAAATCCATAACTTTCGCATACGAGCACCATTTTTGACATTCTTTATATGCACGCGTAGCTAAAACTATGCTCTACAACTTTTGTTTAGACTTCGTTGGCTAATTTTGAATTTATTTTTAATATTATTATTTTTAACAGATTGGGACACGAAAATCCGTTAAAAATTCATAACTTCTTCATCCGATATCCATTTTCGTCAGACTTTTTACCGTTGTACTACAAATGACGAGACCTTCGATTCTCATTTAGGATGTATCAGTCAAATATCGCTCGATCTAAAATTCGAGTTTTTAGCAGTCTACTGCTAAGTTGAAACTTCGAAAAATCATAACTTCCTCATACGAAGTCAGATTTTGGCGTTCTTTTTATCGAATTTCTCGGTTTAACGAATACTACGACTTTCATTTAGATCACTAAGGCTAAAAAGTAGTTTATCAAAAACTCACTTTTTACGTCATTCGGCGTCGTGTCGGTTTTATCGCGGATCTTCGATTGGTCATAACTTCTTTATTATAACTCGGATTTTGATGAGGTTTTCGCCTACAAGTTTCTAACGAGATTATTTACAACTTTCAATAATAAAATTTTACTTATTTAAAATTTTATATTTTCGCTAAATTTCACTATTTAACTTTTAACTGGAATCTCATAAGACTTCCAATATTTTATGAGTGATTCTAAACATAGTTTTACTTCATTTCTTGTAAAAACCATCTTGTTAGAACTCAACACTCAATTTCACATAGTATTTCAAAATTTTATTCATTACAAAACACGATTTCAAAACGTGTATGTTACATCATACAACAAATTGTTCCAAATCCAAATAACGTAAAAGTGTATTTTTCAAACATCAGAATATCATAAAAGTGACAAATGCGGAAAAAGGCCATCAGGGGATGCGATGCAGTCAAGCCGGACCCTTCTCTTTGAAAACGGAAGTACCTGAAAAATGTTAAACCACAAACTGTAAGCATAAAGCTTAGTGAGTTCCCCAAAACACCATATATCAAACAAGAACGGGCCCATCCACATACATGCTTCGGGCCCAACTCATGTATTTAGGCCTCACTCATATCATTCGGTCCCTGTCCATATAAAACATACATATTCAGGCCAATCCTATATATTACATACATACACATGTGAGAGTCACGAAGATAAATAGCATCCTACAACATAATCCAGTGTGTTGGCATTGGTGTCTTCGACCCACAAGTACAGTGAAGAGACTCACCTCAACCCTGAAGATTGAATAAACCACCCATTCAAGTCGATGATATCAGGATTCGCCTTGTTGAACATATCCATAATAAAACCCTAATTAATAATTAAGGAAATGACTAACCCACAAAAGGTCTTGGCTCATAACTAAACCTCCTTTGGGCAAGAGACCATTTTCACTTCCCATACTCAGTCCTAACATGGCTGACCAAAAGTCAAACCAGTCAAAAAGTCAATGTTCAACACTTAGTGGAATTACGCCATGTGTAACTAATGTACTCCCTACGTATGACCATTGATCCCAAAAACTTCTATTAAGCTCTTAATACAAAAGTCCAAACTCTCTAACTCCCATATCTGATCTAAATGAATGTATTAATGGATAAAGTCTTTGACTTTATTCCTTTGCATGTCCAAGATGAACATAGAATCAAAATTAAAGTCCAAGATGACATGTTTTGCTCAGGAACTCATGCATGGATGGATGAGAGTGCCTAAGCTCTCATTTTTATGACTCTGTATCCTAAAAACCATCAGAGAGAGGCATTCAAAGGGTCTGGAGCAACCAATACTTACAAGGACCAAGATTATATGACAAAAAGCATAAACATTTATGAGATAAATAGATCTAACAAAAGGAACATCAAGATGCATGATTTATACCTTCTGGATATAGGTAATGAAGTGCAAAGTTTGGATCTACAAAGCTTGGAACTTACACTTGCTTCTCCAGTGGTCTCCTTCTTCGATAATGCACACAAAAATGACACTAATGCTTCCAAAACTTGCAATTAGTGGCTAGGGTTTCAAAAGTATGATATGAGGTGATAGAGGCTGGTAATGGGAAGGCTTCCAATATCTTAGAGCCCTTAAATAGGGCTCAAAACCTTTGGATCAGGGTTTTGGTCAGCAGCATTTACACCCTAAATAACCTAAGTTATGCCATGTGTAGCTCATTAAAAACATTATTAGCATTCAGCAAGCTACGCCATATGTAACTTGCTTACACCCTGTATAGGGCAGAACCCCAAACTTCTAGTTCAACTTTAAAGAACCATAACTTCTTCATTTCAACTTCGATTTCTACTTTCTTTATATACACGGAAAGGTATTGATGAGTCTCATACTTCTATCTAGTTACTTTTGCCTTAATACATGTCGAAATAAAAACATACTCTATGCAAGAAGCCTAACGAATAACTTTTCCCATTTTAGCCTTTGGTTCCTACACACGAATCAAGGGCTTAAATCTGATAACTAATGTTATCAACCATGAATAAGGTCCAAAATTTACTTCCTCAAAGCCCAAAGCCTTTACATGATCGAATTACGCTCCACGAGCCCTGAGTTAAAGACTGTCCCGAAACAGGGTGTTACATTTAGTTTTGACCATGGAAGCATGTTGTAAATGAAATAAAAGTAACAAGCCTTCATGCCTTCATGCCTTATATGTTTTTCCCTATTTTCTTATTTGACGTGTTTTTTGTACAAAATAATATTACAGTTAAATATAATCGTATGAATTAAAATTATATGTTTGGCCTATTTATGGGTACCCGGTTCTTATGTCAGCTACCTACTAGGGTACAGAGCCCCCTTGATTGAAGCTGGTTTTATAAAGCTTTTGTAATCACTCGTTCCATTTCATTACTTGTGATTCCTATCCAATCTTGAAAGATGAAAGGCGTTCATTTTTTTTTTAACTTTTATATGTTATATAACTTACTAAATGATGCTCTGCTCTGAAACCTAGTTTATGTTATATGTATATGTTGTTTTTTAATGCCCTAATGCATTGATCATTGGTTTTAGAGAATGTTGAAAAACTGAAGGTCAAACATAAAAATGTTTGTTCATCCTCACAAATATATCAATAATTAGTTTCAGTGTTTCTCACTTGTATAAACAGGTAAAATTTGATGAAGTTATGACTAAAGCTGTTGACATTGGCGAGGAGGTAATTTGTTAGTGACTTCTACATTTTTGTCCTTTTTCAGTTTTCCTTTTAGCGCTAATCACAAGAAATAACAGTGTACTTTCAATTATTTCATTTGACATAGCAATAACATCCTATTTTTTGGTACAATAACCAAATACAACATTATGCTTCCAAATATTTTGTTTTTATAGAGGTAAAATAGAATGAGTCGAAAAAGAGTATAAGATGACAAGTAATTTTTGTTTAATATCTTCAAATCACCAAAAATTGATCTTTACTTGACAACCACCATGTGTGCTCACTTCTTGGAAAATTGTTATCGAATTTTTTATATGGATTTATTTATAAATGATAATGGGCCAAATTTTTAAGAAAACTTTAAAATTTTCCAACCCATGCGAAACATGGATTTTTTTTTCTAGTTCTTTATAATTTTTCAATAAACATATAATCTAACATATAATATATAGTTATTAAAATTGAAAAGAAAAAAAAAACAAATAAAAGCCACTCATATCCTTGTATAATGTATAATCCGTTGCCAGATAAGGTTACATGAAGGCTTTAGATTGCAACCTGTTTATGTCATTTTTGTTCTATTTTTCAAATAGGATGCCACATAGGCAATCGATTGGTTACTAACCAATCATGAATCACCGATAAACATAGTCTTAAAGTAGGAATTCCAAACATATCTACATTTAGATATATGTATTTTGTTTTGGAAATAACATTTCACGTATATTTCATTACGAGAAATTGAACAATGGAGATGGATGGTTGACTTCAAATTCTGATTAAATATTGAGTTGGAAAAAAGAAGTATTTAGAAGGGATCTTTTTGCTAAAATGGCAAATTGGGATAAGATGTGGTGATTTCATAATGAGCAAAATTTATGAGTTCGTTGAATGAACCCAATCCTCCATAATAAATGAAGGTTTTTTTGCTACTTGTCAATCTCTTATGGGTTTTGATACTTGTCATTTTGTGGTAATTTTGAAATAAATATTATCCACTTGTCAATATTTGGTTTGTTTTAATTTTTAATTAAAATTATATATACTTATATATGTAAAATATTAAATATCATATATATGATATTAAATTATAATAAATACGTTTCTTTCTTTCTTATTTTAAAGTTGTATATTAAAAATTATTTCATTTTTATATTTTAAGTTTAAGGGAAATTAAATTGATTCCTATTTTTTATGCCTATAAATGTTCCTACGCAATATAAGTGTCATCATTCCATATTTTCTTAACTAACTCATTAAGGCTATATTAGGAATATATCAAATAGAATAAAATTGAATGATAATTTATCATAATTTTAGTGGGTAGAAATAATTGTAAGCATAAAAGGTAAGATGTAATTTAATTTCTTTAAGTTTAATCATTTTTTAAATTAACCCGTATATTATACGGATCTCACACCTAATCTAATTATAAGGTGAACTACCAATTAGTTATATGGAGGTAATTGGGTTAGTTTACTACCAATTTGTTATATGGAGGTAACCGATTGGGTTAGTTAATTGAATCAAGGAGGTGGCATATAATTGACCAACTAATCAAATAAACGATGACATAAGAATATTATTTAGACGATATGTTTATAATATATTAGGTTTGGTCTTATAGTGTTTAATGAGAAATAATAAATGTTTGGTTGAGTTGGGTTTTCAGATTTGTTAGAATTACTCATAGGTGTGATTTCAAGCTTGCTAAATGAAAAGTCTGGGTCTCGAAGATAACACTTAGGCTTATAGTGACTTAGAGTGTTCACACAAAAGTGAAAGAAAAAGTCTTGAAAACTTAAGGGTTGTTTGTTTTACATCTCGTTAGGACACTAAAGAGATACTTAAGGGTTGTTTGTTTTACATTTCATTGGAAAAATTGTTATTTCAAGTGTTTACCTCTTACTAAGTCAACACTCAACAAACTCTAAGATACTGTTTGTTTTTTGGAAAAAAACCTCTTCAAACCTCTTATTGCTGCGTGGTGCAGCACACGCGCAGTACTTTTCATCTCGCAGTTGTTTGTTTTTTAGAAGTCTTCTGAGTCAAAAACCTCTGCGCAGGCTCTGTTTGGCGCAGCACTTGTACTGCCTCTTCTAACTTCTTCCAACCTCTTCTTCTTCTTTCTTTTATTGCTGAAATTTTGATTATATATTATTAAAATTTTATTTCTCATTTTTTTTCCGTTTTTTTTTTTCGTTTATTCTTATTGAATTTATTTTTCATTTTTTTATATTCAATAATGATAATTTCTTGATGAAATATCATTATTTTTTACTAAAATATCTTTATTTTTTGTTGAAATATCATTCTTTTTTACTGAAATATCATTAATTTTTACCGAAATGTTATACATTATTAAATTTTACGTATTAAAAAGCTATTTTCGGTTTATAAAATTAGTTTATTTTAATTTTTTAATATCTGCAGCAGTATGCAGACGTTAAAAAAACAAACACGCTTTTTATTATAGTCTGCAGCCATTTGGTTCACCTCTTCTACTGCAGATGGTTGCAGAGGTGGTCTGCAGACTTCATGAATTTTTGCTTCAGAAAATCAAACAGCACCTAACTCAATCAGCTAAAAATATTTTAAAATATTGTTGATTGGGTCATTTTTACAAAAATTCCCTTTATGCCCATTAACCCCTTCCATATACATGTTCCTCCCAACATTTTTCTCTTTTTGATTATAGTTACAAGAGTCCCATAAAAAAAAACTCCATCTTTTTTTTTTTCTGAATTTTATCTTTTTTGCTTCTCGACGTCCAAATGCAAAAAATTAATAATAATAATAAATAAATAAATAAATAAAAAGAAAGAAAGCCTTTTTAACAAGAGTTTTATGTGTATTTTACACACATATTATTTTCACTTATATATGTTATATATATAAATATAGATGCATGTGTATAATTTTTCCCACTTTTATATATATATATATATATATATATATATATATATATATATATATATATATATATATATATATATATATATATATATAATTCTATGTTTATATTTTATACACATAGTTTTTTCCACTTATATATAAATATACATGGATCTGTATAGTTTTTCCAAGTTGTATATAATTTTATATGTATATTTTATATACATAATTTAACTATAATAGGTACCTAGAAAGTAGAAATCATATATATATATATATATATATATATATATATATATATATATATATATATATATATATATATATAAATGTAATATAACATAACATATATATTCAACATAAACAGAAAGAAATAATAAAATAGTCATTTTTAACTTTTAGTATAGTTATTCACATGTATAAACAAAAAACATGATTACTCTGCAGGATACAGACATTCAGTAACTATCAAATAACCTATAATACCGTTTACAAAATACAAGATATTATTTAGATTTTCAGGTTATTGGTTATTGTGAAACAGGTGAGTTGCCGCTAAACTAACCCATGTTTTTAGATATAAAAATAATTAAAATATAAGAATCAATTAAATAATAATACCAAATAAATGTAACTAAAAAATATTTAAATTTTTTTGTAACGACCCGTTCCCGGTACGTTAATTCATTGGTAATTGTTGTAAGTTTTCAAGAGGGACTCGACGAGTTCTAGCCTGACTCGCCGAGTAGGGTCGCGTCTTCGAGCACGCGGGAGCCGGGGACTCGGCGAGTCCATATCCCTGACTCGGCGAGTCCATCCGTCTGGGTGAAACCCTAAATCCCCGGGTTGCCCACTATTTATACCACCTTATAGCCCCCATCCTCGCCTCCCTCACCCTGAGAACGCAGTGATAGAACCCTAATCCTCCCTTGAAAAGCTTATATGTGTTTTGGTGCCATTTTGTGAAGGTGTGAAGAAGGAGAAGAAGGAAGAAGCAAGGAGAAGTGTTGTAGTGCAAAGATCCAAGGCCAAATCAGAGTTAATTGAGGTATTCTCGGAGTTCCATCTTGTTATATGCTTTAAACTTCCATTAGAGCTCTCCTAAGAGCTAGTTGATGCTTGTTCCAAGCCTTACACTTGCATGAACGTCTTATTAAGTCGGAATATCTATGGATCTGAATGTTGGGGTGTTGTAGAGCCCAGATCTACTGTCTTTTTGGAGTTATATTGCATGATAACCATAGATCTACCCATTTTATGCATCTTTTAGCCTTATTTCCCTTATTCATGAGGTTGTACACGTAAAGTTGGAAACTTTACGTGGTAAATCAGCTTATTGGACTCAGATCTATCAATTGTATGCATTGGATTCAAACAAAATCAAGTAAAAATCAGTTGCATGGCGGCAACTCGGCGAGTCGGAAGAACGACTCGGCGAGTTGGGTCGCGAGTTCCCGGTTCCTTCATTTTTACCAGTGTCGAGTGAACCCAGTGAGCTAGAGAGTGGACTCAGCGAGTTGAGGGTGAACTCAGTGATGAAGGGACTCGGCGAGTTGTTCATCAACTCGGCGAGTCCAAGGCAATCTTCTTGGAATCAAGAACAACTCGGCGAGTTTGTTCATCCAGCTCGGCGAGTCGGATGAAGATTGTCTGAGTTCTTGGATCAAGAGGGTACTCGTCGAGTCGATGCCAGACTCGACGAGTAGCAGCGAGTAAGAGTGAAAAGTGAGAGTAGGACTCGGCGAGTTGGGTGGCCCAACTCGGCGAGTCAGCCCAAAAGAGAGTTGACTTTGACCGAGGGTAAAAGAGTCATTCTACCCCAAGCGCAGTGTTTAGTATTTGATTGAGTGTGTTTATGGACTTGTAGCCGAGGAGATTCAGGAGCAGCAGCCGTTAGCTTCCCGAGCCACACACTCAGCAGCCAGCTTACGAGGTGAGTTTCCTTCCAGTAGGAACGGGTCTAAGGCCACAATGTCGGCCCGTTCAGTTAGCAGTAGTTTCCGGATTTAGGTCCGATGCAGTAGTTAGTATGTTCGATGCCTTCGTGGCTCGAACAGGATTTGTGTGCTATGTTTTATGTGTTAAGTATTATGTGTTCCGGGCCACGGCCAGATGTAGCATGTCGTATATGTGTTATGCTAGTTGATGTGTTATGCTATGCCATGTTCAGTCAGTCAGTTCTGGACTTCGGTCCGATGCAGTTAGTTCCGGACTTCGGTCCGATGCAGGGGACAAGGTCCCAGTCAGTTCCGGACTTCGGTCCGATGCAGTTAGTTCCGGACTTCGGTCCGATGCAGGGGACAAGGTCCCAGTCAGTTCCGGACTTCGGTCCGATGCAGTTAGTTCCGGACTTCGGTCCGATGCAGGGGACAAGGTCCCAATCAGTTCCGGACTTCGGTCCGATGCAGTTTCCGGGCTTCGGCCCGATGCAGTGGGCAAGGCCCAATATGTGTTTATATGTTATTGTATGGTATGTGGTAGTTTGGGGGAGCTCACTAAGCTTCGTGCTTACAGTTTCAGTTTGGTTTCAGGTACTTCCGCAAGCAAAGGGAAGAGCTCGGGGTGACAGCATCGCACACACCACATCATAGCTTTTATCCTGGGGATGTCCTTTGATGTTTTGGATTGATGTTGTATGATACAGTTTTCCGCACAATATTTTATTATGTTTTGGGGATACATCGCGTATGTTTTATGTTATGATACTTATATTATGGTTTTGATTATATTGAAAAACGAAAATTTTTGGGTCGTGTTTTTGGGTCATTTCAAGTTGGTATCAGAGCCCTGGTTTGAGGGATTCGGATACACTTCCGGGTGTATCTGAACTCAAACTAAGGGAAATAAAAGATTTTAGTAAAATAAAAATGTTTTACAAAAAGAATTTTGAAAGCACTTAGAAAGAAAGAATTGTTTTTTAACAAGATAGAGGTGTGTACATGCGGTCAGCCGAGCTCAAGTAAGTACTCCCAAATTACCCATACAAGTTATTTGTTCAGTTTCAGTTTCAGTAGAACAGCATGCTAGTATAGGGCTAAGGATCTAGGAGAATGCCTTATGTGCCTGCTTATGTGTTACAGCTTTATGAGTATTGCATGCTAGAATTGAGTAGACAGCAGTAGGATAGCCTGTTTAGGTTATGCCTGATAGTATGAGCTTAGCATCCTATGCTAGCGCAGTTTCTTGTTATAAGAATAGTTTTGCCTGAGTCTGTTTCCCTTATCCGAATGCTGCTTGCTTCGTGCTTGGTGGGGTTC
This sequence comes from Lactuca saligna, assembly GCF_052625555.1. Lineage (NCBI taxonomy): Eukaryota > Viridiplantae > Streptophyta > Magnoliopsida > Asterales > Asteraceae > Lactuca > Lactuca saligna. The sequence goes on along the minus strand of NC_136419.1, from coordinate 70,806,918 downwards.
TGAGTAGTGGGAGTTAGCCATTAGGTGAACACGTCACACCACATGTAATCAGGTTTGAATAATCCCAGCGTGCTGGAACTGGCCCTATTGCGCAGCTCTTGTTTGAGTCCAACCGTTGTAGGGACGGATCTTTTACTTGAAGGATTATCTGATCCTCATCACATGTGATGGTGTTTAGGTGGTGGCTAGCTGGCATTATGAGGAGACCTACAGCAGCTGAGGACCAGTCGTGTTGAGCTTGAGGTTTCCATAGGGCAAGCCTAGGATGAGAGTAACAGAGAATAGCAGTAGTAGAAGTGACTTGGTGGAGTCAAGGCAGTTCTTGAGGAAAGTACGGATAGATGTGGAAGGTAGTATGGGCCCGTACTACTAAAAGCAAAGGATCCGTACTCGAATCAAGGAAGGCCAAGACAAGACCGGGAAGCTAGTAGCAGTGTCATGATCCCTTGAGATATTTCAGTGTTCTGATGTGGTTATGAAATGTTTCAAAATGGTAGTTTTGCGTCCGAGACCAGCAGTCGGCAGCTCAGATGCCGGAGGGGGATCAGGATCAGGATCAGGCTCGGAGGTCGGGTAGATGGATGAGCAGACTAGAGAGTTCCTTTCTCCTGAGGTTACCCGCATCATACTGGAGCAGACTCCTGTGATCTTCGGTTCGATCAAGGAGGGTATTTTAGAGCTGATGGATGAGAGATTGAGTACTTTCCATGCTGAGATGGCGGCCGTGATGGGGTCGCGCACACTTACGTTCAGGGAGTTCAGGGCATGCGGGGCTCCAGACTATCATGGGGCGCGGGACCCCATAGCGAGTACTAGATGGTTGGCGGATGTGGCCAACGCTTTCCGCACTAGCAGATGTCCCGAGGGGGACAAGGTCAGATTGGCGTCCTGTCTTCTGAAGGACAAGGCACGGGATTGGTGGGAGGAGGTCGGACATGCCATCGGGGATGATGCGGCATTGGATGCCATGACCTGGGCTGATTTCTCTACCAGGTTCAGGGCGGAGTTTGCACCAGTCATTGAGGTGCAGCAGTTAGCTAGGGAGTTTCAGGACCTTACCCAGACTACAGAGACAGTGGCGGAGATCACCGCCAAGTTCAGGGAGAGGGCCCTTCTTGTTCCTCAATATGCAGCCGATGAGGAGATGAAGAAGGCCCGTTATCATGAGATGTTGCGGAGTGACATCCGCATGTTTGTGAGCCGGTCCAGTTGTAAAACGCTGGACGACATGATTGCCAGAGCTAGAGAGAGGGAGATTGATCTCGAGATGGAGAAGAAGAGGTAACCGGAGGCGGTTTCGGGTTCAGGAAGTGTGGGCAAAAAGCCCAAGGTTTCAGATCACAGGTCTAGGGGTCAGCAGAGCCACGGTCGGTGTGGCAAGTGTGGGAGATTGCACGAGGGGGCGTGCAAGGCAGGGAGTTCTGGCTGCTACAAGTGCGGTCGGACTGGGCATTTGAGTAGGGATTGTACGGCCCCTGCTACTACGGTTACAACATCAGATCTGATTTGCTTTCAGTGCAATCAAAGGGGACATAAAAGGTCCCAGTGTCCCAGTTTAGCTGCAGCAGGGAAGGTGGTTGCACCTGCCCCTGCCACCTTGAGGACTACGGATGGCCGGCAGGGCCGATCTGATGCGCCAGTGGCGAAGAGCAGGGCATTTCAGATGACAGCAGAGGAGACGCGAGCGACTCCTGATGTGGTGACGGGTATGTATCTTTCCTCTATCTCTTAATTGTTATAATATCGTTTGAATATTACTTGATGATATGTTTTATTTAGGGTCGTTCTCGGTGAACGGCATTTCTGCTTTGGTATTGTTCGATTCGGGGGCTACCCGATCATTTGTATCGCTTGCGCTTAGCAAGAGATTTAGCAGAGCTCCAGGGGAGCTGGATTGTCCACTAGAGGTTGAGATAGCAGATGATAGGACCGTGAGGGTCGGCAGAGTACATAGAGGGTGTTCCCTTCAGATATTTGATGAGCAGTTTTCAGTGGACCTGGTTCCTATTCCCCTGCGTGGGAATAAAGTTATTGTGGGCATGGATTGGCTGAGCCCCAATGGGGCGGTGATTGATTGTGAGCTTCAGCTAGTGAGGGTTCGCACTCCCAGTGGGGGAGAGATAGTGATTCAGGGTGAGAGGCCCCAGCGAGGACCGATCTTTTGTTTCGCCGCAAGGGCGAGGCGCTATGTTCAGCAGGGTTGCGCCGGTTTTGTAGCTTACGTCTTGGATGCCCGGGATAAGGGCAAGACGACGATTGATGATGTTCCTATTGTTCGTGACTACCCGGATGTGTTTCCCGAGGATTTGCCGGGGATACCTCCAGAGAGGCAGGTTGAGTTCACGATCGACCTAGTTCCTGGTGCGACTCCGATAGCCAAAGCATCGTATCGACTTGCTCCCCCTGAGATGCAGGAGTTGTCTACAGAGCTTCAGGAGCTGTTAGACAAGGGTTTCATTCGGCCGAGCAGTTCGCCTTGGGGAGCGCCGATCTTATTTGTGAAGAAGAAGGATGGGTCGCATCGTATGTGCATTGATTATCGGGAGTGGAACAAAGTAACGGTGAAGAACCGTTACCCACTTCCGAGGATTGATGACTTGTTTGATCAGCTTCAGGGAGCGTCTTGGTTCTCCAAGATCGATCTACGCTCCGGTTATCATCAGATGAGGGTTAGAGATGAGGATGTACAGAAGACTGCTTTCAGGACCCGGTATGGTCATTATGAGTTCGTGGTGATGCCATTTGGGCTCACCAATGCCCCAGCCGCGTTCATGGATCTCATGAACCGCATGTGCAGACCGATGCTGGATCGGTCGGTGATAGTGTTTATAGATGACATCTTGGTGTATTCCAAGACACAGGGGCAGCACGAGGAGCACCTGCGGGAGGTGTTGGAGACTTTGAGGAGGGAGAGACTTTTCGCAAAGTTCTCCAAGTGTGAGTTCTGGTTGCGCGAGGTGCAGTTTCTTGGTCATCTCGTCAACCAGAAGGGTATTTTGGTAGATCCGGCCAAGATTGAGGTCGTGATGCAGTGGGAGGTCCCGAGGTCTCCATCTGAGATTCGGAGCTTCCTGGGCTTGGCAGGGTATTATCGGAAATTTATTCAGGACTTCTCCAAGATAGCAGTGCCGCTCACCCGGCTAACCAAGAAGTCGGTGGTTTTTCGTTGGGGGCCTGAGCAGCAGGCGGCGTTCGAGACTCTCAGGCAGAGATTGTGCGAGGCTCCGATCCTTACCTTGCCAGAGGGAGTAGAGGATTTCGTAGTCTATTGTGATGCTTCGATCACAGGTATGGGAGCAGTATTGATGCAGCGAGGCCATGTGGTAGCTTATGCCTCGAGACAGTTGAAGCCTCACGAGGCTAATTATCCTACCCACGATTTGGAGCTGGGGGCAGTTGTGTTTGCCCTCAAGATTTGGAGACATTACCTTTATGGGGTCCGTTGTACTATTTACACGGATCACAAGAGTTTGCGATATCTTATGGATCATCCGAGTTTGAACATGAGGCAGAGGAGATGGTTAGACGTGCTGAAGGACTATGACTGTGAGATCCTTTATCATCCAGGGAAGGCCAATGTGGTGGCCGACGCCCTGAGCCGCAAGGTGTCGACGGCCCCTATCAGAGATCTGTGTATGAGGATGACAGTGATCACTCCATTGTTGGAGCGGATCAAGGAGGCTCAGATGGAGGGCCTCAAGGAGGAGAGGCAGAAGTGCGAGAGGATAGTGGGCCGAGTAGCTTCGTTTGATTACAACAGTCGGGGTTTGTTGACGCTTCATGGTAGGGTGTGGGTACCGTACTGGGGTGGGGTACGGCAAGTATTGATGGACGAGGCTCATAAGTCTCGATTTTCTATCCACCCAGGAGCGACGAAGATGTATCGAGATCTTCGATCTGATTATTGGTGGCCCTGCATGAAGCGAGATGTCGCTTGGTATGTGGAGAGATGTTTGACCTGCCGGAAGGTCAAGGCGGAGCACCAGAGACCTCACGGCAAGATGCAGCCGTTAGACATTCCTGTGTGGAAATGGGAGGACATCACCATGGATTTTGTCACCAAACTCCCCAGGACCGCACGCGGGGTGGACTCGATATGGGTAGTAGTGGATCGATTGACGAAGAGTACCCATTTTATTCCGATTCAGGAGAGTATATCGGCGGAAAAGTTAGCCGATATCTATGTGCGAGAGATTGTGGCACGTCATGGAGTGCCGGTATCGGTGGTGTCGGACCGAGATGTTCGTTTCACGTCTAGATTCTGGAAGCGATTCCACGACGAGATGGGTACTCGTCTCCATTTCAGCACCGCTTTTCATCCTCAGACTGACGGGCAGAGCGAGAGGACGATTCAGACTCTCGAGGACATGCTGAGGGCATGTGTTTTAGATTTTGGGGGCAGTTGGGATACGTATCTTCCGTTAGCGGAATTCTCGTATAACAACAGTTATCATGCGAGCATTGATCGACCTCCTTTTGAGATGTTATATGGCAGGAAGTGCAGGACCCCGATTTGTTGGGGCGAGGTCGGTCAGCGAGTTATAGGGAGCACCGAAGTGGTGCTCAAGACGACGGAATTGATCCAGCAGGTCCGTAGTAGGCTGCAGACTGCGCAGAGTCGGCAGAAGAGCTACGTCGACAGGAGGCGTTCGGACTTGGAGTTCCAGGTGGGAGATATGGTTCTTCTGAAAGTCTCACCTTCGAAAGGTGTCATCAGGTTCCGGAAGAGGGGCAAATTGGGCCCCAGATTTATTGGTCCTTTCAGGGTTTTGGCCCGGGTGGGTCGGGTTGCTTATCGGTTAGATCTTCCTGAGGAGCTTAGTCTGATACACAACACCTTCCACGTGTTGCAGTTGAGGAAGTGTATGGTGGATGAGACAGCAGTCGTTCCCTTAGAGGACATTCAGGTTGATAGCGGCCTAAATTATATCGAGAAGCCGGTCGCGATTCTGGAACGGAAGATCAAGACCTTGAGGAACAAGGTAATTCAGCTAGTAAAGGTGCAGTGGCAGCACCGGAAGGGGTCTGAATGGACGTGGGAGGCTGAGGAGGAGATGAGAGCGCACTACCCTGAAATTTTTGCAGGTCCAGCCGTAGCAGACTTCGAGGACGAAGTCTGAGACAAGTGGGGGAGAATTGTAACGACCCGTTCCCGGTACGTTAATTCATTGGTAATTGTTGTAAGTTTTCAAGAGGGACTTGGCGAGTTCTAGCCTGACTCGCCGAGTAGGGTCGCGTCTTCGAGCACGCGGGAGCAGGGGACAAGGTCCCAGTCAGTTCTAGCCTGACTCGGCGAGTTCCGGACTTCGGTCCGATACAGGGGACAAGGTCCCAATCAGTTCCGGACTTCGGTCCGATGCAGTTAGTTTCGGACTTCGGTCCGATGCAGGGGACAAGGTCCCAGTCAGTTCCGGACTTCAGTCCGATGCAGTCAGTTCCGGACTTCGGTCCGATGGAGTTAGTTCCGGACTTCGGTCCGATGCAGGGGACAAGGTCCCAATCAGTTCCGGACTTCGGTCCGATGCAGTTTCCGGGCTTCGGCCCGATGCAGTGGGCAAGGCCCAATATGTGTTTATATGTTATTGTATGGTATGTGGTAGTTTGGGGGAGCTCACTAAGCTTCGTGCTTACAGTTTCAGTTTGGTTTCAGGTACTTCCGCAAGCAAAGGGAAGAGCTCGGGGTGACAGCATCGCACACACCACAGCATAGCTTTTATCCTGGGGATGTCCTTTGATGTTTTGGATTGATGTTGTATGATACAGTTTTCCGCACAATATTTTATTATGTTTTGGGGATACATCGCGTATGTTTTATGTTATGATACTTATATTATGGTTTTGATTATATTTAAAAACGAAAATTTTTGGGTCGTGTTTTTGGATCATTTCATTTTTAGATAGATTGATGGATTGTAAACATGTTAGGAATTTTCAACGTTAACCCAATAATTTAATGAAATGAATAGGACACATTGATCCATTTAATTAAACTAGTTTAAAATCTCAACCAAACTTGTCAAGGACCATGTTGGGTTCCAATTGGGATTACTAGCATCGGCAGTGATGGATTTGGAGTGTTAGTTGACATTTAAGTAAGTATAATAGAGTCAATTGATTGGGACTAAATTTTGGGCTCGTGTCTTTTTCATGTAAACTGCATAAATAGTCCATGAACTTTCTATGTTTTATTAATTTTGGTTCGAGGGCAAAAGAGGCTTTGGTATTAGACTTAGCAACAAAATCTAACAGGGGACCTAATTTGATGGATTTTAAAGCCACGAGGACCAACCACATTAATTTCCCAAAACTTGGATTATTCTTGTAGACTTGGGTAAACCACAAGGATCAAGGACAATTTTTATAATTTACTATTTTCTAAATATAAACTATAGACACCAAAAATATAATTTATTAAAAAACTATAGACAAAAACTTTAACGATTAAATTTTTCTTGCAAAATAATCTACTCTAATAACTGAAAGTTTTTTTTGTTGTTTGTCACACGTTCATTCAATTTGTCAAATGTTATTTTGTGGTTATTTTTTAATTAATTTTTATTCCATATTTTTTTTTATTAATTCTACATAGTATTTAAATGCAATAATAAATACATATTAATTTCTTTAATGAATTTTCCTTTTAATTTTAAAATTATTAAATTAAAGCTTAACAAATTCCATTTACTTATTGATCAAAATTATTTGTTTAAATTTAGAAAAAAAAACAATTTAATTTTTATAATTCAATATTTTTCTTACAAATTCAAATTTCTCAAATGTTTAGAATTTTATATTTTGTTTTTCTTTTAAATAAGGTCATTTAATACATGAGTCTCATACCTAGTGTATATATATATATATATATATATATATATATATATATATATATATATATATATATATATATATATATATGGGTTAGGTTCATTTGAAACCACCTATATTTTGTGAGACCGTGAGACGTATTTTTTTAATTTTTTTTTAATTTTTTTAATTTTTTTTAGTTAATTCATGTTCCAAAAATAATATTTAAAAAAGAATTTTTTAATTTTTCCATTTATTTTGCGTTTTAAAATTATTTTTAGAATATGTACAGTGTAATATTCTATTTAGAATATTTCACGTATTTTTCAAAAAAAATAGAATATTTTTATTTTTTATTTATTTTTTTAGTTAATTCAAGTTCCGAAAATAATATTTAAAAAAAAAAAGAATTTTTAAATTTTTCCATTTATTTTGCATTTTAAAATTATTTTTTAGAATATGTCAGTGTAATATTCTATTTAGAATATTTCACGTATTTTTCAAAAAAAAAAACGGAATTTTTTTATTTTTTTATTTTTATTTTTTTTGGTTAATTCAAGATCCGAAAATAATATTTAAAAAAAGAATTTTTGGATTTTTCCATTTATTTTGCATTTTAAAATTATTTTTAGATTTGGTCTCACGGTTTCACAAAATTAGAATGGTCTCAAATGAACCTGAACCTATATATATATATATATATATATATATATATATATATATATATATATATATATATATATATATATATATATATATATATATATATATATATAATACAATATCTTTTTGAGGAAATACCACCACATCTTTGTTCTTCGGAATCAGATGTTTGTCATCAAAACTTAATTTGTTTGGCTTTAATTGTTTATTTTTATTCATTTGCTTGTCTGTCGTGGAGATGTAGGAGATTAGAGATCATCCTCTTCTGATAGTTCATAGTTCCATTGTATTCATAAGATTAATACCTGATTAACGAATGTTATGCTAGGGTTCGTCACTACCGGTTTTCGAGGAGACCAGGTAAAGTAAACTCTTATAGGCTTCGTTATATTCCCTAATTATGATAGAATTTCTATAAATTTCATCTTAGAACTTCGTATGATACAGTTATCAAGTGTTTTATTATGATATATAATGTGTGCGTTTAATAGGTTAAGTATGGAAGATATTAGAAAATAATGGATAGAATTTCTATGATTTCTTTTATTTTAATGTTCTTCGTATTTAGTTCTAGGTCAATCAGACAAACAGAAAACTGTAAAATTTAACATGAATAAATGATTCCAGATCAAACATAATAATTCTATGAAAAGTTGCATGCTTAGTAGAAGTTAATTGATTAATATAACTTAGGGTTGTTTGGGATTGCATTTGAGAAAAGCTTATTGATTTATTAGTTTTTTAAAATGTCAATAAGCAAAAAAAATGTCTGGAAAATAGAAAAGAATTTTGAAAACAACTCTTTACTATCCTGAAAAAAATGAGTTCATAAAATGTCACACACTCCTCACTTTTTAAAAGTATTTATGATTTATTTACCTAAAATGGCTATAAAATGAATATATGATAATCAAAACATTATTTTAAAAAGGGATAATGACTTGAGAGGGTAACGAACTTTCAACTTTGTTCACATTTAGTCACTGAATTTTTTTCGTGTTTGATTTACCTCTAAATTATTTGAAATTATCCATATTTTACCCTTATGACCCGTTATAACCGATCATAAGGGTAAATGTGATCAATTTCAAATAATTTAGGGGTAAATCAAGAACGAAAAAAGTTTAATGACTAAATGTGAACAAAACTAAATGTTTGTTACCCTTTCAAGTCATTATCTCGTAAATGGTTCTAAATGTTATTAAAAATGAGCATAAGCTAAATATTAAGGTCACTAAAGTGAGGATATTTGTAGTAATCGTGTGATATATCTTTATCGTGTAAGCAACTAGAAACAACACTTAAAAATACAATAAAAGCAACTTTAATCACATAGAATTTAAAGAAATAAAGATTATGGTGGTTTTAGACATATACTTATCAGAAATCGAACAATAATACTTAGCCTTCAATTTTTTATGTGAAACCAAAACCTGTTCGTCAATCGATTCTAATCGTCCGTCAATCGATTCTAATTGTCATCAATAAAACTTCAAGACTTCGTTTCTAATCGATATCAAAGATTTACAATCGATGTTTGATTTCAAACATTTCGATTCCAAAATCATCAATCGACAATATCAAACAATTTCACATCCTTATTATTCACTTCCAAAACTGAAATCGATTTTGAGAAAAAAAATTGTTTGACTTTCAAGAAAAAAAACTGATGTGAATGACGGCTACAGATAATCACCAGTTCATAAGGAACAAAGTGTTAGAAAATTGGGGTATGGAAAGACTTGGAAATCCTGAGAATCGTGTTAAACACTTTCAGATTAAAGTATTTGGGTGATACTTTCAACCTTTAATCGGATAAGACTCAGAAGAGTTTCTAGAATGGAGAATATGAAGTTATGATTTCGTGATTGTTCTTGTACCAGGAAAAAAAATGATGACCAAAGAATGATTAAGCATATCATTTGTCTGAAAACTGTCAAGGCGGTTTTCTTTGTCCAAAACCTACTCCAACTGTTAAAACAGTTTATAACAGTCACAAACTATCACTAAAATCGGATCATTAAAAAGGGTTAAAACGAAGTTAAAAAACCGGGTTCATTTATAGAAATTTCAGATTTCTAAGGCATTTTTTATATAGCAATATAACTCATATAAAAAAAATTTCGCGCTGACCTGGCAGCTCGATCCCAGCCACGTGCTCTGCCCATTGGACCCCGCCAGGGGCGCTGCCCCCGAACCCCCGTTCGTTTAGGGGCTTCGCCCCTAAATGACAATTTACTTTGAATCTTAAATAAACTCAAACAAGTGTGCACTCCGCACCTTCCTTACTTGTTTAATATTCATCAAGATTGATTTTTGGTCAACAAATCAATCCATTACACTTAAATACACATTGATGATACAAAATCACCAACACAAAGTCAAGAACAACAAAAGATACAAGTAGTTGAAGCATATGAGAATGAACGAATGATATATAATTTTGATTAAACAATACACTTGAATCCATGAAGAAATTAGAATTTCAAAGAAATTGAGATCGTGAAATTGATTCACAAATTGAGATCAGAAACACGAGCTTGATGATATTCCAAAAATATTGAAAATAAAAAACGATGAAATTAATCATCTTGGTTAATCATTTGAAACTAGAGTTGTCGATGCATCGGTTGCAATTGAAATTAATGAACAGTAGCGACTAAAATTGGGCTAAAAAAAATGAACATTACGTGAATTTTGAGTTTGGGCTTAAATCTTAAGAATAAATTTGCATACGGATCAAAGTGAATATTGGGCTTATGAATTAATAAAAACTCAATTAATATTTGTTATAGGTAGTGGAGCAAACGAGCTGAGCCGAGCCCGAGCCTGGTCAGGCTCGGATCGGGCTCGTTTAAGTTATACGAGACTCGAGCTCGAGCTCGGCTCGATTCGAGCTTTCTTGTAAGGAACTCGGATTGAGCTCGTAAATAATTATACAAGCTCGATTTGGGCTCGGGCTCAACTCGTTTTTTATTCGACATGCCTAAATAAGCTTAAGCTCGGCTCGAGCTTGTTAAAAAGCATGTTTATTAATACCATAAATTCCTAATTACCCAGATATATTTTTATTTTAATATATAAAACAATAATATATTATATTATATAAAAGCTCGTTTAGGCTCGTGAGCCTAATCGAGCTTAGTGACATAGGCTCGAGCTCGAGCTTGTTTAATAAATGAGCTTTATATTAAGCTCGAACTCGGCTCGGGCTAGTTTAAAATCGGTTTCGAGTCGAGCTTTTAACGAGTCGATCTCGAGTAGCTCACGACTAGTTTGGCTCGTTTGCACCCCTAGTTATAGGCTTGATAAAAAATGTGTTGGATCAACAATGGGGTTTGAAATGAAATAGATCCAACGATTCAAAACGATCAAAAATCAATAACCCAACGCACGATTCAATGAGATTAAGAGAGAGACTCACCAAAAAATTTCAAATTGCAACAAAAGTTGTCAAACCGAGAATCGTTCTTCAAAAATCACCTTGATCTTGAAGACCCACTCTGATACCAATTGTAGTGACAAAGAACATGGTTTGGCATGCAGAATTAAAGTTTGCACAATTAAACATGGTGATTTGGGTGTTCAAGAGATGTATTGATTGTATATGGTGTTACAAAAAGGGATCTAGTCTAGAACTTCAAAAATATCTCACTACCTAATCACTATGACTACATCTCTCAAGCATACCTCTAAAAGTGGTATGAATTCACCTTATATAGAGGCGTTTACATGTCTCTCTCTCACTCTCAAATACTCATTATTCATAAGGCTAATGCACCACATGCAAGTGGGTCTACAAAAGTCAAACTATCTACAAAGTCATACAGGAAGAACTTTGCACCCCCAACATTTCCCCAACTCGTTGTGTAGAAACTGATAAAGCCGCGTGGATTCTAGAATCTACTCGACGAGTTGGAGGACCCAACTCGACGAGTAGAGGTTGTGCATGAAAACCCTAATCTTTAGGGTTTGCACCCTATTTAATGGACCTTAAGTCCTTTCCCCCAGCCACCCTTGCCACTTTCATGTCCAGAGAGAAACCATAATCGAGCTAACCTTCATTTTGAGTGTGTGTGTGTGTGAGGCTAAAAGTGTGTGTTTGGTCCATTTCTTCAAGAGGCCTAAAGATTTTGAGGCTTGGAACGAGAGGAAGCTTGTAGATCCAGCATCTACATTGTGTTGGCATCTATTTGGAGGTAAAAATTATTTACCTTGGCTTTCCATTTCTTAGATCTCTTCTTATGTATGCATATGGGCATTTTTGGTGCAAAATGGGGGCATTCTCAGGTTTAAGCTTGTCCAGAGGGTGTACTTTCAGATCTGGACTCCTCTAGTCCCTCATGTACATAAATCCTCGAGCTTTATGAAGCTTGGACCCGTCTCCATGTCCTAAACGTCTTCGTAAGGCTAGTTTTGAGTTATTTAGCTTCTTGAAGCCTTGCATGCACTTAAAGTAAGCAACTTTACGTGATAACTACACCCTAGTATGATAGATCTACAATTTAGAGCTTTGGTTTCACTTAAAAGCATCTAAATGAGAAATGGGCTGAAGGAACTCGATGAGTTGCATAGCCAACCCGACGAGTTGCATAGCCAACTCGACGAGTTGATTAGGGTTTACCCGCTTTCTAGATTCTGATTAAACTCGGCGAGTGGGTGAGATGAGTCGGCGAGTTGATGAGGGTTTTCCTTATCTTTTGGACACTTAAGAACTTGACGAGTTACTCAGGTAAATCGGCGAGTCGACTCGAGTTCTCGTTTTTGAGGTTCTGAAGGAACTCGAGTAGTTACTAAGGTAACTCGGTGAGTTGACCCTAGTTTTCGGTTTTCAGTTTTCGAGTTCTGGAGGAACTCGACGAGTTGGGTCAACACAAACTATTGAACTTAACAGTTGACTTTGACTTTGACCAAGGGTTAACCAAGTTTTACTTCTAAGGGTATATTGGTAAATTAGGATTTTTATGGAATCGGTATATGATGGTTACATGCATTTGAGTTTGGACCTGAGAGTTGAAGATAGATATTCTTGACTTCAACACTATTTGCGAGGTAAGTTGTCCTCACTATACTAAGAGTGTCAAAGGAACCAATGTCGGCCCTTATTGGATTGTTATCCTAGTTATTGCATGATGATATACTTAGTGACCTGTTAGGTCGGTATCCTTGTGACAACCCGAACTTTTCATTCGTACAAACCCTACAGTCAAGCACTCCAATTAAAAGTTAAATACTTTTCTGCTAATTTTTAGTCGGTTTAAAGTCAGTTTGAGTGTTCTAAAGCCTAGTACTGCAAGAGATAACTTGAGAGAGGATACTTTAGGGTAATGTGTGCTACATTTAGGCTCCAAATGGTATGGGGGCCGAGAACCCTAAGAACTATATAAGTGACACTTAGTCATTTATTTCACTTTTTACCATTTTCCAACCAAAAATCCATTCTCTCTCAAGTAGCATCCGAGTTTCCTTCTTGATCTTCAACTTTGTAAGTGTTTTCCTCCTTGATTAGTTGATTTACTTCATCATCTAGTGATCTTACAAGGTTTCATCCATGAAATCATTCCATTTGTTTAGATCTTTAAGCATTCTTCAAAACACCAAGAACACACACTAGTGTTCTTGGACCTTAAACACCCAATCAAGCTTCTATCTTGTAAGTAGACTTGCCCTAGCTTGTTTTGTGCTTGAATGATCTTGTTTACACTTAGAAAACACCAAGAAATCATAAGATCAAAGGTGTTTACGGCCAAGGGATGTTCTTGGGCCGTAAACCTTTATAAGTGGGGTTAAATGAACCATAGTCCCTTCTTTGGCCTTGGAAACTAGTCTAGATCACTTCCTTGAAGTGCTTAGGACCTTAAACATCAAAGAAACCAAGTCCACATAGAGTTTACGGCCATAAACTCAAAAGGAAATGGTCCTTAGGCCGTAAACTCTATAAAGGGGTGATATTGTGCCCCTAATGCTTCCTAAGGCTTGGACTTGATCAATGGATGCTCAATCTTGACTTATAAGTTCTCAAAACACCCAATGGCACTTAGTACCATGAGTTTACGTCCATAAACTCATGGGGGAAATGACCTTAGGCTGCAAAATCCATAAGGAGTGGTCCTTGGGCCATAAACTCCAATGACATGCCATGCAACCTTTAGGTGCAACCCATCGGTACCTATAACACTTGAATCAAAGTTTTTCCATGTCCTAGGGTGTCTTAACTTGGTTAATTATTTGTTAAATGACTAAGTGGATACATATATGTTTCATTATATGTTAACTAGGACCATTGTGTGTGTTCAAGTCTCCACTTGACACCTAACACCTTGTCCAACACTTCCGTACAATCCACTCACAACAGGTGAGTTCATACCCCTTAATTATCCTTTTAAATGTTTTTAAATGCTTTTATGGGGGGAATACAAGTTGAACCATGATAGTTATTATATCAATCACATGTGATTAATAATTATCAAATTATGAATTACTACACTTTTGGCTGTTTTACTGAGTATACTACTTAAAAATGATTTCTGAAAACATCTTTACATACTAAACTCTTTATCAAATTGTATTAAACACTATATCTTTCCTTTCAAACTCTGTTGCAACTGTGTTAACTATGGATTTCATATACTTCAAATTGTCTTATCAAACAAACTACTTTTAAATCATTTTATAAACTGACATCAAGCCATAGATATTTATTATTAAACTCTTCAAATATTTTACTAAACTTCTTATATATATATATATATATATATATATATATATATATATATATATATATATATATATATATTGTCAATTAGATGTCTAAATATTAGTTATGAATTATGAATTCATATGTAGACATAAAAGTTCTATCAGCCAGTTCAGTACCTTTGGGTAGCAAAGAAATACTTTCATTCATTCTTATACATATATTACAATTAAACTATAATAGGTATAGTTTAGGAGATTCTATTTACTATTCCTAGTACAATTGCTAAAAGCATGTCTAAATATATATAGTTATATAAATAATGTTTAAAGGACTTAGGATTGCTAACTCGCTTTATTTCCTTTTCCTTGTTTGGATGTGTACTTAAGGTATCGATTAGTTGTCCGAAGGTCGTCTAAATCTTAGATATATATTATGTATACATATGTAGATATAATGGTTCAAATCAATCAGTTCAGTACCTTTGGGTAGCAAGGGTATACGTTCATCTATTCTTATATATATATATATATATATATATATATATATATATATATATATATATAAATTCCTAGTAAGCTATTGTAGGTATAGTTTTGGGTATATATATATATATATATATATATATATATATATGATTTCATAACATTAATGTGGATTATTCGACCTAGCATTTCATTGCGGAAGTCACCTTTAGTTCCCAGAATCTCTTATATGGAGAACGTTTAGTATGGGGACTATTAATCACATTATTACTTACTTTCAGCGGGTCTCGTGAGAAGACTACTTACTTACTTTCAGCGGGTCTCGTTAGAAGACTACTTACTTACCTTCAGCGGGTCTCGTTAGAAGACTACTTACTTACTTTCATTCGGGTCTCGGTAGAAGACTCCTTTTATAGTAGTAGGAAATATGGGATTTTCTAGGAAGTTCAAACGCTTACAAATACATACAAACATATTCATTGATACTTCTACAAACAATGACATTAAAAACTTATGAATTCACCAGCTTAAATGCTGATCTACGCTTTCAAAATAACTTGTATTCTCAGGTCAACAGTAGACATGTACGATGACCAGGTTTTGAGAAGACGGAGAACTCAAGACTCGTCTTTTATTTTGATTACTTATTTTCATGTCTTATTCTATGAAAGAAAACACATGTACTAAAATCTTACTATTAATGCAATGAATGATGTTATTGCTTGTTTACTACTTTACATTGTTGTTATACTTTACATGACGTCCTCCGCCCCAGAATGTTTCCGCTGTTCTTGGTTTTGGGGTGTGACAGATTGGTATCAGAGCATTGTGTATAGTGAATCAAGTGTATCAACCCATAAAAGATATACAAACTATAAACACAATGGGATTAAAATACTCTGACCAACCGTTTACCTTTAAGTACTAAAATACTTAACTAAAAGTATACATATCTACGTACCTACATACTTACTATAGAATGGTATCATACTAGAACATAACAAAAGTATTTAATTGTTGGGCACAACAGTCAAAACTAGGCAGTTATGTAATCATATTTGAAGTGAATATAGCCTGATCTATATTTATTTGAGATACGGTGAACGTGTGCTCGGAGATGATAGTGGTTGCGACAAACCTAAAACTTACCAAATACTAGGTCCAAAGGAGTCTTTAGAACAAAACATAAAGTAAAATACTATCTGAGTATTTTAAGATACTATCCAATGACAATACTAAAAGTGTACAGTAACAAGAAACCTAAGAACCAAACCCAAAACAGAGATACTATATGAGTATCTTCAATAACTGTAAATAATTATATGAGAATTAAAAGACCCTTAGTGATCGGTCTATAATGGAAAAGTGTATACATCCTAGAGTCATATATAATAAGGATCTCATAGACTTAGAATGTGTGGTTTCACTTCACTTCCTTTTCCTTGTCTGGATGTGGATTTAGAGTAGTATCACATATTTGAATGACTGTTAGATCCGAGTTATATATAATTTGTATACCCTATGTGATTAAAGAAAGATTCAATAAGGATCTCAAGTTAAAATTAGTACTAGAAATAGATTGAGTATTCTCATAGATTCTTTAGACATTACCATTCTCGCACCGATAACCTGACTAGAGACACCACCTCACTAAAATAGTCAACAGAGAGAACTTCGAGAAGGGATCAGACAAAGAGTACGAAGCTAGTGGGATGCCAGAAGATACCAAAGGGACATAAGGGGACATCAGATTGCTTTCATCGGGAGTAGGACAGAGAACAAAGGATACCACGCGTGAGTCATGCGAGGTGGCAGAAAACCATACGCGCCGCATTAATAATTAAGAGCCCAATACGACCTAGTGAGTTGGTGAATACACTACTCACCTTCTATGGTAGGCTTAAATTCTTTATAATTACATCTTGAATATCAATGATATTGACAGTTGGATTGGTTCCCGACAATCCTTGTCTAAATACTTTCATTCTTCTATCATTAGAATCCTATACCATTCATACTATCTCTTGTTGTTAAACTATGGCGATTTACTTCATAAGACACATTCATTTTCTATACTATTGGATTCTTATCATTTTCTGATTATTTTCAACTTATAGTTGAAAGATGCCTCCTAGAAGAAATCCAAGACGTAACAATGGTACTGAAGCACTGACACCACCCCCCACCACCACCTCCTCAGTTCGATGTTGCTATGTTCCAAGCAGCAGTTACGGTGACTGTAGCGGCTGCCATGATGCATATCAATACTTCTGGCGCTACTGGTTCGGGAATTGGGGCACTTCCCTCGAACCATGGCGAGAGTCATGGGAACTCACGAGAGTGCACCTATAAAGATTTTACGAATGCCAAACCCCTGCATTTTAATGGAACTGGAGGGGTTATGATATTAAGACAATGGATAGAAAAGACAGAAGCAGTCTTTGAGATTTGCGCCTGCCCAGAGAACAACAAGGTCAAGTTTGCTACTTATACCTTGTCAGAAAGAGCTTTAACATGGTGGAATGGCCACGTTAAGGCACCGAATCTAATAGTGGCAAATTCGATAAGCTGGGAGAACTTCAAAATAATGCTGATGAGAGAGTAATGTCCACGAGGGGAAATTCAAAAACTCGAGCAGGAACTCTGGAATCTTGAAATGGTTGGTTCTGATATATCAACCTATACTAGCAGATTCTGCAACCTAGCAATTCTTTTCCCAAATATGGTTGCTCCTGAGAGCAAGAAAATAGAAAGATATATTTGGGGACTATCGCCTCAAATTCAGTCAAGCGTGTTAGCGTCAAGGCCTGATACTTTTGATAGTGCCAAAGAACTAGCACAATCTATTATTGACCACCGAAACTATCAGTACTCAATGATTGTTGTACAAGATCAACAAAATGGAAACAACAACAACAACAAGAAGCAAGGATGGAACAAGAGAAAATACGAGTCCTCACAAGAATCCTCAAGGAAACAACAGCTAGTTACAGTCAATGCTGCTACAGTACCTACAATAGTCTCTGCTAACCCATTACCAGCAAAGCCTTATGTTGGTAATCTCCTAAAGTGCAACAAATGCAACTTTCACCATCATGGACCTTGTCGGGAAATGCAGTGCTTAAACTGCAACAAAAAGGGGCACACCGTCCGTTACTGCAAGACTCCAGTAAGGCCGATCACCCAAGTACCCAACGCTGGTGTGGGCAAGGATTGCTACGGTTGTGACGAGGTGGGTCACTACAAAAGAAATTGTCTGAGGGCAGCGAATGCTGGCACAGATGGAAATATACTAATGATCACCGCCGCAGGAGGGACTACTCCGGACCCACGTTAAGATTCTATTACGTTCAATAGCGTTTATGTTAGACTCCTAAAAAAAACTAGTGCAACTAGGGTCATATCTTTTGCGAGATCCCATCAGTGTTAGGGACTCTCGTGCTGCCTGTACTGGCTTTTTGCAGTATACTTCATTCACAACTGTAGTAGCATAGCTGAAACTAAAGTACTGAAAACTCTTTCATAGATTGCACCGTATTGTTTTGTAACACCTTTTGATCCAGTCTAACGCCTGTAATTCCGAGTAGTTCGACGTCGCCATTTGATTTGAGTCGATTTGATCCTCACAGAGCTAGCTTCATGCGAAAATCCTTTTCTCATAATTGACTCTCTAGCGAAGCCGTCGTTCCAGAAGTCTGAGGTGCTCATGTGCAGAGTACCTTATGATTCATAGCCTTCCCGAAGTAACTTCAGCAAACCTCTCCGGAAAACTACTCGTACAGTACGTCAAGTTCAATCCGAAGGCCCATACGGTTAACCTATCACAGAGGAAAGTATACGCTAGGGTGGTACATAATCAAGATTCTACAGGTTTAGAATTGATGATTCCGCTTTAACTTCTTTTCCTTGTTTGGATGTGAGCTTAGAGAAGAATCGTTTGTTCGACTACCTTTTTCAATCTTAATTATATAAAACTCGTATACCCGAGACGGTGATTGATGAACCATGTATGAGTTCTAATATGAATTTCAGGATAGAGACTGTATCCAGACAACAAGTGATTGTGCTACCATACAAATAAACTTAGAAGCCAAACTTAGAACTTCCCATCGATCAGGACAGGAGATGCAGATGGAACAGAAGTACCTATTCTTTTCATGATTCAGGAGTATTCACTTTCAAATCTGAATTTCGTGACGAAATTCCCTCTAACAGGAGGATGATGTGACAACCCGAAATTTTCATTCGTACAAACCCTACAGTCAAGCACTTCAATTAAAAGTTAAATACTTTTCTGCTAATTTTTAGCCGGTTTAAAGTCAGTTTGAGTGTTCTAAAGCCTAGTACTGCAAGAGATAACTGGACAGAGGATACTTTAGGGTGATGTGTGCAACATTTAGGTTCCAAAAGTCCAAGATTTTGTAGTTTACGGCCCAAATGGTATGGGGGCCGAAAACCCTAAGAACTATATAAGTGACACTTAGTCATTTATTTCACTTTTTACCATTTTCAAACCAAAAATCCATTCTCTCTCAAGTAGCATCTGAGTTTCCTTCTTGATCTTCAACTTTGTAAATGTTTTCCTCCTTGATTAGTTGATTTACTTCATCATCTAGTGATCTTACAAGGTTTCATCCATGAAATCATTCCATTTGTTTAGATCTTCAAGCATTCTTCAAAACACCAAGAACACACACTAGTGTTCTTGGACCTTAAACACCCAATCAAGCTTCTATATTGTAAGTAGACTTGCCCTAGCTTTTTTTGTGCTTGAATGATCTTGTTTACACTTAGAAAACACCAAGAAATCATAACATCAAAGGTGTTTACGGCCAAGGGATGTTCTTGGGCCGTAGACCTTTATAAGTGGGGTTAAATGAACCCTAGTCCCTTCTTTGGCCTTGGATACTAGTCTAGATCACTTCCTTGAAGTGTTTAGGACCTTAAACATCAAAGAAACCAAGTCCACATAGAGTTTACGGCCGTAAACTCATAAGGAAATGGTCCTTAGGTCGTAAACTCTATACACAGGTGATATTGTGCCCCTAAGGCTTGGACTTGACCAATGGATGCTCAATCTTGACTTATAAGACCTCAAAACACCCAATGGAACTTAGTACCATGATTTTACGTCCGTAAACTCATGGGGGAAATGACCTTAGGCTGTAAACTCCATAACGAGTGGTCCTTGGGCCATAAACTCCAATGACATGCCATGCAACCTTTAGGTGCAACCCTTCGGTACCTATAGCACTTGAATCAAAGTTTTTCCATGTCCTAGCGTGTCTTAACTTGTTTAATTAGTTATTACTTGTTAAATGACTAGGTGGATACATATATGTTTCATTATATGTTAACTAGGACCATTGTGTGTGTTCAAGTCTCCACTTAACACCAAGCTCCTTGTCCAACACTTCCGTACAATCCACTCACAACAGGTGAGTTCATACCCCTTAATTATCATTTTAAATGTTTTTAAATGCTTTTATGGGGGGAATATAAGTTGAATCATGATAGCTATTATATCAATCACATGTGATTAATAACGATCAAATTATGAATTACTACACTTTTGGTTGTTTTACTCAGTATACTACTTAAAAATGATTTCTCAAAACACCTTTACATACTAAACTCTTTATCAAATTGTATTACACACTATATATTTCCTTTCAAACTCTGTTACAACTGTGTTTCAAACTATGGATTTCATATACTTCAAACTGTCTTATCAAACAAACTACTTTTAAATCGTTTTATAAACTGACATCAAGTCATAGATATTTTTTATTAAGCTCTTCAAATATTTTACTAAACTTATTCTTATATATATATATATATATATATATATATATATATATATATTGTCAATTAGATGTCTAAATATTAGTTATGAATTATGAATACATATGTAGACATAAAAGTTCTAGTAGTTAGTTCAATACCTTTGGGTAGCAAAGGAACACTTTCATTCATTCTTATACATATATTACAAGTAAACTATAATAGGTATAGTTTAGGAGATTCTATTTACTATTCCTAGTACAATTGTTAAAAGCATGTCTAAATATTTATAGTTATATAAATAATGTTTAAAGGACTTAGGCCTGCTAACTTGCTTTATTTCTTTTTCCTTGTTTGGATGTGTACTTAAGGTATCGGTTAGTTATCCTAAGGTCATCTAAATCTTAGATATATATTATGTATACATATGTAGATATAACGGTTCTAATCAATCAGAGCAGTACCTTTGGGTAGCAAAGGTATACGTTCATCTATATATATATATATATATATATATATATATATATATATATATATATATATATATATATATATATATATATTCCTAGTAAGCTATTATAGATATAGTTTTGGGTATATATATTATTTCATAACATTAATGTGGATTATTCGACCTAGCACTTCGTTGCGGAAGTCACCTTTAGTTCCCAGAATCTCTTATATGGAGAACGTTTAGTATGTGGACTATCAATCACATTATTACTTTCTTTCAGTGGGTCTGATGAGAAGACTACTTACTTACTTTCAGCGGGTCTCATTAGAAGACTACTTACTTACTTTCAGCAGGTCTCGTTAGAAGATTACTTACTTACTTTCATTCGGGTCTCGGTAGAAGACCCCTTTTATACTGGTAGGCAATATGAAATTTTCTAGGAAGTTCAAACGTTTACAAATACATACAAACATATTCATTTGGTACTTATACAAACAATGACATTAAAAACTTATGAATTCACCAGCTTAAATGCTGATCTACGCTTTCAAAATAACTTGTATTCTCAGGTCAACAGTAGACATGTACGATGACCAGGTTTTGAGAAGACGGAGAACTCAAGACTCGTCTTTTATTTTGATTACTTATTTTCATGTCTTATTCTATGAAAGAAAACACATGTACTAAAATCTTACTATTAATGCAATGAATGATGTTATTGCTTGTTTACTACTTTACATTGTTGTTATACTTTACATGACGTCCTCCGCCCCAGAATGTTTCCGCTGTTCTTGGTTTTGGGGTGTGACAGATTGGTATCAGAGCATTGTGTATAGTGAATCAAGTGTATCAACCCATAAAAGATATACAAACTATAAACACAATGGGATTAAAATACTCTGACCAACCGTTTACCTTTAAGTACTAAAATACTTAACTAAAAGTATACATATCTACGTACCTACATACTTACTATAGAATGGTATCATACTAGAACATAACAAAAGTATTTAATTGTTGGGCACAACAGTCAAAACTAGGCAGTTATGTAATCATATTTGGTGAATATAGCCTGATCTATATTTATTTGAGATACGGTGAACGTGTGCTCGGAGATGATAGTGGTTGCGACAAACCTAAAACTTACCAAATACTAGGTCCAAAGGAGTCTTTAGAACAAAACATAAAGTAAAATACTATCTGAGTATTTTAAGATACTATCCAATGACAATACTAAAAGTGTACAGTAACAAGAAACCTAAGAACCAAACCCAAAACAGAGATACTATATGAGTATCTTCAATAACTGTAAATAATTATATGAGAATTAAAAGACCCTTAGTGATCGGTCTATAATGGAAAAGTGTATACATCCTAGAGTCATATATAATAAGGATCTCATAGACTTAGAATGTGTGGTTTCACTTCACTTCCTTTTCCTTGTCTGGATGTGGATTTAGAGTAGTATCACATATTTGAATGACTGTTAGATCCGAGTTATATATAATTTGTATACCCTATGTGATTAAAGAAAGATTCAATAAGGATTTCAAGTTAAAATTAGTACTAGAAATAGATTGAGTATTCTCATAGATTCTTTAGACATTACCATTCTCGCACCGATAACCTGACTAGAGACACCACCTCACTAAAATAGTCAACAGAGAGAACTTCGAGAAGGGATCAGACAAAGAGTACGAAGCTAGTGGGATGCCAGAAGATACCAAAGGGACATAAGGGGACATCAGATTGCTTTCATCGGGAGTAGGACAGAGAACAAAGGATACCACGCGTGAGTCATGCGAGGTGGCAGAAAACCATACGCGCCGCATTAATAATTAAGAGCCCAATACGACCTAGTGAGTTGGTGAATACACTACTCACCTTCTATGGTAGGCTTAAATTCTTTATAATTACATCTTGAATATCAATGATATTGACAGTTGGATTGGTTCCCGACAATCCTTGTCTAAATACTTTCATTCTTCTATCATTAGAATCCTATACCATTCATACTATCTCTTGTTGTTAAACTATGGCGATTTACTTCATAAGACACATTCATTTTCTATACTATTGGATTCTTATCATTTTCTGATTATTTTCAACTTATAGTTGAAAGATGCCTCCTAGAAGAAATCCAAGACGTAACAATGGTACTGAAGCACTGACACCACCCCCCACCACCACCTCCTCAGTTCGATGTTGCTATGTTCCAAGCAGCAGTTACGGTGACTGTAGCGGCTGCCATGATGCATATCAATACTTCTGGCGCTACTGGTTCGGGAATTGGGGCACTTCCCTCGAACCATGGCGAGAGTCATGGGAACTCACGAGAGTGCACCTATAAAGATTTTACGAATGCCAAACCCCTGCATTTTAATGGAACTGGAGGGGTTATGATATTAAGACAATGGATAGAAAAGACAGAAGCAGTCTTTGAGATTTGCGCCTGCCCAGAGAACAACAAGGTCAAGTTTGCTACTTATACCTTGTCAGAAAGAGCTTTAACATGGTGGAATGGCCACGTTAAGGCACCGAATCTAATAGTGGCAAATTCGATAAGCTGGGAGAACTTCAAAATAATGCTGATGAGAGAGTAATGTCCACGAGGGGAAATTCAAAAACTCGAGCAGGAACTCTGGAATCTTGAAATGGTTGGTTCTGATATATCAACCTATACTAGCAGATTCTGCAACCTAGCAATTCTTTTCCCAAATATGGTTGCTCCTGAGAGCAAGAAAATAGAAAGATATATTTGGGGACTATCGCCTCAAATTCAGTCAAGCGTGTTAGCGTCAAGGCCTGATACTTTTGATAGTGCCAAAGAACTAGCACAATCTATTATTGACCACCGAAACTATCAGTACTCAATGATTGTTGTACAAGATCAACAAAATGGAAACAACAACAACAACAAGAAGCAAGGATGGAACAAGAGAAAATACGAGTCCTCACAAGAATCCTCAAGGAAACAACAGCTAGTTACAGTCAATGCTGCTACAGTACCTACAATAGTCTCTGCTAACCCATTACCAGCAAAGCCTTATGTTGGTAATCTCCTAAAGTGCAACAAATGCAACTTTCACCATCATGGACCTTGTCGGGAAATGCAGTGCTTAAACTGCAACAAAAAGGGGCACACCGTCCGTTACTGCAAGACTCCAGTAAGGCCGATCACCCAAGTACCCAACGCTGGTGTGGGCAAGGATTGCTACGGTTGTGACGAGGTGGGTCACTACAAAAGAAATTGTCTGAGGGCAGCGAATGCTGGCACAGATGGAAATATACTAATGATCACCGCCGCAGGAGGGACTACTCCGGACCCACGTTAAGATTCTATTACGTTCAATAGCGTTTATGTTAGACTCCTAAAAAAAACTAGTGCAACTAGGGTCATATCTTTTGCGAGATCCCATCAGTGTTAGGGACTCTCGTGCTGCCTGTACTGGCTTTTTGCAGTATACTTCATTCACAACTGTAGTAGCATAGCTGAAACTAAAGTACTGAAAACTCTTTCATAGATTGCACCGTATTGTTTTGTAACACCTTTTGATCCAGTCTAACGCCTGTAATTCCGAGTAGTTCGACGTCGCCATTTGATTTGAGTCGATTTGATCCTCACAGAGCTAGCTTCATGCGAAAATCCTTTTCTCATAATTGACTCTCTAGCGAAGCCGTCGTTCCAGAAGTCTGAGGTGCTCATGTGCAGAGTACCTTATGATTCATAGCCTTCCCGAAGTAACTTCAGCAAACCTCTCCGGAAAACTACTCGTACAGTACGTCAAGTTCAATCCGAAGGCCCATACGGTTAACCTATCACAGAGGAAAGTATACGCTAGGGTGGTACATAATCAAGATTCTACAGGTTTAGAATTGATGATTCCGCTTTAACTTCTTTTCCTTGTTTGGATGTGAGCTTAGAGAAGAATCGTTTGTTCGACTACCTTTTTCAATCTTAATTATATAAAACTCGTATACCCGAGACGGTGATTGATGAACCATGTATGAGTTCTAATATGAATTTCAGGATAGAGACTGTATCCAGACAACAAGTGATTGTGCTACCATACAAATAAACTTAGAAGCCAAACTTAGAACTTCCCATCGATCAGGACAGGAGATGCAGATGGAACAGAAGTACCTATTCTTTTCATGATTCAGGAGTATTCACTTTCAAATCTGAATTTCGTGACGAAATTCCCTCTAACAGGAGGATGATGTGACAACCCGAAATTTTCATTCGTACAAACCCTACAGTCAAGCACTTCAATTAAAAGTTAAATACTTTTCTGCTAATTTTTAGCCGGTTTAAAGTCAGTTTGAGTGTTCTAAAGCCTAGTACTGCAAGAGATAACTGGACAGAGGATACTTTAGGGTGATGTGTGCAACATTTAGGTTCCAAAAGTCCAAGATTTTGTAGTTTACGGCCCAAATGGTATGGGGGCCGAAAACCCTAAGAACTATATAAGTGACACTTAGTCATTTATTTCACTTTTTACCATTTTCAAACCAAAAATCCATTCTCTCTCAAGTAGCATCTGAGTTTCCTTCTTGATCTTCAACTTTGTAAATGTTTTCCTCCTTGATTAGTTGATTTACTTCATCATCTAGTGATCTTACAAGGTTTCATCCATGAAATCATTCCATTTGTTTAGATCTTCAAGCATTCTTCAAAACACCAAGAACACACACTAGTGTTCTTGGACCTTAAACACCCAATCAAGCTTCTATATTGTAAGTAGACTTGCCCTAGCTTTTTTTGTGCTTGAATGATCTTGTTTACACTTAGAAAACACCAAGAAATCATAACATCAAAGGTGTTTACGGCCAAGGGATGTTCTTGGGCCGTAGACCTTTATAAGTGGGGTTAAATGAACCCTAGTCCCTTCTTTGGCCTTGGATACTAGTCTAGATCACTTCCTTGAAGTGTTTAGGACCTTAAACATCAAAGAAACCAAGTCCACATAGAGTTTACGGCCGTAAACTCATAAGGAAATGGTCCTTAGGTCGTAAACTCTATACACAGGTGATATTGTGCCCCTAAGGCTTGGACTTGACCAATGGATGCTCAATCTTGACTTATAAGACCTCAAAACACCCAATGGAACTTAGTACCATGATTTTACGTCCGTAAACTCATGGGGGAAATGACCTTAGGCTGTAAACTCCATAACGAGTGGTCCTTGGGCCATAAACTCCAATGACATGCCATGCAACCTTTAGGTGCAACCCTTCGGTACCTATAGCACTTGAATCAAAGTTTTTCCATGTCCTAGCGTGTCTTAACTTGTTTAATTAGTTATTACTTGTTAAATGACTAGGTGGATACATATATGTTTCATTATATGTTAACTAGGACCATTGTGTGTGTTCAAGTCTCCACTTAACACCAAGCTCCTTGTCCAACACTTCCGTACAATCCACTCACAACAGGTGAGTTCATACCCCTTAATTATCATTTTAAATGTTTTTAAATGCTTTTATGGGGGGAATATAAGTTGAATCATGATAGCTATTATATCAATCACATGTGATTAATAACGATCAAATTATGAATTACTACACTTTTGGTTGTTTTACTCAGTATACTACTTAAAAATGATTTCTCAAAACACCTTTACATACTAAACTCTTTATCAAATTGTATTACACACTATATATTTCCTTTCAAACTCTGTTACAACTGTGTTTCAAACTATGGATTTCATATACTTCAAACTGTCTTATCAAACAAACTACTTTTAAATCGTTTTATAAACTGACATCAAGTCATAGATATTTTTTATTAAGCTCTTCAAATATTTTACTAAACTTATTCTTATATATATATATATATATATATATATATATTGTCAATTAGATGTCTAAATATTAGTTATGAATTATGAATACATATGTAGACATAAAAGTTCTAGTAGTTAGTTCAATACCTTTGGGTAGCAAAGGAACACTTTCATTCATTCTTATACATATATTACAAGTAAACTATAATAGGTATAGTTTAGGAGATTCTATTTACTATTCCTAGTACAATTGTTAAAAGCATGTCTAAATATTTATAGTTATATAAATAATGTTTAAAGGACTTAGGCCTGCTAACTTGCTTTATTTCTTTTTCCTTGTTTGGATGTGTACTTAAGGTATCGGTTAGTTATCCTAAGGTCATCTAAATCTTAGATATATATTATGTATACATATGTAGATATAACGGTTCTAATCAATCAGAGCAGTACCTTTGGGTAGCAAAGGTATACGTTCATCTATATATATATATATATATATATATATATATATATATATATATATATATATATATATATATATATATATTCCTAGTAAGCTATTATAGATATAGTTTTGGGTATATATATTATTTCATAACATTAATGTGGATTATTCGACCTAGCACTTCGTTGCGGAAGTCACCTTTAGTTCCCAGAATCTCTTATATGGAGAACGTTTAGTATGTGGACTATCAATCACATTATTACTTTCTTTCAGTGGGTCTGATGAGAAGACTACTTACTTACTTTCAGCGGGTCTCGTTAGAAGACTACTTACTTACTTTCAGCAGGTCTCGTTAGAAGACTACTTACTTACTTTCATTCGGGTCTCGGTAGAAGACCCCTTTTATACTGGTAGGCAATATGAAATTTTCTAGGAAGTTCAAACGTTTACAAATACATACAAACATATTCATTTGGTACTTATACAAACAATGACATTAAATACTTATGAATTCACCAACTTAAATGCTGATCTAGGCTTTCAAAATAACTTGTATTCTCAGGTCAACAGTAGACAAGTACGATGACCAGGTTTTGAGAAGACGGAGCAGTCAAGACTCGTCTTTTATTTTGATTACTTATTTTCATGTCTTATTTTATGAAAGAACACACATGTACTAAAATCTTACTATTAATGCAATGGATGATGTTGTTGGTTTTTACTACTTTACATTGTTGTGATACTTTACATGAGGTCCTCCGCGATAGAACGTTTCCGCCATTCTTGGTTTTGGGGTGTGACAATCCTGGTATATAAGATGATGATATGTTAGTGACCTGTTAGGTCGGTATCCTGGTATATAGGATGATGGTATGATTAGTGATCTGTTAGATCGGCCTGACTGTTTGTACTTGCTAACTAGCTTATGATATTTATGTGTTGATTGTGTATGTGGGGTTGGGTTGAGGCGGAGTTGCTTTGTGCTGAAGTCTAACAAACCAGGGTGGACCGAATAGGCTGCAGACCCATTAGGGCATATCAGTCAGGCCTAAGGTCGGAGAACTGTCCAGACAGGCTGAAGGCTCGAGTGGGCGGACCAGACATGCTGAAGGTTATGAGAGTGGACTAGATAAACTAAAAGTCCGGTGAAGGCAATTCATAAAAGGATTTCTCAAGTTTACACACTCTATCAGAACTTGACATGTACAAAACCTTCTGGATGACTCATATATATGTCCCCAGTTAACTTCACATTTAGGAAAGTGTTTTCAACATCCATTTTCCATACCTCACAATTATAAAAGGCAACAATGGCAAGCTTAATCTTGATCGACTTCATCTTAATCGTTGGTTAGAAGGTCTTATCTTAGTCAACCCCTTGGGTTTGAGTAAAACCCTTCTCAATTAGTCGAGCTTTAAATGTGTGTACCTTTCCATACATATATGTCTTCTTCTTAAAGATCCATTTTCAACCTACCATATTTCGACCAAGTTCATGATCAACCAAGTTCCACACTTGGTTATCATACATGGACTGGATCTTGCTATCCACAACCTTTTTCCATTTTGTAGCCTCAGGGTCTGCCATCGCTTCCTTGTAGTTAGCAGGTTCATCCAAATTGACCAGTGTTCTGTCACTGAAAAATGTGTCCCCATATATAGTTATATGAAAACCATAAAACTCAGGTAACATTCTAACCTTAATGGATCGATGAAGAGGTAATGAATTTTCAGTAGGCTCAACATGAGTCTCATCATCTGGTTGAGAGCTAGTGTCATTTAAGGTTCCCTCATTGGATGACTATAGAATTTGTTCTAGATCAATAGCACTTCCAATGTCATCTTTGAATATGAACTCTTTTTCTCTCTCTCTTTCTCTCTCTCTCTCTCTCTCTCTCTCTCTCTCTCTCTTTTCTATCCCTATCTATCTATCTATCTCTCGTCAAAGACTACTCTTTGAGCTACAAAGGCACGTTCTCACTAGGTCTGTAGAATAAGTATCCAAATGACTTTTGTTGGTAGCTAATGAAAATACACTTCTTGGCTTTGAGCTTAATTTTTTCATGAGTTTCTTGTCTTATGAGAGCTTCACAACCCCAAACCTTGATATGTATGAGTGAGGGTACTTTCCCAGTCCACATCTCATGAGGTGTTTTTGGCAACCTTATTAGCAGGAACAAGATTTAGGATATAGGAGGTTGTCTCTATAGCATACCCATAGAAAGATATTGGAAGAGATGTTCGACTCATCATGGAACGAACCATATCAAGTAAGGTTTGATTATGCCTCTCAACTACACCATTAAGTTGTGGTGTTATGGGAGGAGTCAATTGTGAAACAATTCCACATTCCTTTAGATAGTCGTGGGATTTGATACTAAGATACTTTCTACCTCTATCAAATCGAGGCATATTTATCTTAATATCCAATTGATTCTCGACCTCATGCTTAAGCTCTTTGAACCTTTCAAAAGTTTCCGATTAATGTTTGATCAAGTAGATATACCCATATCTATTATAATCATTCATAAATTTCATTTAGTATCAATTAGCATCCCTTGTTGCAGAACTAAAGGGCCCAAACACATCCATATGGATAAGGTACAACAATCCTTCACCTCTTTCACATGTTCCAGCGAAAGGTATTTTTTCATCTTGACCAAAAGACAAGAATCGCATTCATCATCTGACCTAAGGTCAAATGATTCCAACACTCCATCCTTTTGGATTTAGGAACTATGTTTCTTGTTAATGTGCCCATGATAACAATGTTAGGTTATGAGCATTCTAACACTCCTAAGTGTACATGCAACCCTAAATACATTGGATCTATGTTTTCTCTATTATACATGCAAATATGAACATCCAAGGTATTATCCTAATCTAGCATACAAAACTATCAATATAACAAGACAGAATACATACCTCTTTGATGTAGAATGTCTTCATGAAGCTTGAGTGCCCAGTGCCCCAAGTGTGACACCTCAAATGGTTCACACAACACCAAATACACTTGGAATAACTTGAGAGAATTCTACACTTCATGAAAATTGGCTAGCCCTCTCTAGAATAATACTAGTGTCGATTTTGTCAAGAATAATATCTTTATATAGTGTTACAATTAGGGCAAACCCCAATTGTCATGACTTTCCATTTCCTTGGATCCATGGGTTCAAATACACCATGGAGCATCCATGGAGCATCATATGGGTTTTTGCCCAACTAGATAATCCATGGAGCATTAGCCCACTATACAAGTATGGATGATTTACACAATCAACCCATATATTTAATTAGTCTTCTTTTGATCACTTAATTAATCCTAGATTAATTCTTGATCAATACTAATTAAATAATCTTATTATTCTTATTATTAATATACTAGAACTTATAATATATTAATAACCATAAGTGTCTTATTTCTCTCATTTTAGTCTATCCAAGTGCATGATGCCATGCAACCCAAATGGACCATGCCGGGTCGGGTCAAGTCTTACCATTTATAGTTATGGACTTAGACACTAATCCAACAGTCTCCCACTTGAATAAGTCTAAAACTATTATTGCGTATAACTTCAGGAACCAACTGGCAATCGTAGCTCTCAAAAGCTTCTATCGAACTTTGACCTTGTAGATGAACTCTGACCTTTGTCAATGACTTGTCCATTAGATAAGGGATCATATATCCATCCATTCTAGATATCATATGGACTGAGACATGGATTATAATCATTCTCTCTGTCCATTTGTTGTTTCCCGATTTCCGATTTATGACGAATGACTAATTGAACAAATCAAATCAGTCCTGGCCCGGCCGAGCACTTCCATTTGTCATCATCAAATCATCGAGGGTCCCACAGATATCGCTTTTATCCTGAAGGTAAAAGGAATGGATAAACTTCGACTCATATGGCTTGTTCTACTACTTGTTGAATCATACACAAAGGCACGTTTTATAGCACCGAGTTACCAAATGCGGTTTCGTGCAATCAATGTACAACCAAATCATAGTAACAACTCATATCTCTAGGTTTGAAGAATATAAGATATTATCGTCTCATGATCACTCCTGATAAAATCCATGAAGTGATTCCAATGAGCGCGGGTTGAATCCAATACTCAGAACTTATGAGCACTCATGAGTGTTGTAGCCCTTTGTCCAACACCTTAGACCTCTACAAGCCAACCCATGACAATCTTAATTCATATCTACTTCCAACATATGACTGATTGTGGACGGTTTGAATAACTTAGTCATCCTGGAAGAATAACCTAGTTTATTCTGGAAGTCAAAACATGCAAAGTGAAACACAATAATAATTGAATCTAATATGGTATCAAAACCTATGAACATAAATAAAACACCTTTTATTTATCACCATATGATTACACATTATTCATTGTATACTGTTTCAGCTATCAACTTTATTCTTGAATTTAAAACAATAGTTGTCCCATGCTCCAAGCATGTACACTATGTTTTTCTAAACACTAGTCATGCCACACACCAAGTATGCATACTATGTTTGTCTATGATCTTTACTTTGTGAACTAGATCAATTGAACATAACTTCAATGATTCTCTTTTCACACTCCCAAATCCTTAATGCAAATGCAAGAATTCCAAATTCATTCCATTTACTGAAATCTGTTAGATTCTAAACTTATATGCATTGATCCTTTTGTAATGATTATGCACAAAGTCACAAAGACTTGGCAACAATCATTACAGAGTATTCCAAAGGAGATCAACTCCTTGGAAACATCCTTCTTGCATTAAGTTTCCTTAATCTTACACAGATTGAAATTTCTGACTTTGAAACCTCTCCAGATTCATTTTGACTATCACTTCTGAATAAGAGTTTCCTCCTTACAGATTATGTCAATATGGTCCTTCCAGAATTATCACTATATTTCCAACTGTCCTTGAGCAACTAATCTTTGGTAAACCTTAGATTGTCCTCGATAATTGTTTAATCCTTTTAGTCATATCCAGTTCTAAACCTTTTCCCTTCTTAATGCCCCAGGCATTTGGAAACTTTTAGAACGAATAACTATAGCACATGTAATCGATCCTATACCCGAAGCATATGGGACACGATTCATGATGTCTCACATAAAGACTAAACCAGTCTTTTGCTATAACATTTCCATTTCTATTTGCCAAGTTCTCATAAT
This sequence comes from Lactuca saligna, assembly GCF_052625555.1. Lineage (NCBI taxonomy): Eukaryota > Viridiplantae > Streptophyta > Magnoliopsida > Asterales > Asteraceae > Lactuca > Lactuca saligna. Next base: position 70,774,622 of record NC_136419.1, on the reverse strand, counting down.
TCAGATTATGAAAAGGGATGCCGTAATCATAATCAAATTTAAGAACGCAAATAATGGACCCATATACAGAATTTCCTTATGTTGAGCCATTCCAACATGAAATTCATATATATCCTTGAATAAATGATTAAAACCTCTTCATCTAAGCTTATAGATTTGAGATGAAGTATAATTTCCTCTCCCTTAATTATAGCAAAACAACTTTTCCCAATTTGAAACCTTTTGTTTTCTATAATTAACATTGCTAACTTGCAATCTTTATCATAATTATCATGCTCCCACTAACATGATGATCATTAGCATAACACTTATGCTCCCACTAGCTTTGATATGTACTCAGAAAGCTCGAATTCTAGAAATCAATACTTTATTGACTTTCTTACCAAAGTTCAGATTTCTGATACTATATTGTTTTGATAAGACTTTATCAAAAACATACACCTTCCCTTAGATAGCACACTTTGTGTCTAAACAATTATGAAGAGGGATGCCGTAATCATAATGTTTAGACCTTTTTGCCACTTCTCACAAGTCCAGGTTAGTGTGCCGGTAAACCACACACGCTCCACTAACGACTTTGAGAATGCAAATATCACAATTGCTATCTAACTAAAATCTACTTAGTGAAAGTGTTTCCTCACCATCATTTTCATGAATCAGAGAGAAACCTTATGACACTTAGATTTATATGGTGTATGAGTGCCTACCCATATGAATTTGTCAAAACCATAATCACAAGACAAAGATAATGACAAATCCAAAACCATATGGATTGAACTCAATCTTAATTTCTTGCCACCTGGCAGCTCAAGGGCCTGCCATTGCTTCCAAGTTGTTGTGCAACCAATTGAGAACTCTAAGAACTCATATGCAAAGCCAACTTTAATTGGAATGGGCATAGAATATGTCAACACGATAGGTTATAAACCTCAAGTCGTGTGCTAGTGAAGAACTTCAGGTTTTATTCTTGATTAGTTCTTGAGACTTTCAAGACCTTTAAGACTCACACTGTCCTCTTGACATATAAGACTCCCTTGTCAAACATACAAGAGATAGTGTGGATTCTAATCAATACAAACACTACACACAATTGGCCTTAGTTGGTCTTTGTTTTATCCAAAACATCACAACTTACCAATTTCAAATGTACAAGAGTAGATAACTTTTACTCTTACATTTGACTTGTGTTTTTAAACCTTCTTTGAGACTTGTCACTCAAATTACAATCTTGGAGTATGACTGTAAGACTTGTATTGGAACGAAGTATGACTCATCTTCTTGATTTAACCACTTCAACAATTCAAGTTCCTCTTCTTTCCTTAGAGAACTAATTTTGATATGGTTTCTTAATCATTAAGATGATCACAAAACTGATACTAAAGTACTCTCCCATCTTTTCAGATTTGAGAAACTTTTATCCTTCTGCCTAATTTGATTCTTCTTATTCGCTCTACCATACATTGGAACCTTTTCCAATGTCTCAGAGTTACACTTAAGCTTGTAAGTATAATCATATTTACTGTGCTTTAGTAAACTATGACGAATAGTCTTATCAATCTTTTGTGGTGGACTTTATCAGTGCACATGACTATGTACTCGATCCCTTAGTCCATTAATTGACTCACACATCCATGTGAATAAGTAGTTAGTCTTAATTTTCCAATACTTGAAAGTTCTCATTCATCATGCTATACAACTTGCATGATTCCAAGTTCCGGTCCAATTGGGACTTGGGTGATGAGAATCTTTCTTTATTTGGTAAATTTAGACATTACCACAAATGAAGGAATCAATTTCATATTTCCACTCTTGCTATTAATGGAATCATATAAGTAACAATTTTTCCTCAAATGCCATTGTAAGGATATTTTAAAATAAATAAAATCAAAAAATTTCTTTTATTTTAAAACTATGCAGAAAAACTTATCCTTACAATTCTCATGAAAACTTGTTGTTATCTATTCCTAAGCAATACCTCATAACTCCTAAGAAGTAGCTCAAGAATCTGATCTTCAAACTACGCGATAGAAATCCATCTATGCGATCAGATTCAGCATATTCTTTCTTTAAGTTCCTTCACTTTTCTTTGATTCTTAAAACATCAACATGTGACCCAGTCACATCATGTAATAAGAATCTCATAATAGAAACTTAGCAGAGTTAGATAGTGGAATTTACCTGAAGTGGAGTCAAACTTATTGACTTTAACATCCTTAGGTAAACTTGGCAGCTTTGCAACCAATGCCCCTTCCTTTGGCAATATAAACATATGGACCCTTTGATAATGGTACACGATACTATCACAGACTTAGCTTTTCTCTTTACCATTTGGTCAACCGAGTTGACTATGGCCGATCCCTTTCCATTGGGAAGAGAATGCTTTACTAGATATCCAATGTCATCATTGTCAATGTCCATTAAGTTTTAGGAAGTTGATCTTAGCAAACAGATAAGATCATTAAGGGTCTTGTCATAGTCTGTTTCATAGGTGTCCCAAAGGAACTCACTATGTGACTTAGAAAGTAGTTGAACCACCAACTTTCTCAAGACTTTGACACCCAACTCTCCCGACTTGTCAATATGTGACTACATCTCCAAGATGTGATCACACCTAGACCTTGCCTTGCCAATAGGGCTTGAGTGACCTTAAACTTTTCAAGAACTTGTGGGTTAGGGAGAATAATTGGAGGAGGTGAAAGAAGTATGATTTTCATGGGACATCATCTTCATTTAGGAAAGCTTGTTTCAAGAGATTTGGGAAGATCATAAATGTCTAAACCATACATCTTTTGGGAGATATTCAAGATAGTTGATATTAAAGTCCTTAATATGACACCCAATATGAAATATTAAGGCTAGGACCCATCAAACTATTTTATAACTTAGAAGAGGTATGCCGTAATCCAAGCTATAAAACAATTTGAAGATAGGTGAATGACGATTCACCAATTTCCACCAAGATAAACGAAATGTATTATTAGGTTTTAATTGGTTTTGAAACTCCTAGATCTTTTGAGATTCATTGAACTGTTCAATGACATGATTCAATCTCGAGTGTGCCCTTCAGGTTTTGTGACTGGGATGCCGAGGATCACAAAACAAGGTGTAAAGTAACCATGCAAATTACTTGGTACCCTTAATAAATTACCCCTCAATCGATGTGTCGGTTAACCACACACGCTCCATCGATACTATGATAAATATTAAGTCACCCTTTACCTACCTTGTTAAGTCCAAGTTAGTGTGCCGGTTAACCACACACGCTCCACTAACGACTTAGACAAAGTGTAAAGTGTAATTTCATGGATTAGCACCTTATTCACATTTTCCTAAGTAACTAAGATTGGGTATTTTTTTAAGATTTTAGTTACTTAGTATTTATCATTAATACTTTTAATGAAGGGAGAATTATAGTCCTGTCAAACCCGTTCGGCTAACGACCCTCCACCAGTCAAGCAAACGGTGGGTGAGAGTGGACACCCATTAAGTTGTCATTTTATAGGCAACAACCTTATACCCACCTTATAGACCGGCTTCGTGAATGAGGCGTACTAGCGGTAAGACCGACTTTACTCTTATACATACATATATATATATATATATATATATATATATATATATATATATATATATATATATATATTATTAACTTATAATATTATAAAGTATAAGGGTTGAATTTTAACTTTTTAAAATTCTAAGGGCTAACTTGGAATTAAAGTATTCATAAGAGAAAACTTTACAAATTCCAAAACTTGAGGGTAAGTTTTGAAACTATTCAAAACTAATTAATTTCATAACTTATGTGTTTAAAGTAGTTTTAATCCAAAAACTCTTCAAGTTCCATAACCTATGGAAGACTTTAAACTAATAAAAGAATTAACTTTTCTTTATTTTTATAACTTATGGAATTAATTAAGGTTACACTTTTACTCTTTAATGAAGTGACTCTTGAACTTCCATAACTTGAGGACAAGTTATGGAGTCATAAAAAAAATATTCAATGACACAAGACTCTTCATTTTATAACCATTACCAACTTTTATGAGTTTTATGAGTCTTTAATGTGACTCTTCATGTAACTTGAGGACAAGTTACACAAACACATTTTATACTCAACTCTTAGATTAAAATGGATTGAAAGAAACTATTTCAATTAACTTTTCTATTAATCTAAGCAACTCATAAGAACAAGATAATTCAAATCAAACTTTTTCATGTAATTAGTCTAAACCTTAAACTAATACAAAACATGAATCTATTGACAATTATGTTTGAAAATGGATTAACATGAACATTACCACATCAAAAAACAAGTTTATAAGTTCAAAAACAACTTAGGGTAATGTTCCTAGTCCATTTCTAGCCAAAAAACTCGAAAATATGTTGTCTGGGGTCCAACTCGTCAAGTGCATGAACCAACTCGGCGAGTTGGATCGATTTGACCACTTTTTAGGCATGGACTCGCCGAGTCCCTTTATGGACTCGCCGAGTCTGATGATCAGACAACAACAAATTCGTTTTTTTCAGCTTCTATTGCAGGTATAACAAGAAAACAAGCCTAGGCTCTGATACCACTGTTAGGTTATGAGCATTCTAACACTCATAAGTGTACATGCAACCCTAAATACCTTGGATCTATGTTTTCTCTATTATACATGAAAATATGAACATCCAAGGTATTATCCTAATCTAGCATACAAAACTATCAATATAACAAGATAGAATAAATACCTCTTTGATGTAGAATGTCTTCATGAAGCTTGAGTGCCTAGTGCCCCAAGTGTGACACCTCAAATGGTTCACACAACACCAAATACACTTGGAATAACTTGAGAGAATTCTACACTTCATGAAAATCGGCTAGCCCTCTCTAGAATAATACTAGTGCCGATTTTGTCAAGAATAATATCTTTATATAGTGTTACAATTAGGGAAAACACCAATTGTCATGACTTTCCATTTCCTTGGATCCATGGGTTCAAATACACCATGGATCATCCATGGAGCATCATATGGGTTTTGGCCCAACTAGATAATCCATGGAGCATTAGCCCACTATACAAGTATGGATGATTTACACAATCAACCCATATATTTAATTAGTCTTCTTTTGATCACTTAATTAATCCTAGATTAATTCTTGATCAATACTAATTAAATAATCTTATTATTCTTATTATTAATATAATAGAACTTATAATATATTAATAACCATAAGTGTCTTATTTCTCTCATTTTAGTCTATCCAAGTGCATGATGCCATGCAACCCAAATAGACCATGTCGGGTCGGGTCAAGTCTTACCAATTATAGTTATGGACTTAGATACTAATCCAACAAACAATGCCACAAGCATGCTTTGTCTACACCATTAGATAAATCAATATGGAATACACTATTGCCTAAGTTATCAGCATAAGTCACAGTTTCATACACACCATTACAAGGTAAAACTTTAAATATAAAAACACCATTTCTATAACCAAAATTGGACCATTGTCATTATCAAATAAATATCTAAAACCTAACACCACTATCAAGCCTAACTCCATAAGTCCCAATCTTGTGATAGGTGAAGAACATCTATTCCTTATGACTAGGTTCATCCTTCCATGCTCCACTTCCTCACATTCTCTTAGCCCCTGCATAGCAAAAAAAATATAAAAACCACATCCCATATCAAGGACCCAAGAATGAGAAAGTTGTGTATTAATGATATGAATAACGTATGTAATTAATGAGGAGCCAGATGGATTGATCTTCCCTTCTTTCAACTCTTAAAGGTACTTTGGGTAGCTTCTTCTCTAATTCCCATTTTTCCACAATGAAAGCAAGTGGCCTCCTTTAGATCACTAACAGCAGGATTATCAAAGTTGGGCTTTGCCTTTGACCCACTACCAGATGCTCCAGCATGGTCCATGCCCTTTCAATTTAATTAGGAGTTAGCCTTCCTCTTCTTTCCTCTATTTTGACCAATGGACATGACAGGAGCGCTTGTCGTAGATGGGGCATGATTTTTCATCATTCCTAATTCAACAGTCTACAAAAAGTTGTGGAGTTGGGTCAATGTCATCTCTGTTTTATTCAAATGATAAGTCAAGATGAACTGATCATAACTAGGAGGTAAAGTGTTAAGGACCGTGTCAATGGTCAACTCCTTATCAAACGACACATTGAGCCTTTCCAACTGCTCCATATTTCTTTGCATTCTTTTCACATGAGTGCAAACATAGTCTCATTACTTTAATTTTCATGCCATAAGAGACTTGACCACTTCATAACATTATTGTCTCACTTTCTTGTGAAACTTTTCAGAAAGGTCAAGGAACATTTCATATGGCCGGTGGTCCTCATAGAACTTCTACAGCCCAAGTGTCATGGTTGCAACCATTATGCAAGTGACCTTAGTGTTGTCATCGTGATGTTTCTTATAAAAATCTATTTCATCAGGAGTAGCAGTCGACTCAGCGATTTCAAGAAGAGGTTTATTGAGAACATACTCTTTGTTCTCGTAGTGAAGAGTTAGCTTCATACTTCGCATACAGTCCATGTAGTTTGGACCTATCAGTTTCTATTTTACAAAATCGACAAGAGAGTGAAGTTGGATTTTTGAGTGGAGGTTTGAGCAGTAGTAGCATCACCATTTCCAGACATCTATAATAAGAGAGATAGTTTTAGTTAGTTGATATAAATCCTTAATATTTTACCCCAATTTAATATTCAATACCAGGATCCAAAATACAATTTGAAATTAAGAAGAGGGATGTTGTAATCTAATTACAAATTTATTAAGGTAAGTAAAATGATTCACCAATTTCAATCTTATGAAATTCATAGATTATTTGAGGTTCATTGAATCACATCAATGGCATGTTTAATCTCAGATTATGCTCTTCAATTTGTGATTGGGATACCACGGATCACAAACAATATGTGAATAACCATGCAGACCCGCTCGACAACCTCGATGTCATTTATCATCTCAAATTGATGTACCAGTGAACTACACACGCTCTATCAATAATGATAATTATTGTGCTGTTCCATCATGTCAACTTTATAGTCCCAAATTAGTGTGTCGGTTAATCATACATGCTCCACTAATGACTTATAAAGAATGATGTGCATTTTCATGGAATAGCATACATTTCACATTTTTCCTAAAGTAACTAGAGTGAGATTTTAAAAGAATGTTCTAATTCTCTATAACATTATACTTTTAATGAGATTATGTCATATCAAATCCGTTTGGCTAACAGCCATCCACCACACAAGGGAGCGTTACGTGAAAATGACATCCATTCAACGGTCATTTTGTAGGTCGTTTCCTTATACCCCCATTAACTATCTTTTAATTAATCTTATAATTAAATTTATCATTAAATCCATAAGGATAACTTTTATCAATCTTATAATTAAAAATTATTTTATTCAAAATTATCTCATAATATTTAGGTTTTTATTTTAATTATCTAAGGTATGCAAAAATTCGATTTTGGCAGAATTCAAATCAAATAATCATGAAAAATAACCACACACATCAGATTAGGTAGAAAATCTCGAATTTCTATTTTGAGATGAACTCACGTCGTAACAGTGGCTTTTTCACGTCGTATGAACAAATTTACGAAAAAAAAAGTTTTGTTCGATTCAACTCATATACTTTAAATGTTAGAAAACTATATAGCTCCAATAACAGTGATGGAATTTTCAGGTTACAACAATATGCACACTGCGGAAAATCACTTAACAATTAAGAAAGACATATGCAACCTAAAATGATCTATATCTCAACACTTCGAAGGGAACATGCATGAATAAGAAAAACAAACATGAACCCTAGCTAATTCGAAAACGGGGAAATGGGGTTTACATACCTTTATATTTATTATAGAAAATAAATCTCTTGATTCCTTCCTTAGCACTTCAGAAAGCTAGCACCAAAAGTTTTGTGCCTCTAATGTCTTGTACCCTAACTCTAACAACTAGAAGACAAGATGAAAGAGGATGAGAGGGGAGAATTTCAGCTATTCTTCTAGTAGGTGTGTTGGAGAAAAATATGCACACAAGGGGTCTTAATTATAGCTGATAGGAAATCATGGAAACCCTAATCTTGAATATAATAATAATATTTCAAATTCGGGTGGTTATCCAATTTCCTTATCTTCAGGAGGCTTCCAGAAACCCTAATTAGGTCTCCTCAAGACTGTCACATCAAGGAAGGTTCTATAACCCTTCCTTGTTTAACTCTTAAATAATACAACTTAAGTCATTATACCTTTAATTAATTATAATTAACCATAATGAAATTCAAATTAATTTTGATTAATTCTTAATTAATTATTACTACTTCGAGTTAATATATTAATCATATAATATATTAATAAATTATCCTCTCTCTCTCTCTCTCTCTCTCCAAATATTATTGTATTCAGTTACTAATTATGAAGGCAACCCAAAAAGACTTTGCTTCTAATTACAAATATATACAAATTTAGTTATGAATTTAAACACCTTAATCCAATAGCTACATCATGGCATGAACCTATACCGTCCAAAGAGAACCTGATTTGGATTTATGAATTGATTGGTTTGAAATTTTTGGAGTACTTCAAAATGTTTTGGCAATTTTACATATCTTTACTATATTTAGGTAATTATTTAAAAAACACAAAAGAATAATACCATTTTAACAACAAAATATCAAAATATTTTAGAAATACTTTAATCTTGTACAAAACTCTTCATATAATATAATCTCCTCTCTTTTGTTGATTTTAAAATCTTAAATAATTATGTGCGAAACTTGTGTACTATACGAGTTTATTAAAAATAAAAGTATAGTATAAAGTTGGAATGAGAAAATCATATGGATACATAATATCAAATTATCAATGATTTAAGCTTTAATTTTAAGAAATTTGAAACATGAAGGAAACAAGACAAATATAAAACATTTTTTTAATTTAATAACATGATCAACCTTATATATATATATATATATATATATATATATATATATATATATATATATATATATGTGTGTGTGTGTGTGTGTGTGTGTGTGTATGTGTGTGTATTTGTGTGTGTGTGTATGTGTAAAAGTTCAATAGAGAACCATTATTAATTAATGAGCTAATCCAAAACGTTGGAATTTAAAGCAATCAATGACAAATGAAAGGCTTGTATACTTTTATAATGGACGCGCATGCACTAGATTATAACATAACTCACTTTCCTTTTTTAGTTTAAATTTTTTAGATTATGTTTTTTATCAGAAAAAAAAAATAAATGCACCGTTGTTTATGATTTTTCGTCATCTTTCGATAGAGATTCCTATTAATATATAAAAGTGAACATTTTTTTTTTCAAAAAGAATCACTTTATTTTCTATGTTTTTTGAAAAAGTTAAGGTCTATTTTTTACTAAAAAAATTAATAAATATATCAAAATTCATACTTTTTTATACTCTTTAAACATAGAGTCATATTGATGTTTAAAAAAATGAAATTTCCGTTAAGATTGTGAATCTGTACAGATTCACATTGTGAATCTGCTCAGATTCACAATGTGAATAATAGTAATCAGATACACATTGTGAATACTGAAAACTAAATTATATATACTTCAGATTCATAATGTGAATAATCCATTTATTGATTCATGCAAACTAATTTCCAGTAATCAGAACATTAAAAGATTATAAAATTATATGAAAATATATTTCGATTCATATGTATATTTCAGTTTATTTGTGAATGATCAAAAAGTTGAAATACTAAGTCATATTACATTGTGAATGTTAAGATTGAAATATTTACAGTTTAGATTCACATTGTAAATCTGAAATGATAAAGTTTTTTTTAATCGATGTTGGTGTTTATTAATAAAGGAGAATTGAGATTTTTGATATTATAAGATTTTTTTCATAAAAATAAACTTAAATATTGAAAAAAAACAACAAAGTGAAGTGAGTTTTTTTCGAAAAAAATTGTGTTTTTATATATGAACACCGATCTCTATCGAAAGAAGACGGAAAATCATGAACAACGGTATATTCATTTTTCTTTTTTACAATAAAAAACATGGCCCAGAAAAATTTAAACGAAAAAAAAAGATGTGATTTTTTTGGTAAGAGGTGACTTTTATAGTATAATTTAATGTATGTGCATTCATTATACCAGTATACATCCATTCCCTTTGCAGATGATATTTATGATTTCCGACTCTCACAATTGATTCATTACTTCCTTGTTAATAATGATTTTCTATTGAACCTTATATATATATATATATATATATATATATATATATATATATATATATATATATATATATATATAGGGGATAGGGAATATACATTACAGTCTCACCTAAGTTTAGGTACTAAACCTCTAAAATATGTCGTTTTAACATGCTAAATATACCCGGTTTTGTTTCACTTGGTAAATATATCATTCTCCATAACATTTCTTTCTTTCATTATCGTTTTATCATCTCCGTTTTCTTTCCTCAATTATCGTTTATTACTTCATCGAAGTGCACATTACTAAACCCTAAACATAAACCTAAACCCTAAATTTAAACCCTAAACACTAAAGCTAAACCCTAAACCCTAAATCTATACACTAAACCCTAAACCCTAAACCCTAACCTTAACCCTAAACCCTAAACCATAATCCTAAACCCTAAACCCTAAACCCTAAACCCTAAACATAAACCTAAACCCTAAACTCTAAACCCTAAACCCTATTGTGTCGATCTTGAATTTACATCTTGAAGTATTAATCGTGAATCCATTAACCGTAATCTTTATATAGTAAAACAATATATTCTCAAGAGGTTTAGTACCTAAGCTTAGGTGGAGCTGTAATGTATATTCCCTTTTCCCATATATATATATATATATATATATATATATATATATATATATATATATATATATATATATATATATATATATATAGGTTTAAATGTTTCTACTATCTATTATGTGCATTTAAGATTGATTGTGGAGCAATCATGTTAGTTATTTAAAGAAAGTAATTAATACATATTAAATATTGAAGATGTAATTAATACTCATTATATCTTCAATATTTAATATATATTAATTACTTTATTAAAATAACTAAATTGATTGGTCCACAATCAATCTTACATGCATATAATAGATATTTAGAACATAATAACCTAACCTTTTATATATATATATATATATATATATATATATATATATATATATATATATATATATATATATATATATACCATCTAATAAAACATATATCTTCAATATCTTAAATACAAATGTTTATGCCTAATGTACAATAAAATTAATTATATCTTAAGAAAATGTCTTAAAGACAAGTTATACAGCTTGATGTACAAGCTTCTGATGCATGTTTAAATAAGAGAGAGTCACACGAATTGGTGACATGACATATTAATGGATCGCCAACATGTTTAATCAGGACCATTCATTTGATATTCAATCTAATAGCTGGTAATTAGTATGGGATAACACAAAACCTAAACATATTGGAAAGCCTAATTACTCTTCCTAGGCGCTCTCGCTCAAACGACCCCTTTCCCACTTTGGTCTTCAACCTGTTCCCTACATCCGACAAATTGTGTGTCATCACCACCATAACTTACCGTCTCCATATTCAACATATTTTTCTAGTAAGAGCCTTTTGTGTATTAGATTTTTGTAGTCAATTTTTTATAAAGCGAGATATCTTTTTTCATGTTTTTAACATTATTTTCATTTATGTGTATTTGGATCCAGATTTGGGAAAATATTCAATGTGGTTTATATGGTTTAAATGCCAACAATGTGGTTCATTTATGTGTATTTGTCCAGTTTCTGTCTATCCCTCACTACAATACTTACACATCTATCTCCATCCGTGAATCCGTGAACGTGGTTATAAGATTTTCAAATCTGTGTGCTTACATATGTTATAGATTTGTTTATATGTGTATATAAATATTTATATGTAGTATAATTTTGTGTGTATGTTTTTTTAAGATTGATATCTAAACGTTTGCGTTTGATTATTTTTAGATATGGAGCTACAAAGGAAAAATATTTAGGAACATAAATACATCTCTAATATATGGTTGTTTGCATTTTCAAATTCGTGTTTTCTTTCTAGGATCTTTTGTATACTTAAGTTTCAGATAAACTTTTTAGTGTAGAAAAATTGCAAAAAATGGAATGAGTTTGGGTTCTTCAATTTGTTTTGTTCAAATATGATTTAATTAATTTATTTATCTGTTTATCTTGATGGTTGTTGGTGAGGGAAAGAAGAATAGTTTGTTTGTGTTGTTAGCATCAAAAAAGTAAATGTAAATCAATTTATGATGTTTATGTTTGATTAGTAAATGAAAGTGTTTTGTTAACTCACTAACTTATTTTAATTTGTTATTTAACTATATTACAGTTTATGGTTTCCAAATTAACATTTAGGTGCACCTTGTTCCTTTAGCTTTTCCATTTATATCCAACAAGAAGAATCAAACACTAAAAGTAGTAGCTTAGAACATCATCATAATCATGAATTTTTTTTATGGACTATATAATTATTGGTGGTTCCTTTATGGTTTGATGGTTGTATGTACGATGGGTAACAACATAACAACAGAAAAGTAGCAATTTAAATAAGAAATGATCATATTAAGAGATATAGACAAAACATTTAAATAGGGAATATATTGGTTGAGCTGAAATTTTAAAATATGAAGAATTGTATTTAACTGTTTTTTTTTAGAAATTTTATCTATGAAAATGTTCATATGCATATAATGTTATTTTAATTATTTATTGACTTTTTTAGAAAATTTTGTTTATGGATAATACAAAAAAAAAATACAATAGAAATAGTGCTTTAATAAACCTCATAATTAATCATCATGCTTTACCGATCTATGATAAGTTTAATCCAAATGTGATAATAAAGTTGATTGGCGAATTAGCATTTTATTTGGAATATGTCATGTTTTTAAAGAAACTAATTGTTAAAATACAATTTTCACTTCCATCTGAGTCCACAATCATCCGTATTGCATAGATACCCGAAATGAAAATACATCGGTTTCAAATAAACGACAACTTATTTATATATTACATCTAAAATTAATATTTTCATCTTAAAAATAATAATAATAAATACTAAAAAAAATTACATAATAAGCTACTAAGACTTTAATATAGAAGCCTTCATATATTACTTTCGTATTAAAAGTATTAAAAGCAAGGAGAGAAGATTATGGCTAAACACAACCTTAATTCATTGAAATAAAAATATTTGACACCTATAATAAAAAAAAAACTAATTGTTTCTAGAAACTTAACCGGTGAACATATATTCAAACATTCTCCGCTGCTAAAAAAAAACAAATTGTCGCTTCGAAAAATTCATTGAAAATGTTTATTCGTGCCGACGTATCGTGCGAGTACACTACTAGTATATATATATATATATATATATATATATATATATATATATATATATATATATATATATGTGTGTGTGTGTGTGTGTGTGTGTGTGTGTGTGTGTGTGTGTGTGTGTGTGTGTGTGTGTGCGTGTGTGTGTGGAGTGATTCAAATGAGAACCCAAATCCAACATGTATATAGTATTAAATAAACTATTACATTCCCTAGTTTAAAACTAGTTGTCACTTGACATGAGACCACCGACACATTGTCGTCGTACCGTCGTCGGATCGTTGCTGGACTAACTCCAAATTCAGTAACATTTTTCTGATAGTATTCGCAGCTTAATAAAACAAACATTATAACTCTTATTTCTTTGAAAATACTTTTAACGCGTATCATTTCATTATTCAAGCTAAATATAAAAAACCTAATAAAAGAAAATAAAATTATACCTTGAAAATTTTAATTTTCTCAGTTCGTTTATAAAACATATTCAAAATTTTAAATATCATATGTAGAGTTTAATAGACATATTAATCCACTAATATGTAGTTTAATATTTTCATGCATGCATTCATTCATATTTTAAAACAAAATTTATATAATATCTACAACTTAATACCATCCATTTTAGTTTAATGCGTAAATTCACAACATAATACAATCAATTATACGGTAAATCACAAATTCAAATAAGTCAAACCTAAACTCTACCACCACTAACAACTACCACACACCGCCACCAACTACACGTGTCACTTTCACACCCATCATTGTTTCCAGATCAGATATGTATACAAAATCATAGATTCATAGTTTTATATTAACAATTAAATAAACCAACTAATATACCAATTAAGAGTCTAATGCAAAATAAGTATAAAAACTAATATATTCTTACATATTTATACAACACAAAAAATTAATATATTCACAAAAAATTAATACAAACATCTATATCATATCATACTATACTTATAAAGGAAATATTTTTCCTTTCACCACATCGATTTTGAAACTCCTAACTTTTCATATTTCCATTTAATATACTTTCTAACTTAAATATGTTATTAATTATAAATATTATCATAAATGGAAGACTTCTTTAATTATCAATAACTTCAATATAGTATTAAATCCATAACCTAAATTAATATATCAAACAAACTTAAAAATATAGTGTAAAATTTAAAATATAATGTAAAACATCAAATAAAGTTTTAAAAAAACTCAATATATATTTTTTTACAAGAGTTAAAAGGAAAATATTAAATACAATAAACGTAAAAGGACATAAATCTAAAAGTAAAACTAACTAAAAGATCTAAAAACTATTTTTTATAATAACTGAAATTCAGTTAAGTTATTTTAAAATTAATTTGTAATAATAATAGTTAAAATAACATAAAGTTCTAAATTAAATTATGTTACAACACAAATAATGATTGATAATTTAAATAATCATTATGATGAAATCAAAATGGTGTCAATTTTTTCTTTAAAGTTAATAAATCATTACATTAGTTAATTAAAAGAGATAAGAAATATAAATAATTTTATACACACGTAAAGCGTGAGTAGATACTATTAAATGATTCAATTTTAGTAAGTGTTATATTATCTATTTTTCAAATTAATTATAATGTTACATCAACAAAATGTTTAAATGTAATAATAATAATTTTTAGTTAATGTAAATGACAAAAATATTTTCAATGACATATGATTACTAAAAGGTTGACTATATAATTTTATTCCGTGCAACACGCAGATATGCGCCTAGTCTTTATATCTTATAAAGCTAGTATTTTTTTCTTGAATCTCATGCATTTGAAACCCCCATGTATTTTTTCTTTCACCACATTCATTTGAAACTCTCATGACGTTTCAATTTCTTTCTAAAAATAATTATAAGTTTGTAAATAAGGTTAAATAAATATCAAACTTAAAGTGTAATCATATATAAATTAAATGTCAATATTAAAATAATATATTTACTTTTACTTATAAAGTTATGTTTTTAATTTTTACCATATTATACTTAATTTATTAATTTTAATATATTGTTTCATGTAAACGATTATCATTTTAAAGATACAACTTTGGAACAATTTGTATAAAATAGTTAAATTACTAATTTAAATATAAGATTACAGGGTCAACTTAAATATAAATTTTAGTTTGCCATAAACAACCCAACAAATATTTTGTAAATAGTTAAAAGTGATAAATTGTAGTGTCTCTGTAATAATGATTATAAGTTGGTTAATAAGGTTAAATAAATATCAAACCTAAAGTTTAATCATATATAAACTAAATTTCAATTTTAAAATAATATATTTACTTCTACTTATAAAGTTATGTCTTGAACTTTTTACATATTATATTTAATTTATTAGATTTAAAATGTTGTTGTATGTAAACCATTATCAGTTTAAAGCTATAACTTTTGAACAGTTTTGAAAAAATACTTAAATTGTTAATTTAAATATAATATTATAGTGTCAACTTAAATATAAATTTTAGTTCTACTTAAAAAAAACCAAAGAATATTTTGTAAATAGTTAAAAGTGATAAATTGTAGTGATAAACACAAAAACTACTTTATAATCTCAATTTAACTAAAATATTTCTTAAAGATATTTTTATAATCATTAAGAGTTTTAAATAAGTAACTTAAAATAACTTACAATAACAATAGTTAAAAATAACTATATATAAATGACTATATTGTTACCTTTAAAATCAAAAAAATAATGTTTGATGTTTTAAATAATTATAATGATAGAAATTAAAACATGAAGCAAATAAATTTTTAAAAACTTCATTAACAATAACAATAACTATAATTAACATTAAACAAAATATTATATTTAATTTTATTCATGTGTAACTTATGGGTAGAAATCATTTAAACGATTGAGATAATGCAGTTATAATAAATGTATATTATCATATAATTCAAATTAATCAATATATTATATCAATTTAGTATATGAATTATTATATCAAATTTAACAACAATATTATTTTTATATTTTAAAAAACCATATATTTGTAAAGACTTCAACTATATAGGTGTTTATGCGCAACGCGAGGGCATTCGCCTAGTATACTTATAAAGGAATTTTTTTTTCTTTCACCACATTCATTTGAAACTCACATGACTTTTCAATTTCTTTCTAATAATGATTATAAGTTGGTTAATAAGGTTAAATACATCAAACCTAAAGTGTAATCATATATAATTAAATTTCAATATTTAAAGAATATGTTTACTTCTACTTATAAAGTTATGTTTTTTACTTTTAACATATTATACTTAATTTATTATTTTTAGTATGTTGTTGTATGTAAACCATTATTATTTTAAAGCTACAATTTTTGAACAATTTGTATAAAATATGTAAATTGTTAATTTAAATATAACATTACAGGGTCAACATAAATATAAGATATAGTTCAACTTAAACAACCTAAAAAATATTTTGTAAATAGTTAAAAGTGATAAATTATAGTGTCTTTCTAATAATGGTTATAAGTTGGTTAATAAGATTAAACAAATATCAAACCTAAAGCATAATCATAAATAAACTAAATTTTAATATTAAAATAATATATTTACTTCTACTTATAAAGTTATGTCTTTAACTTTAACATATTATACTTAATTTATTAGATTTAATATGTTGTTGTATGTAAATCATTATCCGTTTAAAACTACAATTTTGAACAGTTTTGACAAAATCCTTAAATTGTTAATTTAAATATAACATTATAGGGTCAACTTTAATAAAAATTACAGTTACACTTAGAAAACTCAAAGAATAATTTGTAAATAGTTACAAGTGCTAAATGCAAAAACTAAATTATAATCTCAATTTAACTAAAATATTTCATAAATATATTTTATAATCGTTAAAAGTTTTCAAATAAGTAACTTAAAATAACTTACAATAGCAATAGTTAGAATAACACTATATAAATGATTATATTGTTAACTTAAAAAAAAAAAAACAATGTTTGATATTTTAAATGATTACAATGGTAGAAATTAAAGCGTTAAGCAAATAAATTTAAAAAAATTAATTAACAATGACAACAACTATAAATAACATTAAAACATATATTATATTTAATTTTATTCATGAGTAACCCATGGGTAGAGATCATTCAAACGAATGATATTATTCAGTTTTAATAGATGTATATATATTATCATATAATTCAAAATAATAAATATATTATATCAATTAAGTATACAAATTATTATATCAAATTTAACACCAACGGTATTGTTACATTTATAAAAAAAAACATATATTTATATATATATTTCAACTATATATGTGTTTATGCGTAACGCATATGTGACGCCCGTAGATCCGGGCTAGTTAATTTTGAGATAATAGGGGTCGAAAATGAATTTTAGACAAAAGATTATTTAGAATAAATAATCTTAAACAAGTTGTATAATATGTCTCAAGGGTTCCGTACATATAAAGAATGTCGAAATCCGAGTTATAACGAATAAGTTATGATCCGTCGAAGTTTTACGGCAAAACCGGCACGACACCGGAAGACATAAATAGTGAATTTAGGATGGAGGACTTTTTAGTCTTAGTGATCTAAACCAAAGTCGTAGAGTATGTTAAACCGAGAAAATCCATAAAAAGAACACCCAAATCTGACTTCGTATGAGGAAGTTATGATTTTTCAAAGTTTCAACTTAACAATGTACATCCCGAAACTTGAATTTTAGTTCGAGCGGTTTTTGGCTCACGCGACCTAAATGAGAGTTGAAGATCTCACTAATAGGAACTCAAAGGTAAAAAGACAAATGAAAACGGAGTCCGTATGAAGGAGTTATGAATTCTTCGCGGTCATTTAGCAGTCTAATCTGCTCCTACTGTTAAATTTAAGATCGGTCAAGAATTAGCCAACGGAGTCTAAATAAAATTTTTCGATCTCGTTTTTACCTACGCGTGGAAAAAAAGAACGCCGAAAATGGAGCTCGTATGCGAAAGTTACGGGGTTTAGAAGTCGGCATGGTGCTGCTGCAAAAGGGGTGACGTGGCTGAATAAGGGCCAAGGCTTTCTCCCCGAGGCAAGCCACCAGAGGGTGACACCTGGCATGGACTCGATGAGTAGGAGGACCTACTCGACGAGTAGAGCTGTTTTCCAGCCTATAAATAGAGGTGTCGGGTTCCCTCATTATTCACACCTTACAACTTCACTTTCTCTCTCTAACCCCCCAAACCCCCCAAAAAGCCTAGGGAACCTCCCTAGCACCCGAAGGAAGCCCCGAGGTTCCCGAATTCCCGAGAAAAGATCCTTTCAGCTCAGAAACGATGCTCCAGCGAAGCCCGGTTTTGCGAAAACCCCGTTGTAAGTGAGCTATGCCTACCCTATCTTTAGTATAGCTTATGTTTTAATATAGTAATGTTATTAGGAACTTATAATGAGTATTTAGGATATTATTATGAATTATATAAGAGTGTTTCTTAATGCTTATATACTAGTAATAATATCTAGACTATTAATTAGTCGTGGTTAACATTATACTAAACTCTAGTGGTAATGATACTAGGTTTTGTCCGAGGGAAACTGTTTTAACAGTAACGAAGTGCTATCCGAGTACCAAGCCATCACCTTATCAAGTGAGTGCATGGTTACTTTCATCTTACACATAGATATGAAGTATTTTATATAAACTACGTGCTATGTGTGAATATTATCTGTATAATTGCTATCTATACTGGATGAACAATTTTATACAAGTTTTAAATTATTTAAAGTGTATATGTATTTTATATCTACGATAATGTTGGAGGTAAAACATGGGTAGATATAATAGATGGAGTATGATTTGGATGATGAGTTGAGAGGTGAAATAGACCTTGAGGTGAGGGTGAGAGGTGGACGATGTGAGAAGCCTTTTTCCCAAATAATGGTCCCGTCATTCAGCAGAGTATGGATGACAACCACGGACTATTCTAGACAGTCCAGTGGAACACTAGCAGACTCGTAACATGTAGGTGTTGTGAACGATGTGTTCACCGTTGTACTCTAAAAACCCATTGACATGTATTGCGAGTGGATACTATCGATAAACGAAATAGCCATAGCAGCTATGGATTTAGTGCCCGTTGAGCAAACCCTGGCAGCTATGGACTTAGTGCCCGTTGAGTAAACCCTGGCAACGATGGATTTCGTGCCGATTCCTTTGGATGATCCTTAGGAATGAATGAACGAGGAGTAACTGAATCTTAGGGTAGACCCTTAAGAGTAAAGAAGATAATGAGGATGGGTAATTGGGTTAATTGTTTGACGATTAAACATAATAATTATTATTGTGGGTTGAAAACCCTATGTACTCACCAGGTTTCCCAACCTGACACACTCAATTTATTTATATCACATGTGTCGATATGAAGTCACATTACACTGAGAGATTAAGGAGATATAGATCACTAGTGATAATGAATGTAAGTTCTGTTTATGCTTATGTTTCTGTATTGACAATGACATTCCAAATGTTTTAAAATGAATAAAGATAATTTTCTTCGGAAATTCTTTGATAACGTATTTTACTATGAATAAATTCCGCAACATTTTGATTAAAAGATATACTTTGATTTTTATAAAGCATAAACAAAATCAGTCTTTTCTGACCATGAAAATGGGGATGTCATAGCGTAGACATTCGTCTAGTATACTTATAAAAGAAACATTTTTCCTTTCACTACATTAATTTAAAACTCTCATGAATTTTCAATTTCTTTACAATAATATTATAAATAAGTAAAATAATGTCCTATAAACAAGAAATTGTGTTTATTACAATGTTTTCATCCCACAATGATGGTGAGAGTAAACAAAAGAACGTTCCCTCTTCTATATATAGGAAAAGTTGTGAAATGTTTCAAAGATACCAAACCATGAGAACTTCTTTATGCATACCTTTGTAGGATTTTGTGGGTATTATATGGTGAGATTGTCTATATTGGCAAGCGTCCAGTTAAATTTTAGAATTCCAAAAATGGTTTTGAATTGGATTTTTTCAGGTACAAACCGTGTTTCAGATGAAAAAAAAGTTATGTAGTTGGGTATATTAAGTTCAATCGGAGCTGGATCAATTTGGACTGATAAATGAAACATTTCCCTTTCACCACATACATTTGAAACTCTCATAATTATTCAAATTGTTTCTAATAATATTATAAATAAGTTACATAATGTTATATAAATATAAAAAACATCTACCTAAACATAAAAATATAATTGTTTGAAAAATCACTTTGATTCAAAAGCACGAAATATATACTCGATTATATTTTATAAATGAATTCATTTTGTAATGATGTTTAGAATCATGAAAATGCATATAAACAAACTTTTTTATATTAAGTAACTAATTGAATTTATGATTTTAGGATTTAACAAAAAAATATCAATAAAAACTTAGTTTTTTAGATAGCAACTTACGAGATGATTGAAAAATGAAACTATTGATCAATAAATTTTTTTGGATAATGTTTTATTTTTATTATTTAATATTTTATTTAACAAAATGAACTTATTGACAAATAAAGAAAGAAGTTTAATTAAAATGTCTTCATCCCATATCAATGGTGAGAGTAAACAAGAGAATGCCTCCTCCTCTATAAATAGAAAAGGTTGTGAAATATTTCAAAGGGACTAAGCCATGAGATCTTCCTTGCGTATACCTCTGTAGGACGTTGAGGGTATTCTTTGGTGATATTATATTTGTTAACAAGTGACAAATTAAGTTTCAAATTTTCAAAAAGGATTTTGGACGGGATTTTTTAGATCTGGATCGAGTTTGATTAATATTTGAGTGTCTTTTGGTCGAGTTTGGCAAACTCGCTTCCATTGTAGGCCGAGTTTAAGTAACATGTCGAGTATTTGGTTGTGTTATCCAAGTTTTACAACCCTATATGTGATATAATTTTAAGTTATAACCTTATAAAAGACATCGCTATTATCATATATTCTACATAATTATAGTAATATATATGATACAAAAAACAGTTAATTTACTATTTAAGATAAAAAATATCTCTATTATCATATGTTGTACATAATGATAATATTTAAGATGGATAAAAAGATGTCTCTTTTATCGTATGTTTTACATAATGATAATATTTAATATAAACATTTTAATTTAATATAAAAGTATAATTTAATAGATAATAATAATGATTTATTTATTTTTAAAATTAATTTTTTTTATATTTTAACCATATAACTTGTTATATGCACAACAGCTTGAAGTTCGTACATTATCTCTTATGATATAGTTCAACATAATGATAACAATATTTTTTTTATATTTGTTATGAAATTACTATTTAATTGTTAATAACAATGATTTAGTTATTTTTAATATAAAATAATTTTTCCTATTCTGCGCAACGCGTGGGCACTTACCTAATTCATACATAAATTAGTCATATTTTAACACAAAATTCAAAAAATTCACAGTTTAATAAATTTAATTTATAACTTAATACATTAAATTGATAGTTTATTTTTAGAACATAAAATTGAGAAGTTAATATAATAAATTATAGTTTAATGCACAAAAGTTATATATTAAAAATCATATTCTCAAATTAGAACTTACACTTACACATTCATATGTATAGGTTAATGATTCTTTTAAAGTTTATCTACAAAAATATTAACAATTTAATTTTTACATATTTTATTCAAAATTATATAAAAACATAATAAATCACACATTCGCAACTTACAACTTATGTTTTTCATTTAAGCAATCATGTATATGTAAACAAAATACATTAACAACCTAAAACTTATTAAAAAAATTCATGCATTCACAACTGAAAGTTTATGTATATCATTGAAACAATCAAATATGTATAAAAATCATATATTTTCAACTTAAAACTTATAAAAAAAAGCATGTATTTACGGCTGTAAACTTATAAAAAATAATATGTTCACAATTTAAACATATGTTTTCTTATTAATAACTACTAAAAGTAACATTAACATAACTAAACAATAAATGAGACATTAAAACATTTCAATTCATGATTTTTAAAACCCTAAGTTAATATTATTGAGAAAAATACTAGCATAAGAAAATACAAAACTTCAAAAAAAAAATCATGTATTTTCAACATTTATAGTTTAAAATTTATTTTTTTCATTGAAGCGGTTAGATATGTATAAAAAAAATCATGCATTCACAACTTAAAATTTATGAAAATCATGCATTCAAAGCTTAAAACTTATATCTTTCATTGAAACAATTATATTTGTATAAATATCCTACATTCATAGCTTAAAACTTATCAAACATCATGTATTTGTAGTTTAAAACATATAAAAATCATACATTCATAGCATTTAACTTATAAAAAATTAAATATTCTCAAATTAAAACTTATATTTTCTTATTAATAATACTTAAAACTAACATTAAAATAACTAAACAATAACTAAAACATTAAAACATAACAATCACAAGTTAAAAGACTTTTTTTTTAGAAAACACTAATGTAATAACACATTCTAAACTTAATTCATAATATAAAACCCATAAGGCATAAGCTATGAATACCAAGTTTAGGTAAATATTATAAAAAATAAAAAATTAAATTTCGATTCGCAACTTAATAACAACATATCAAAACTTAATAATTTTGCAAATATTATAAAAAATTAAAAAAAAAAGGTTGGAGTCATAACTTAATAGTAGTGGATTCATAACTTAATCATATTGAATTCACAACTTAATATCACTTAAACAAATAATAACAATAATAAACAACAAAAGAGATATTAAAACATTAAACTCACAACTTAGCATAAGAAAAAAACAATAAAATCAAAATTA
The DNA here is from genome assembly GCF_052625555.1 of Lactuca saligna. Lineage (NCBI taxonomy): Eukaryota > Viridiplantae > Streptophyta > Magnoliopsida > Asterales > Asteraceae > Lactuca > Lactuca saligna. The sequence continues at coordinate 70,751,278 of NC_136419.1, read as the reverse complement.
ACATACCTGATATAGATTTGATGATGTTTTAGTGAAGATCATAGAGAAAGAGATGGAGGTGAGTTGGTGGTGCTTCATCGGAGCGGCAAGTCAGCAGCGGTGGTGACGGTTGACGACGGTCTCAAATCTAGTTCATCAATCTCGTCGGAGCTCGTAGATCTGGAGGCATAAATCATATATCTAAAGGTGAAAATCATAAATATGCTGCTGGATATCATAGTTCTATTGTCGGAAAACTCAGATTTGAACTGAATGACTTCGGATCTAATGAAAATGAAGGATTTTGGAGGTTAACGGCATGCAACGGTGGTTGCCTTATTAGTAAAGGAGGTAGTGAACCAGATATGAACAGATCTGGTGGTGTTCCATAGGGATCAAGGAAAAAAATAGAGATATGTCACCAGAGTAAGATCTGGCCACTCAATCTTACTGGAGCATGTAGATTTGGAGGAGTAAATGATAAATTTATAGGTAAAACTCATAGATCCGTCATCTTACATCGTAGATCTACTACCAAAGATCATAGATTTGGACTAAACCACTATATATCTAATGAAAAGAAAAGTTTTTAAAGGTCGAAGACAAGCTTTTATGGTTGGTGGAGGAGGACCTAGACCAGATCTGTTCAGATCTAGTGGTGTTTCATAGAGATCGAGAGAAGAAAAGATTAAAGCGACATGAACACATATCACTGGAGCAAGGTCGTAAGAGTGTTAAGGTTACGGTGGTAGAAGTTGTTTCCGCCGGAGGTAGATGGCGGCACCAGAGGCCGGTGGTTGGTGGCGATAGAAAGTCGTCGGAGATAAGAGGGAGAATTAAGAGATGTTTAGAGAGTGAGAGAGAGAGGGAGAATGAAATTTTGTAATTCTAATTTTTTAATCTAGTGTTTTATGTTTCAGGTGTACCATTTCGTTGTGAATTGGATTACAGTTCTTTTTATTCTCAATTATGCAATTATCTTTTAACAATAAATGAACAAAAATACCCCTTTACAAGATTTATAAATATTTATTTGAGAAATGACAAATATAATCTTAATTATAAGCTAAAATTGATGGTTCTTATGGTTCTTAATCTTTTTTGGTTCTTATTTGATCTTTTACCTATATATATATATATATATATATATATATATATATATATATATATATATATATATATATATATATATAGGTACAGGTTCATTTGAGACCATTCTAATTTTGTAAAACTGTGAAACCAGATCTAAAAATAATTTTAAAATGCAAAATAAATTGAAAAATCCACAAATTCTTTTTTTTAAATATTATTTTCGAAACTTGAATTAACTAAAAAAAATTAAAATAAAAATAAAAAAATCTCGTTTTTTTTTTTTTTTTTTTTTTTTTTTTTTTTTTTTTTTTAAATACGTGAAATATTCTAATTGAATATTACACTGACATATTCTAAAAAATAATTTTAAAATGAAAAATAAATGAAAAAAATATAAATTTTTTTTAAATATTATTTTCGGAACTTAAATTAACTAAAAAAAAATAAAAAAAATCCTTTTTTTTTTTTTTGAAAAATACGTGAAATATTATAATAGAATATTACACTGTACATATTCTAAAAAATAATTTTAAAATGCAAAATAAATGGAAAAATCCAAAAATTCTTTTTTTAAATATTATTTTCGGAACTTGAGTTAACTAAAAAAAATAAAAAAAACATAAAAAATGCGTCTCAAAGTCTCACAAAATTAGATCATCTCATATGAACCTAACCTTTTATATATATATATATATATATATATATATATATATATATATATATATATATGTATAAAGTACAAATAAATAAAAAAACTTGTCAAAAAATCTCAGAAAATATTACCTATCAAAATCAATAAAAATACAACATTTGATAAAAATAACTTTCATTTTTTTAAGCCAGATTCCACCAAACATAAGCTATAAAATAAGTTTAATGAAGAAGTTCACAAAAATTGATCCAGCTCATCAATCCAACCCGAACCCAACCCAAAACTAGCAGGTTAGGTAGAGATTTTCAACCTATTTAAGTTAAATGAGTCAATCCGTCTAACCAATTTAATTAAATACATTGGATCGGGTAAAAAATATCAATCCGTTTTCAATCCACAAACTCATTTAACTTTAATTTATATTTAATTTAATAATTATTTAAATATTATCATGTATTAATATAAATATTAGTTTATAATATTAAAATTTTGTATTATTATTTATGTTTTTAAAAAAATGAAATCATAATTCTTAACTTTTTTCTTGGCACCAAAAAAACTAATCATTTTAAAAATCATTTAGAAATTACATAACTCAGTGTTATTTGAAAATTTTATTTGTATATTTGAATTTGGATTGTGTTTTTTCCATTCTATGAAATTTTACTTAAGTTTAGAACTATTTTAGGTCGTGTGATCTTTAGTTACTTGATTAATTTATTTTAATTTTAAATGGATCAACCAAAATTTAACAAATTTATATAATAGGTTGTATCGAGAACTACATAAATAGGTTACCACGGTGACAATCTATTTACTTAAAAAATTGAGTTCGATTTGAAATATCAACTCATTTAAATAAAAAAAAAAATTGAATTTGATTGAAATTTTAAACAAAATTAATTAATAAATGGGTTGAAATGTAACCCAAATCGATGCATTGTGAGCTTTCGGAGCTTTGTGGTTCCAGAAAGGGAAGGCGTCTTTTGAGTTCTTTAAGTTTTTGACTTTTTGACTTTGTGGACTGCTCTAAACATCTGTGTCACCAACAACTCAATTTTCATTTGTCGAATATCTCTTTCCAGCTCTCTTCATAGATTCGCGCAAACCGCAAAACCTTTAAATTAATGCCCGTTTACTCTTGATTTCCGGCGACCGGAATCTCAAAACTTTCGTTTGTTCACAAGATTCAGCTGTGCGTGGTTACATCGGTGATTGATTATGGCGGATATAGTGAAACAGATCCTCACAAGACCGATCCAGTTAGCGGATCAAGTCATAAAATCTGCAGATGAAGCCTGCATCAACAAACAAGACTGCTCTGAACTCAAATCCAAAACTGAAAAGCTCGCCGGCCTCCTCCGGCAAGCCGCTCGTGCCAGCAGCGATCTGTACGAACGTCCGACCAAACGTATAATCGATGATACAGAACAAGTGCTTGATAAAGCACTATCTCTAGTGCTTAAATGCCGGAATAACGGAATCGTCAAGCGTGTTTTCACTATCATCCCCGCTGCTGCCTTCCGAAAGATGTCGTCTCAACTCGAGAACTCAATCGGCGACGTTTCGTGGCTCCTCCGTGTCTCCGCGCCCAATAATTCCACCGATGAATACCTAGGTCTACCTCCTATAGCAGCTAACGAACCGATTTTGTGTCTGATTTGGGAACAGATCGCTATTTTATACACCGGAACCCTAGATGACCGGTCAGACGCGGCGGCGTCGCTTGTCTCGCTGGCGCGTGATAACGATCGTTACGGGAAGCTGATAATCGAAGAAGGCGGAGTCAATCCGTTGCTGAAATTGGTGAAAGAGGGGAAATTAGAAGGTCAAGAGAATGCTGCGTTAGCAATCGGATTACTAGGTCGAGATCCGGAAAGCGTTGAACACATGATTCACGCCGGTGTTTGCTCCGTTTTCGTCAAAATCCTCAAAGAAGGTCCGATGAAGGTGCAAGCCGTCGTCGCCTGGGCTGTTGCAGAGCTCATTTCACATTACCCTAAATGCCAAGATCTCTTCGCACAGCATAACATTGTGAGATTACTGGTTGGGCATTTGGCATTTGAAACAGTGGAAGAACACAGTAAGTACGCTATTACCAGTAACAAACCAACTTCGATTCATGCTGTTGTTCTTGCTAGCAATAACACTACCAACAACTCCTGTGGCTTCAACACGAATCAAGTCTACAAAACAGATGAAGATGATAAGCCTCGAGTTTCTCATCCTACTGGGCCTTACAGTCAACAACCATTCAGGATGCATAGTGTTGTAGCCAGTACAATGGCGATGAAGAACGCGAATAAAAAAACAGAAACCGTTATCAAAAAGCAAACTCAACATCATCATCACCCAAGCGTCTCATTATCCGCTAACAGTTTACATAAAGGAAGAGAATTAGAAGATCCCGCAACAAAAGCTTACATGAAAGCCATGGCAGCAAAAGCACTCTGGCATCTCGCAATAGGAAACTCCGCCATTTGTCGAAGCATAACAGAATCAAGAGCTTTGCTTTGTTTCGCTGTTCTCTTAGAAAAAGGTCCAGAAGACGTCCAATACAACTCTGCAATGGCGCTAATGGAAATTACAAGCGTAGCAGAACAAGATTCCGAACTGAGAAGATCCGCTTTCAAACCAAACGCTCCTGCTTGCAAAGCAGTAATCGACCAACTCCTAAAAATCATAGAAAAAGCAGACTCGAAACTTCTTCTTCCATGTATAAACGCAATCGGAAACTTAGCAAGAACATTTCGTGCAACCGAATCACAAATGATCCAACCCCTGGTTCAACTTCTTGACGAAAGAGAAGCTGAGATAACAAAAGCAGCAGCCATAGCTTTAACAAGATTCGCATGTTCAGAAAACTACCTCCATCTTGATCATTCAAAGGCGATTATCAGCCATGGAGGAGCTAAACATCTGGTTCAGTTAGTCTACTTTGGGGAACAAATGGTTCAAACCCCTGCTTTGGTGTTGTTATGCTACATTGCGCTTCATGTTCCAGATAGCGAAGATCTTGCAAAAGCTGAAGTTCTTACTGTTCTTGAATGGGCTTCCAAGCAATCTTTACTGATTCAAGATGAAATGGTGGAGTCTCTTTTACAGAACTCCAAAGGTAGGTTGGAACTCTATCAATCTCGTGGGTCCAGGGGTTTTCATTAAAGATTATTTTCATAAATTTATTGTTTGAAAATTTTCTTCTTTTCATTTTTGGGGTTTTAACTTTATTTCCTATATATATATATATATATATATATATATATATATATATATATATATATATATATATATATGTTTGTTGTTATTGTGGAGTGTAAATGAGATTTGTTGTTTTAGAGAGAAGAAATTGTAATCAAACTTGTTATTCTTTTGGTATATTAAAAGTGATATCTTTCAATAAAGATTTTGGGCTTAAAAATTAATGACTTAATGATTAAGTCAAATGACATGACTTAATTTATTAAGACAGTTTAGGTGTGCTTAGCTTCTTTGTCGTTATCTATAAAAATGAAAATGAAAAAGCAAAAGAAAATATTGGGTGTGTGATGATGAAAAGGATTGTGGATTACCTGGATGAACATTGGAAAAAAAAAAAAAACAAAAATTGATATAAAATATTAAAGAAATCTATGTGGCAATTTTACGTGATTAGATTCCCTTGATCTACATTTCTTCTATTCATCGCACATGGCGTCAATGATTAAAACGGCTCTTGATTTTTGTTATTATTTTCGTTAAGTTTAGTTTGATTCGTTTTTATTATTGTCTACTATTTTGCTTCGATTTCGAGTAATCCATCTATTTTATTTGATGTAATTGATTTCATGTTAAAATTCCACTTAAACTATAGTTTTTTTTAACTTGATACGTATCAAGTAAATTTGAAGTTGATGTTTGTGAAATTAACAACTTACCTTTATTTTTTTCAAAATGATTTAAAAATTAGTAAGAAAAAAAACTGAGCTTTAAAAAAATGTATATATGTTAAAAAAAATCAAGTTAAAGAAAAAATGGTTTAAAAGCAATAGCTAAAAATGTTAGACATAAAAGAAAGAAATACAATGAATGCAAGACGAAATATAGGTTCTTTGGTTAGTTGTCATATTAAATCGAAACATGTTTGTAACTGACTTTGTTTTCACTAAAGTGATTAGTCACGATTCTTTAAGTTGACAAATGACAATCATAATTATTGATATCTTTTAAATATATTTTGTTTCTTTTGACGTATCAAATTTTACTACCTTTATTTAATAAAACAACATTATCATAAAACTTTATGCATGACTATTTTCAAAAGATTTTATACAAATTAACTAATTTATCATATTATTATATATATATATATTAAAACAAATATTCCTATGTACACTTTACAGTTTTTATACATTTGCCTCAAAAAAAAAAAAAAAAAAAAAATTCTATTTGATATATTGGGCACAAGGGGGCTTGGAATAGTATATATTTTTTGTTTCAAACTTTTCGCACAAGGGTTTTCTATTTTAGATTTTAGCCACAAGACTTTTTTATTTAAGATTTTGGCCACATGACTTTCCTATGTTGGCACTTTCCACCCTCTACTTTGTACGATGATGCTTTCCAAACATCTATTTTGTAAAATATCATCATTTTCCACCTTTTTAACTTTCATACATCGTTTTGTAAAAATGAACTCTACTCCTACACTGTATATTTTATTGTTAAAACATGTTTACATCTACGAAAAAGAACTATAGAATAAAGTTAACACTAAATCAAATTACTCTCCCTCCTCCGACCCACACAAACGGTGCCCATATTAAGCAAAATTTCGCATGCGTCCCAATAAGTTTTTATAAAATGTTAGAAAATTCTTTACAGTATTTGTTTCTTTTTGGGCATGTGTTGTATTTTAAAAGAAATATTATTTGACAATAGTATTAAAATAAATATTTTATTATCGTATAAATTTAAAATCAAGGATTAAAATGAAACAAATTAATAAGAATGTGAGATTAAAGTATAATTAAGATGTGAAATAAAAATATTATTAGAATGAAAAATATTAATTATATATAGGGGTGCAAACGAGTCAAGCTACTCGTGAGCTACTTGAGATCGGTTCGTTAAAAACTCGATTCAAACCTGATTTTAAACGAGGTCGGGTCGAACTCGAGCCTAATATTAAACTCGTTTATTAAACGAGCTTGAGCTCGAGCCTTTGTCACTAAGCTTGATTAGAATCGCGAGCCTAAACAAGCCTATATATAATATAATTTATTATTATTTTTATATATTAAAAAAAACATATTTGAGGAATTAAGGATTTAGGGTATTAATACACAAACTTCTTAATGAACTCGAGGCATGCTAGAAAAAAAAACGAGTCGAGCTCGAGCCCGATCTGAGCTTGCCTAATTCTTTACGAACTCGAGCTGAGCTCAGTATAATAAAGCACGAATCTAGTCGAACTCGAGCTCGAGCTCGAACCCTGTATAACTTAAACGAGCCTTAGTTGAGTTTGGCCAAGCTCGAGCTTGATTCGGTTCGTTTCCACTCCTAATTGTACAAAATTCAAAACACAAAAATTATATATTAAAATCTAAATAATATTGCCAAAAAAACTATGATCGGCATTGATTATTTATTTGTTTATTTTTTTTCCTGTTAACAAATAGATCATTACCTATAATTCCTTCAATATAATGGTAGAGATGTGTATGATACAGTTTGGTTCATTTATAGGCCAAAATCAAACCATAACCATTACAATTGGTCAATGAATTTGATGTTCACTGGATATCGGTTAATATTTGTTCATGTTGATAAATTTAATCATATCAGTCAATGATTTTGGTTTATAGTTAATATCAATTGTCCATGATAATTAAAATGATATTAAATTAAAAGTATATTGCTACAGAAAAAAATGAATATATATTATGTTACTTTATTACATAAACATCCAACTAATAGACTACAAATTAATAAACTCAGCAGATTAAAATAAGCTAAAAAATGAAACATCCCAAAAACACTGTCTGAAAATTTCGTTTAATTTACTAATAAAAACCATAGTCGATAAACTTCATATAAAAATCATAAGCAATGTATCTCAAAATATCATAACAACTGTCAAGTATATCAGAGTATAAACATCCCAAGCTGAACAAATGGTGTGTGTACTGCAATCTTCCCGAGATCCTCTTTTCAAAACTGAGTACCTGAAACAAAAACTGAAACTATAAGCACGAAGCTTAGTGAGCCCCCCCCAAACTACCACATACCATACAATAACATATAAAAAAATATTAGGCCTTGCCCACTACATCGGACCGAAGTCCGGAAACTGCATCGGACCGTTGTCCGGAAACTAACCAGGGCCTTGCACTCTGCATCGGACCGAAGTCCGGAAACTGCATCGGACTGAAGTCCGGAACTAACTGTATCGGACCGAAGTCCGAAACTAACTGGGACCTTGTCCCCTGCATCGGACCAAAGTCTGGAACTAACTGCATCGAACCGAAGTCCAGAACTGACTGAATCATAACATAGCATAACATGTCAACTAGCATGAACACATATACTGCATACTGCATCGGAACAGAGTCCGTAACACATAACACAAAACATGGTTGAATCACAAAGACATCAAGCACCCTAACTATTGCACCGGACCGAGGTCCGGAACTAACTGAACATAGCATAACATAATCATAGCATATAATATAAACACATATACTGCATACTGCATCGGACCATAGTCCGGAACACATAACTCATCTGTATCACAAAGACACCAAGCATAATGAACTACTGCATCAGACTGTAGTCCGGAACTACTGCTAACTAAATGGGCCGATATTGTGGCCGTAAACCCGTTCCTACTGGAAGGAAACTCACCTTACACTGCTGAAGTCCCGTAGACACAATCCCACATTGCTGAAGTCCCGCAGACTCAACCCCAACTGCTGGATGACAGATTCCCGAACTATCAACACCAAAATAACACCCAATTAATAATTGGGTTCTAACATATAACTACATTACCCCTAGCTTGGCTTACCCAAGCCCAAGGCCCAATCCATAAGCCTAAAGTCAACTAGGGATCAAAGCCCAACATATGGCCTAATTTTCCAAATTAGGCCCAAACCTCTACATGGGCTTCCCTTAAGGCCCAATTGTCCAGTCCAATCCAACATATCCCATTCTAAGGGCCCAATATCATACAACCCTCTAGGCCCAAACTATGGCCCAATAATATACCCAAGTGAAATTAGGGTTTCTTATAAAATGAAAATTAGGGTTAAGTGTTTCTCACTTAACCCATTAAGGGCTTAACCCACTAAGGACTTAATCCACTAAGGACTAAATCAATTAAGTCCATTATTGCTTAGATTAATTTCTGCTAATGATTATTATTTAATATTTCACTTATTAAATAATTCTCGTGTGTGTCCTGATAAATTCTCAGATTAGGTTTTTCTCACTTAGCCCATTAAGGACTTAATCCATTAATTCCTTTACTCTGCTAGATAAATGACATGGAATAATTAGGCTTAATATTCAATCCAATCTCAATGGCCTAAAAGTGGGTCCAATAAGTCTAAGGCCCAAATATACATAATTAGGGTTTTCACTCAACCATGGCCCAATAGGCCCAAAAATGAATCTTTAAGCCCATTAGGGTTTGCTAGAGGGGCGCCACCCACTACCACCTTGGGTAGTGGTGGTCAATGGCGGCACACGGCAGCGGCCACCACCTTACGGTGGTGGTTTTGAGTTTCTTTTTATTATTCATCTTGCTAATTACAATTACAGTGCTTAATTCAAAATGATCACACACACACTAACTAATTATAACACACGCACATAACCACCTTACCGGTGGCCGGCGGCTGTTCTTGGGAATTCCGGCTAGACAACACACACATAACACACACTAAATATGGAAATACAGCCCCACACACATGATTATCATTTGTACTATGGACCTAACCACCCACCTGGTGGCTCACGGTGGTCCGACAACAACAGTAACCTCCAACAACAACAATAGTGGAACATCGACATGGGAAAGCGGTGGAAGGAGGCGGAGAGGGGCGTTGCAGATCGACTGGCACAAAGATCAGCAGCAGCAACGGATAGTGGCCCTATGCCGGCGGATAGGCTCACCATCGATCTTCTAATCACTCACGCCTCTTGCAGTAGCAAAACTCCACTCGGTCGTCGGTCTTGGCGGCTATCACGACGAACACATCGTTACCGGCAACGGGGCTGCGACGGCAGCAACCCACGGCGACGCAGCAACGATTGAAGTCATTCCCATGGTTGCGGCGGCTAGGGACCTTTGCTCCGACTTGGTCTCCAACAAAGATCTCGGTCAGAAAGGTGGGGAAAGGCTGCTGGCTTCGGTGGTCCTACTCGTTGGCGACTGATCGGAGAAACAAGGGGGAAGAGTCGGTGATGACGGCTGGAGGAGGGGTGATAAGGTGGGGATGACGGCTAGTGCTACCAGTTGGGGTTAGGGTTTAGTAACGCATATATACTCTTCCAAAATAACCATTTCCCCATAATTACATTTCTGGTCCCTCCCCATGAAATCCTTTCAAATGAAATCTAAAACTTACACTTTAAACCCTGAATATTAGAATCCATTACAGCTTAGGTATGGAATTTACCAAACAGCCCCTAGGCCTCTAAAATCTTTTCAATGAAGTCCCAATAATTTCCATTTAGTCCCTGCCTTCATAAACACTTACAAAACTAATCTGTAATTTACACTTTTAACCCTCAACATCTAAAATTCCAGTTCGGGACTTACATTTATTAATTTATTTAAATAAATGGGGCGTTACAACTCTCCCCCACTTAAATTAGATTTCGTCCTCGAAATCATGTTTTTATCATTCCTTACACGCCCTACTACTCAAGTAACATGACCACAATCCTGGGCACACCTAGCTTTCCCAGGGCAACTAAAACTATCCCTCGCAGGGTCCTAGAACCCGAAGATAAGCAAATTTCTTGCATTATGATCACATTACTCACTCTGAAATTTGTAGTCTCAGGATGATCTGACGCTCTAACTAACCGCCCATACTGAATCATTACTGTTGACTCCCATCCACTTATCTCTCAGCTACCTACTCATCTTCTGATAACTCAAGGCTCCTACTAAAAGAACAGAATCACAGACCCCCTTATCCCTGCGATTCACTTATACGTAGCCAACCCTCATATAATCCTGCTGTAAGTGACTTAGCATAACCCATGCTATCTGTGACTCTAATCATACATGAAATCCCCAACTACCATTACCGCTTAAGACACTGACTATCTGAAGCATTGAAATTTCTGAAACATTGAACTGCCTGAAATACTTACTGCCTGAACACTGAATTGCTTGAACACTGAACTGCTTGAAACACGGAACTGCCTGAAATACTAAACTACCGAACACTAAACTACCTGAACACTGAACTGCCTGAAACTGTATGCTGCCACATGGCTGCTTCCCGACATCTACCGAGACCTTACTGGTCTCAACTGATTCGCCAATCATCCGAAGTACCGGGTTCTAGCCCGGTTGCGGAGCCAAAGGACTCCCACTTAGTCGCCTCACACGACTTCTGAACAAATTCCTTCTCTAGAACTAGCCGCCACTAGTTACTATGCCACTGAGGCTCTAATAACTTTCTGATCTAACTGATCTAGTCCATATGTAGATTCCTGACGTCACTAAACCCAAGGCTGAAAGTGATTGTTACATGACCATTGGTAGCCTCATTTCATAAATAACCTTAAGCATTCCACTGCTTCCTTGCTCTCATCGCTGTAGTGACGCTTCTATAGTATTATCACTGGTTTAACCAGGTCTAATCCGTCTGGGAAATTCCGAAATCCAATCTGTGGATTTCCATCTCCTCACCGCTACACCCGAACTGGTGGGTACTACTATTCTTTCCGCGCCCTAACAACGCAATCACGCTATCTACCAACCCAATGAATGCTACGGCTACACCCGTAGACTTTCAACACTTTAACACTATCTGGCTGCTAGTGAATGCTACAGCTACTCCCGCAGACTTACAACACTAACACTATCTGGCTGCTAGTGAATGATACGGCTACACCCGCAGACGTACAACACTCTAACATTATATGCCTGCTAGTGAATGTTACGGCTACACCCGTAGACTTACAACACACTAACACTATCTATACTAGATCGAACACGCACTTAACCCGCACTCAGCTGAACTCATGTCCCGACTGGGATCCCCAACCGGATTCCATAAAGCTTGCTAGTAAACATTCCGAGAACGCGATATCATCTTTGGTAAGTTTTTTCCAAACTTCCATCTCACACTCTCCTCGAACCATACAGCCACATGGGTTGTCTTCCTTCCAGACAAGGATGCAAAACTTATCCTAGTCTCAAAACTGCTTCCGCTTCTAAATCCTTGGGCGATTCTCCCCCACTTTGATTCAGCTAATGCCTTGCAGCACACAATACTGGAAGAATTCCTAATCTTTCTCACTACCCATGACCAATCTACTAGAAACCACGCTTACCATTGCTAGTGTTCAACACCAGCTAATCCAAAAGATTACACAACTTATAAAAATCTGAATAAAGCTCCGGTAATAACCCGCTAGACTCAAGAAGCTCCGAATCTCAATTGGAGACTTCGGAATCCCCCACTGCATCACGACCTCTATCTTGGCCTGATCGACTGGAATATCCTTCTGGTTGACAAGGTGCCCAAGAAATTTCTCCCCGTGCAACCAGAACTCACATTGGAGAACCTTGCAAAAATTCTCTCCCCCCTCAAAGTCTCTAGCACCCCCCGCAGGTGCTTCTCGTGCTGCTCCTCAGTCTTGGAATAAACCAAGATGATGCTGTACTTTCCCAATCCCATAATTTGGGGGATTGCTCTATCACTATTCACTAATGCTTCTCGGCATGCAATTGGCATATGGCATCTCTTGAAAATATAATTCAGACACGAACCGAGGATAACACAGGGTTACACTTACTCAACCCTTGGAACAAAAGGCTCCCTTGTGTAGTTTCCCGCAAGTGCTGCACCGATCCTGACCCCGCTGGCCTCTCAGAAGCTGATCTGAAATCTATGGTCTCCTCCCGAGACACTTCATTAAAAGCAACTAATCTGGTTCCCTCTTAAAAATGTGCTCTAAGTGAATATCCCGCTCTCAAGCTCTAGAAGTCATATCATTCAGGGTGTTGCACCCTGAGATACTCATGATTTCCCTACTATCATTCTACAATATGTTCTGATAACTTACCTTCTTCACTTCCTCATCTGCTGCATACTGTGGTACCATATAAACTCTTTCCCGAGACTTGGTAGTGATCTATGCCACAGTCTTAGTCGCCTAGTGGAGATCTAACAACTCTTGCGCCACCTGCTGCGCCTCAATCGCCTGGGCACACTCTGCCCAGAATCTGGTCTGGAAGTCATCCCATGACATAGCATCAACCACGTCATCACTCAACTCACTACCAACCTCTTCCTATCCATCTCGTGCTCTATCCCACAGGAGATAGGAAGTAGGTCAGATCGTGTCTCATTTCAAGACAACATCTGGTACGAAAAGTGTTTGCAACATCTGCCAACCATCTGCTGCTAACAATGGGGTCCTTAACCCCCATGTCAATCTGAAGCCTCACAAACTCTGAATTCCCGAAACATCAATGTACGAGTCTCTTTCATGACTGTTATCTCAGTGCAGAATGCACTCGGCCTCTCATCACAAATCTCTATAATGCTATCCTTGATCACACTGAGGATCACAGGAGTCCGGTCAATGATACTGTGTGAAATTCTTGGATGGAATGAACTCCCTCATCTGATCATCAATATGCCCGACTCTAGAGTCCAAGCCTGATCCCTCGTCGATGACAGAACTACCATCTGGTCTACCACGTAGTGTCACTATACTCGGTAATATATACCATCACTATCATCACAATGCTCATCCTAACTCGAGGGATCTCACACACTACAAGTTCCCTGGGTTCATCTCATCCTTCCTTGATTCGAGTACGGATCCTCTGCTTTCAGTAGTACGGGCCCATACTACCTTCCACATCTATCCGTACTTTCCTCAAGTACTGCCTCGACTCCACCAAGTCACTTCTACTACTACTGATCTCTGCTACTCTCATCCTAGGTTTGCCCTAGGGAAATCTCTGACTCTACCCACACTAGTCCTCAGCTGCTGAAAGGCCCCCTTGTAATGCCAATTAGCCATCACCTGAATACCATCACATGTAGCGAGGCTCAGATAATCCTTCGAGTAAAAGGCATGTCCCCACAACGGCTAAACTCATACAAGAGCTGCGCAATAGGGCTAGATCTAGCAATCTGAGATTATTCAACCCTATTCACATGTGACGTGACGTATTCACCTAATGGCTAACTCCCCTCACTCAGAGTCCTACAAAGCACGAAGCAAGCAACATTCGGACACAGTAAACTACTCAAGCAAATCTATTCTCATAACGAGAAACTGTACTAGCATACAATGCTAAGATCATACTATCAGGCATAACCTAAACAAGCTATTCTACTACTGTCTACTCAATACTAGCATGTAATTCTCATAAAGTTGAAACACATATAGCAGGTACATAAGGCATCCTCCTAGATCCTTAGTCATATTCTAGCATGCTGTTCTACTGAAACTGAAACTGATAATCATAACATAAACTTGTATGGGTAATTTGGGAGTACTTAATTGAGCTCAACTGATTGCATGCACCACACCCTTTTCTCTTTTCAAAATTCTTTTCGCTTTTTCTAAAACTCTTTTCTTTATACTTTTTCTAAAATTGTTTTCTTTTCACAAAATCCTTTTCTAAACATGGTTTTTCACTTGAAAACTTTATACCACTTCCTTAGTTTGAGTTCAGACACACCCGAAAGTGTACCCGAATCCCTCAAACCAAGGCTCTGATACCAACTTGAAACATCCAAAAAACACAGTATGAAAATTTCGTTTAATTTACTAATAAAAACCATAGTCGATAAACTTCATATAAACATCATAAGCAATGTATCTCAAACTACCACATACCAGGGCCTTGCCCTCTGCATCGGACCGAAGTCCGGAAACTGCATCGGACTGAAGTCTGGAACTAGCTGCATTGGACCGAAGTCCGGAACTAACTGGGACCTTGTCCCCTGCATCGGACCGAAGTCCGGAACTAACTGCATCGAAACGAAGTCCGGAACTAACTGAATCATAACATAGCATAACATGTCAACTAGCATGAACACATATACTGCATACTGCATCGGAACAGAGTCCGTAACACATAACACAAAACATGCTTGAATCACAAAGACATCAAGCACCCTAACTACTGCACCGGACCGACGTCCGGAACTAACTGAACATAGCATAACATAATCATAGCATATAATATAAACACATATACTGATACTGCATCGGACCATAGTCCAGAACACATAACTCATTTGTATCACAAAGACACCAAGCATAATGAACTACTGCATCGGACTGTAGTCCGGAACTACTGCTAACTAAATGGGCCGACATTGTGGCCGTAAACCCGTTCCTACTGGAAGGAAACTCACCTCACACTGATGAAGTCTCGTAGACAGAATCCCACACTACTGAAGTCCCGTAGACTCAACACCAACTCCTGGATGATAGATTCCCGAACTATCAACACCAAAATAACACCCAATTAATAATTGGGTTCTAACATATAACTATAAATACATGCTTTGGATAATTACTACATTACCCCTAGCTTGGCTTACCCAAGCCCAAGGCCCAATCCATAAGCCCAAAGTCAACTAGGGATCAAAGCCCAACATATGGCCTAATTTTCCAAATTAGGCCCAAACCTCTACATGGGCTTCCCTTAAGGCTCAATTGTCCAGTCCAATCCAACATATTCCACTCTAAGGGCCCAATATCATACAACCCTCTAGGCCCAAACTATGGCCCAATAATATACCCAAGTGAAATTAGGGTTTCTTATAAAATGAAAATTAGGGTTAAGTGTTTCTCACTTAACCCATTAAGGGCTTAACCCACTAAGGACTTAATCCACTAAGGACTAAATCCATTAAGTCCATTATTGCTTAGATTAATTTCTGCTCATGATGATTATTTAATATTTCACTTATTAAATAATTCTCGTGTGTGTCCTGATAAATTCTCAAATTAGGTTTTTCTCACTTAGCCCATTAAGGACTTAATCCATTAATTCCTTTACTCTGCTAGATAAATGACATGGAATAATTAGGCTTAATATTCAATCCAATCTCAATGGCCCAAAAGTGTATCCAATAAGTCTAAGGCCCAAATATACATAATTAGGGTTTTCCAAACCCTAATTAGGGTTTTCACTCAACCATGGCCTAATAGGCCCAAAAATGAATCTTTAAGCCCATTAGGGTTTACTAGAGGGGCGCCACCCACTACCACCTCGGGTAGTGGTGGTCAATGGCGGCACACGGCAGCGGCCACCACCTTACGGTGGTGGTTTTGAATTTCTTTTTATTATTCATCTTGCTAATTACAATTACAGTGCTTAACTCAAAATGATCACACACACACACTAACTAATTATAACACACACACATAACCACCCTAGCGGTTGCCGACGGTTGTTCTTGGGAATTCCGGCTAGACAACACACACATAATACACACTAAATATGGAAATACAGCCCCACATACGTGATTATCATTTGCACTATGGACCCAACCACCCACCTGGTGGCTTACGGCGGTCCGACAGCAGCAGTAACCTCCAACAACAACAATAGTGGCACATCGACATGGGAAAGCGGTGGAAGGAGGCGGAGAGGGGCGTTGCAGATCGACTGGCACAAAGATCAGTAGCAGCAACGGATAGTGGCGCTATGCCGGCGGATAGGCTCACCATCGATCTTCTAATCACTCACGCCTCTTGCAGTACCAAAACTTCACTCGGTCGTCGGTCTTGGCGGCTATCACGACGAACACATCGTTACCGGCAACGGGGCTGCGACGACAGCAACCCACGACGACGCAGCAACGATTGAAGTCATTCCCATGGTTGCGGCAGCTGGGGACCTTTGCTCCGACTTGGTCTCCAACAAAGCTCTCGGTCAAAAAGGTGGGGCAAGGCTGCTGGCTTCGGTGGTCCTACTCGTCGGCGACTGATCGGAGAAACAAAAGGGAAGGGTCGGTGATAACGGCTGGAGGAGGGGTGATAAGGTGGGGATAACGGCTAGTGCTACCAGTTGGGGTTAGGGTTTAGTAACGCATATATACCTGTCCAAAATAACCATTTCCCCATAATTACATTTCTGGCCCCTCCCCATGAAATCCTTTCAAATGTAATCTAAAACTTACACTTTAAACCCTAAATATTAGAATCCATTACAACTTAGGTACGGAATTTACCAAACAACCCCTAGGCCTCTAAAATCTCTTCAATAAAGTCCCAATAATTTCCATTTAGTCCCTGCCTTCATAAACACTTACATAACTAATCTATAATTTACAGTTTTAACCCTCAACATCTAAAATTCCAGTTCGGGACTTACATTTATTAATTTATTTAAATAAATGGGGCGTTACAAAGAAACATTAAATTGATAGTGTTTCTGTTGGCGGAAAACTTTATGAAATGTGGCGTTCAAACTACTCTGGCATTCAGGAGAAAATTCATGAAATAATCAAAATTGAGGGGGGTGTTTTAAGCATTTTACCAAGAAAATTTGAGTTTTATAGAATGACCATGAGATCCGGAGAGAGGGCTCTGCGGATCGCTTTAAACCTCTGAGGAATGATGAATGGTACCAAGGAATTGACGTGACATCACTAAAAGACAAAAAAATGTGGTGGGTATCATGGTTCCGTAGAGGTGGCTGTGCGGATCCTTTTAACCATATGTGGAAGTTTAAATTCTCTATGGAAATGGTAGTTGCTCATCTCCGACAGATCTGTAGAGCCGTCTCTGCAGATCCTTGCAACAACTATACGAAATTATTGATTTCTCTATGGATCCCACCATTTTTTTGTCTTTTAGTGATGTCACGTCAATTCATTGGTACTATAATCATTCATCAGAGGTTTAAAGCAATCCTTATAATCCTCTCTGCGGATGTCGTGGTTATTTTCCAAAACTCAAATTTTCTTGGTTAAATGCTTAAAACACCCCCTCAATTTTGGTTATTTCATGAATTTTCTCTTCCATTAAATATTTTAAATTTACAAATTTGAAACATATAGACTCGATATGCAAAGTGCCAAAGTGCAAACATTTAGCATGAACCAAATAGATCTCCACCATAGAAGTTTATAAAAATCAGAGGATTAGTGGATTTATGTATGGTTTTAAATGGGCTTGTACATTAATGATATATCTATAATTTGTAATTATATAACAAAATATAATTTTATCGAACCTATAATTTCTAATTTATATAATTACATATAATTTTATCGGTGCGGTTAATAATGGGTTGGTTACTCTATACAACCAAAAACAAACAATTTTTATACGTTATCAAATGGTTTGAATGTAACATCCCAAAATATGATTTAAAAATTTCATTTTAAATTTAAATAAAGTAGTATTCCAATTCACTATCCATACAACCCAAATGAAAATAAATGTTTTAAACATCATATCAATAGAAGTAATATCCCAAAAGCGGAAACCATGTGGTGTGTGCAATGCAGTCATCCTGAGCTCTTCCCCATGGAACCGGAAGTCCCTGAAACATAACTGAAAACCGTAAGTAGAAAGCTTAGTGTGTTCCCCAAGATACCGCATACCAAAAATAAAACATATAATGGGCCCCGCCAAGAGAGTATAACGGGCCTCACCCTAACTTGCATAACGGGCCCCACCCAATGAGTATAATGAGCCCCACACACATACAATGCATACTACATAACAAGTAATAGCATACATGATAATCATCGAGCCTCGCCCAGTAAACATATAAGCACATACACATACCAGTGTCACGCATACAATGAGTATTCTAACATATCAGATCATGGGTCGGCATTGGTGCCTTTGACCTGCTATACATGGTGAGGAAACTCACCTCGACTGCTAGATCTCACAGGAAAATCATTGGTTGCTAATCTGACTAATCCCCGAGCTATCAATATAAAATAACACCTAATTAAAATATGGGTCTCAAACCATGATCAACAATCCATACTTGGGGGTAAAAAGACCACTTTACCCCTTGCCTAGTTTGGTCCAAGACTAAGGCCCAAACTCCCCATTTACAAGGCCCAAAACCAAGTAATCATCCAAAGTCCATCTATGACCCAATCTTCCAGATTAGGCCCAAACGCTTTTCATGTGCCTTACCCTAAACCCCAATAACTTTTCCTAGTCCAAAACACTTGTTATTAGTTGGCCCAATAAGGACCCAAGCATCCTATACCAATAAAGTGGTCTAAACTTAAAGCCCAAAACGCTAAGTCCAACAGACTGAGTACGTGTGGCATACTCAACTGTATGCTAAACATACTTTCTAAATGACTTGTATGTTGTGTATACATGCTTGCATACTCAACGCAAGGTTGTAAAACTCGCTACTCGGTACCTGCTCGGCCAACTACCGAGTAACGAGTACTCAGGAGTACTCGGGGCGTATTCGGATTTGGTAATTCATGTAGAAATATTTTTAGGAAAATTATATATGACCATAATTTGATTGAAATATATAACAAAATTCGATACATGTGAATATATAAAACCTAAAATACACACAATTGTCTCACTTCGTGAATAAGTATTGAAAATTTAAGATATATATGTAGTAATAATCACATGTGTGTGTTAAATAATAAATCATTAAGTGTATTATACATATTAATTAATCTTGAAATTCTTGATTTTTTCTCTTTTTATGACAAATTTAACCCTAAGACTGAGTTTGACCGAATTGGCCGAGTTTGACTTTGTTACCCGAGTAAGACCAAGTAGGCCTGAGTTAGAGAGATATTGACCGACTTTTGACTGAGCTTGACTTAATCCGCGTTTTTTTTGCCTAGTTCACATAACTCGCCTCGGTGGAGGGCCGATTCCGAGTACTCAGACGAATTTTGTAACACTGCCAGCCTACTCACCCAATAAGCCAATATCTACATTAAGAACTTAATGCTTAAGACCAAAATCCTAAATCATAGATCTTAGCCCTAATACACGTCTAGAACCATAAAGTTACTAATTTGGTGACTTTGCATCTCCCAAAAGATCCCAACTTCAAGATATAGCATTTTACTTTCACAAAATAGGCATAAACTCATGCATGGATGGATTTAAACCTTAAAGGTGACAACTTTATGCATATAGAACTTCAGAAACACTAAGAGTGGCAACTCAAATTTCCTAGAGTGGTATCAAACCACTAGATCTCTTTCTTGGGGGCAAAAGGGACCAAAACTCACAAATGATAGATCTAAGCCCTTAATGAGCAAGTTTGGTGGTTGTCGATGCCAACAAAATTAATAACCCTATATCTTCTACACTAAAATAGTTTATAGTGGTAAAGGGGTCGAATCCACAGAGATTGGTTCAAATTTATAACTCTATGAAAATTTCTTTGTAAAAATATTTGTTAAATAACAATAAAAATAAAAATAAGGGGGGGGGGGGGGGGGGAGGGGGTTGGTCTTTTCAAATACTTGAAATAAACTAAAACTAAACTAAGATTTAAATGGACAATTTAACAAAGACAAGATTTTGATGTAAAATCAATAAGGGAAAGATGGTTGACTTGAGGTTTCCTCACTTTGACTTTTTGATGAACATATCTTAGAATCCAATGGTGAAATACTTGTTTTAAATCCTTAATTTGGCTATAGTAATACAAGAAGTTTGAGATTATCTAGACTCTTCTTAGTTGTTGAAATGGTTAGAGAAGCTCATAACAATTTTCTTAATCAAAGTCATAATTTCCATTAAGCATGTAATTCGTGAAAGTCAACTAGCATTAAGAATTAAAAAGTCACCAAATCAAAGAAGAGTCAAAAGCTTCCACTACCATATTGGAGAAAATGTTTTTATCATTGTGTGAAGTAAAACTAACACAAAACTCACTTGTTTCTTGCTAATTTTAAGATGCTTTACTTAATCAAGAAATTAGCCAACTAATCACCACAAACATTTAAACTCATGAATAAAAAACTACAAGTAGTGACAAGATGTTAAAACATAAAACATTTTCATAAAGATTCAAACACAAGTTCATGGAGTCTTCAAAATTCAACAAATAGTCAAAGGATTTCACCAACGTCAACCAAGTTTTGTCTAGCCAAGCATGGCTAAACTCAAGAAAACAAAGTTAGTAAAGATTGTACCCAAAATTTGACAAGAATCAAGAGATGAAAAGATGATGTTCTTGAGGTGCTTTTGGCCTTCAAAAGTCTTCCAAACTCCAGAGAGAATGTCCCAAAATCGGATGTCCAATATAATGCTAAAGAGGCACACCAACCTTCCCAATATAGTGCTCCAAACAAAATCCAGAAATGTCCCTGCAGGAATCCATGCGGGCTGAGTGGAAACCTTACGCAGGCCACGTGAGTGTGACAGACTTTTGGCTTTTTTCAAGTCTTGAGCCTCTACAACTTAACCATTGGCCCAGATTGAGTCAGATCAGTTTCTAGCCCATTTTTCTTCAAGATGTCTTCAATTTGAGCCCAATTTGCCTTTTCTAAACGATTCATAGCTTCCGCAAACACCCGATCATCAATCTCCACATACTTGAAAAATCCCCAGCATATCGTAAATTTAAAGTTTATTTTTTCCAAGCCTTCAAGTAATTGACAAGCCCACTCCATGAATCATCTCCATAGCCATCAATCTTAAAATTCTTGATGAATTCTAAGACCAATCGCTTCCTAGAGATCCCGCTCCGCTACTCTCTGTAAAACCTGCAATTATGCTCACAAAATTTGAAAGTACCCGAAATGGCCATTAAATAACAAAAAGGAAAATATGCATGGAATTTAACTAAATTATGAATGAAATATGCTAAAAAAAACTATAAAAAGAAGTAAATAAAATGAAAATATCAAAGTTCATAACTTTTTACCTCAAAGAAGATGGAAATGGAGTAAATAAACGAGATCCACAAGCTCTTCCTTGATCCGCCACTTGCACCAAGCTTCCATTTCTTGAATATGAACCAAAACCACCAAAAATGAACACAATGAGCTCAACACACAAAGGAGAGGCTTAGGGTTCGATGTTTGAGGCTATAGGGATAATGAAGGTTGAGAAATGAGGGTTTCATAGTCCATAATGATGTTTATATAATGCCCAACCCCGAAAATTAGGGTTTCTAAATGACTCACGTACGCCGAATGTACGTGCCCGGAGTCTTGATCCTGCCTCGCATGAGTACGCTAAGCGTACCATGTGGTACGCCTCCCCCGTGAGGGTACTCGCTTTACAGCTTGTACTCTAAGCGTACCATGTGGTACGCCATGCGTACAACTCAGGGACCAAAATGCAACATTAATAACAATAAATGCCAAGGAAAAACTTACCAGGATTCAAGTGTTACATGGATTGTATTGGTTAATTTGATTTTGATTCATTTTTTTAAGTTATTATGTTCACCCTTATATAATGGAGACTCATCTCCGCCCATAACACTTTTTTGGACTCTCGCAAAATATTCTAACAAAAAATCCTAACATAAGTTTTCTAGTTATTTTTGAAAAGAGTAAGTATGGATTCAATGAACCAGGTTAATTTATATTTATGAAATAAACTCATAATGAAAAAATAATTATTCGAAATGCAATGAATGAGTTTGGAATATGATGAACAATGTTTGAACTTTTTTTAAAGCATGGACTATGTTTTTTTGTCTGTTTGTTATTAGATTCTTTATATACTAGGCATTGCGACAATATGTATGCACTATAAACAATCTTACCTAATTGAGAAAAACAATTTTTAATAGAAAAACTATTCCAGAATACATTGAACAGTCTCGTATTGACTGATCAATGATAGTGATGTTTTATTTCTTTTCGTTTGGTTAGTTGTTAAGTGTTATAGAAGGGGCGTAGCCAATATAGGGCAAGAGTGGGCATTAGCCCACCTATACAAAATTAAGCTTATATATATAACTCCCAGCCTTGATAAGGATATTATCCTATACTGGTGTATGATGTTTTTGGATGTTGATAAGTATACAAACTAATTATTGGAAATATATGATCACAACAAGTTATTGATATTTTTATATATAGCAGTCTTTTCGGGTTATAAACAATACACGATTTAAGCACAATATAGCCTAAAATAACTGAAGGGTCTAGTTTGTTAATTCATCATAAAAACAATAAGCAATTAATAGACTTTTAGGGTTTATGTGGAAATAAGTATTACTTTGAATTAATAGTAATTATCCCACATATAAAAGGAGAATTCTACCAATGCAAATAAATATTAATTTGAATTGATAGTAAATTCCCTCCAACTCTCTTAATCTCTCGGTTCCTCTCTCATAATCTTGACATTCTACACCTCCTTAATAATAGGGTTCGGTTTTGGCTATCTAGTAAGGAAGAAGGAAGTCATTGTTGCTTGATGTTGATATTGGGTTCTACTACAATAGATGGATTGCGTTTGGGCTCTCCGATCATCCAAGTGAAACCAAAAAATCTCACTAGACTTCTTGTTGTCGTTTTTATGTTGCTATTAGTTCCTTGAATAAGATCCATGGTGTTGTTTATATTTTTATGCATCCGAATAAAAACATGTCTATTTTGGTTTATTTTTGGATCAGGTGAATATGACTTATTATTTGTTGGATTCGACATCTGCAAAATGGAAAAGGAAATAAAAGTGCTAAAAAGAGAAAAATTGAGATTTTTTTTATTCTTTATCCACTCAACTCGGTCAAGTCGAGTGTATTACTTGGTTTACATGATTTTCCAACTTATAAATATCCATGAAGTCATTATCTCAATATATCTCGATTTTAAGTAGCAGAAGATGCTTGGAGAAAAGGAAACATTGAAGAACACAATTCAGAGAAACATATTGGTATTTTGATCGTTTAACTTGGAAAAACTTACTTTGGATTCATGTTTTTAGCCATGATAAACTAAAAACATTTCTTTTTCGGGTTTTAGTTCGATTTTCGACTATATGTGATTGATATCGTCGGATTGATATGTTAGATTTGTTTTTAATAAAGTGATTTATGTTTTAGTTTTAATAAAATAATTAAGTTTATGCTTTTTCCATGAATGACCACTTGAATTTGTTTTAGTTATAGTAAAGTTAGCTGATTATAAAATTTGTAGTTGGTTTATGAATTAACACAAGTAAAAAAACATTTAATTGGTTCTAAATTAGGATTTAACTCATTGTAAATATAAAATCATATATTTTTACGCTTTTGATAATATGAGAAGTATCGAATATTAATATGAATACTTATAACGAATCTAATGCAACTTTTCAATCTAAATCTAAGAACTTATTTGACTTAAGATTAATAAGTTAGATCTACTTAAAGAGTTTATTTTGACTAGTAATTTAACATGTAAAAGTAATATAAGAGCTCATTATGTTAATGGTACCAAAGTAGGTTAAAAACTATATATGCATCAATCCCTGATCAATTCCATAAAGTTGGATAAATATGCAACCTGAATTGTCTCAAAATTCGATTTCAATGAAAACATAGTCTTTGCTCCTTTTATTGCATGATAATTTTAATTTTCGTTTTAGATAACAAAATTTCCCTTCTTTTATTTATTTATTTATTATTTAAAGTGTCAAGTCAAGTCAATACTTTTCAATTGTTATGTGTCCTTCCAGATTCCATCCCTATTTTGGATGTACTATTTTTTATTGGTTTAAAAACCTAAAACTTTTCATGACGTTGTTGTCTCTTGATGTGAATTTAAAGTGCCTAGACGATCAAAGAGTAAAGTTGGATGATGGATAATTGGTGTTCAACTCTGAATGAAGTAGGAACATTTTTATTTATTTGTTAGATGATATTGCTCAGCTAGAATGTCAATACTCTTAGGCCTGGTTCAAAGGCATATGGTTGATACATTGAGTTGGTTGCTTGAGGCTAATGAGATATTCTCTTTCTTTTCCATCCATTATGATTTTGATGATATGTTTCTTGTTCGTGGCTCTATTGAGGTGGAAGTAGAATTGTTTGTTCCCCCCAAAAGTTAAATATTTTAGGCTGATGTATATATTATGCTACGAAGACTTCCAAAACCTTCTAATCTTTACAAGCTAGGCATTGTTTTGACTTTGATGATTCACCCTATCTACTTCTGTTGTTGAAACACTAAATTGCATGTCTTCATTGAATGTCTACTGTAAAATAAGGTGTAGATCTCCATTTCCATATGGAGGACTAATTTCATGTTTTAACTCTCTTCATTCGAAGAATTATTTAGGTTTTATAAAAGAGGGGAAAGATCCGGGTTTACTCGATAGATCAAAGATGCGGCGGTGTTTAAGTTTGTTTATATGGGTGTTGTGGAGATTCTCGTAACACGTGTCTTCATCATGTTCCTGTAAGCGATAATGTAGCTGATGAAGTCTACTATTTAGTTCTACTTTGGTAAATAACCTAACGAAAAGAGCACTTTAAATCCAGTTAATTGGTCTTGTATTTCGATAACCTAATCTAACACTTGCGTGTGCACATAGTTTCTTGTTCACTACTAGAAAACGGTTAATAGAGTTCGGTTGAAATTGTAAATATAATACGTACATAGAGGCCGTATTAGTAGAGGGGTGTATTAGATTACATGAATAATAGAGTACGACTATTTGACCGTATTATATTATCCTATCTACTTCTTACAACCATCGCATACAATCATCTAATACGCCATATATACACATCTAATACACCAATAAACAACCGTACTTTATGTCTCACATCCCCTTTGCATTCCAGAGGTAGCCTTATTAAATAGACAACTCCACTCCAATTCCACTCCAACCTTATTAAACAGCCAATTCCAGTCCATGGATGTAGTGGAACACATGGATCACCATTCCAACTGAAACAAACTTTTCAATTTCTGCAAAGCTACTATATGATTACCATGTGAATTGTAACCGAAGGATCAATCTCTACAAAATACAAACCTACTATATGATTCCATTCCAACCATAAGAAGTGGGACATCACTGATCATGTTTTCATTTTCAGAAGTAGGAAAAAAAAAATTACAATGAACTTAGTTCATTAAACAGAAAAAAATTTGTTAATGTCACATCTCTAACCTCTCTTTCCCCTTTGTCACCTCTAACCTCTCTTTCCCCTTTGTGGTTGATTCATTGTATGCCTACAAAAATTAACAAGAAAACTTAGGATTCAAAATCTCAAATAACTTTTAACCAAGAAAACTCAAATTATAGGACCTTTCTGCCATTAACAACTTCATCTATAGCAATGCAAGGGTGAAAACTTCTCCAGAACATAAAAAATATGAGCAAATACAACATGAAATACAATTTGTGTACCTTACAAAAAGGCTTCACTTTATCACCAAAAGTTTTCATCCATATTTTAACACGTTCCTCCAATTCCTTACTAGAAAATGGTTTTTTGTCCTTCCAAATGTTCTACAAACAAATTAAGATAAAAAAATTATTATTTAACAAAGGTGAGCCTTTATTACAATAAACAAAAATGAAAAAAAAATATCTAACAATTAGAAATAGTAAAACATAATAATATTATAAATAAGAATAAACTCAAACATACCTCAAATTCTTCCGTGGATTTTAGAACAAGGAAATTTTTCCACATTGCTTTGTTAAGGTGCGGGTATTTTTTTACTGGATTGACACCATTGTCCCACAACTTAAGAAGCTCCGACTTGTAGGCCTTCCAATGCGTGTTGCAATCTCTAAGTACTTGTGCTTTATGATCATCATCTCGTATATGCCAATAATTCTGCTTTTTTAAATAAAAAATGAAGATAACAACTTTTAGGTATTTGATATGATACAACTTGTATGATAGAAGAGAATAACATGGCAGGAAATTGTGATTGCTAGTATTAAATGATATCAAAAGTGTGCTGAATTGAGTTTTACCTTTATGTTTAACCACAATTGATCTTTGTCACATTGATCCACTGAATCCCAACTATCTATCAGGATAGAAATCATCTTCCTCATAGTCACTCCACGATAACTGGTGAACTTAAAGCGGTTAGGTCCAATAGCTCTACCAAAGTGATCGAACTAAACTATTAAATCTGATAGATATTCTTTTGAGTGATCTCTGATCAATGTCACACTTCTCTTTTTCTTTTCTGGAGGTTCCATTGTATTCCTACAAAAGCATAAACACTCATATAATTAATTCTAAGAGTCTCGAACACCAAAAAAAACCAAAATTTTATATAAAATTGAAGATACCAAAGGTAAGTTTATACCTGGCTTCAAGATGTTTCGTTTTGGGTTTACCAACACTTCTTTTTCTGTTTTTTCTTTCTACCATATGGATCCTCTTGCTCTTGGTTGTTTTCCCTAGTACCTCATCCATATGTAATGGAAAATTTCCGATGTATAACCTCAAACCTGGTTATAAGAAACTAAGCATAAAAATGATGATAGAAAATGATGAGGGTAAAGATATGTTAAAGATTATGACTTAATCCAAATAATGAGAAGATTATGACACGTTTTTTATAGTAGATCAAAACATAAAAAAAAATCATACCAAAAAAATGTGATAGAGACCTTGATGGTTATATAACATAAAAATAAGGACCAAAATTGTAAGAGAAAGCTTTTAAGGACCAAGATAGCTACCGCACTCTCAAAAGAAATATGATGCAATTTATAATCAAATACAGCAAAAAAGAATTACATTTGATGGGAAAAAAAACAAATATGATGCAATTTATATTCAGCCCCTATTGATGGGTACTGCAAGAATGGTCAAATAAAGGCAGTTGTCCGCATGGCAAATTTGTGTGAGGTTTTTGGGCGTACGGTAAGATGTTTGAATGCTATAAATGTAGGAAAGACAACTAATTTTATATAATATTTGTGTGAGGTTTAGGCTCCCAAGTCCCATCAATTCAGCCCATTTGTTTTTATCTATGTTGACAAGTTAATGGTGTAGCACAATTGCACAGTGACATCTTAAAGGCAGAGTTATTTGCAGATTATGTGTCAATATGACCAAACAAGAAATTTGGGCATTACTCCTATTCGTTGGATTAGATTTTGTAGTCCTGAACTTAATCAGATCATAACAAAATGGTTAAAAACAGACAAGTAAAATGCATTATTTCCATCTGCAGAAAATAAGTATCTAGTAACTACTTGTGGGTCTGCAGGAGGTACAAGTAACTAGTTTAAGTGCAATTAGATTATCTCACAACCTGCTCTTCCCTAAGCTTAATCTTTAACCCTAACCAAAAAATTTCAAATAAGAAACTAAGGTTTTTGGAGGTGTGTTGATTTTCACCATGAATGGTGATTTCAAACCTTGTAGATTAAAGAGATAAAAGTATGGAAGCAAAACCACCTACCTTTTGGACTTAATGTAGGAGAACTTGAAGAAGGTTTGAAGTTTTATGATGCTATGGATGGTTTTCCACCAAAGAGGTTAGAGAGAATGAACAAAATAAGATGCTGCCAAACTTCTAATTCCCTTTCATTTACTTTCATTACTTGTAACGTGTTCATATGCATTGACATCTGTTTGAGAGTGCATTAAAATTGTCATATCCTTTAACAAGTTTTCAAACACACCCTGGCTTGGACTAAATCAAATATTACACTCTTATCATTGCATGCATAGTACACTCTTTTGAAAGGGTATCTAATATTCTAATGTGTTTATATTTACAATAATTATGTAGATTTATAAAGAAAATGTTGCAAGTAGAATAATTTCAGCAACCAACTATATCCTTTGCAAAATGTAGCTTAAGTTCAACCTTGAACAATTTCAAATTTCCTTATTCAATTTCAAACCTTCATACAAAAGCTAATTTCACAGCAAATAGTGATTCTGTGTCACATAAGTGGCAAAATTGTGGTAACCTTGAAATCAGTTAACAACTGATCAACTAACTCGATTGGAACAGAATTAGAAAGTTTGGCAACCAAGAACTGAATCATTAATAATAGATGAAGTAGTTTTATATTTATATCCAACAACTTAGCATAATGGGATTTACAGAACAACTATAGCACTACTGGTGTATACAGCTCCTCTTATACCAGGAAGTGAGGTGTCACAGCATATAAGAACAGCTGGAATGGAAGCTAATGGGACAAGTAATATGAAATTTGCACTCAATGGATGCCTGATTATAGGAACATTAGATGGGGCTAATGTTGAAATCAGGAAGGAAGTTGGAGAGGACAATTTTTTTTTCTTTTTGGAGCAACAACAGATGAAGTTCAAAACAGAGTCGATGATGCTTTCTAGGGTTATCAACCAGAAATATGAAGTAATATGTCGTACACAGAGAAGACATTGTCATAAACACAACATTAATCAACGAATAAATCAACTACACCCAAAGTCCGAGCGTACCTGTAAACAACGTGAAAGAAGGAGGTAGAAGCGGCTGTAGGCCGGAGTAGGAGACTTCGTCTGTCTCGTCGACCGGAGACCGGAGGCGGAGGCGTCGTCAATCGGAGGCGGAGGCTTCGTTGCCCAGAGGCGGAGGTGTCGTCGGCCGAAGGCTAAGGTTTCGTATAAACAACTCTAAGTAATAGAGCTGGAGAATTTTATTCGTCGTGGAAGCAAGTCAAAATCTCTATTTCTGATGTACCTGCGAACATCCGTCTAAGTTTTAAAATAAACGTAATGAACAACTTTGTTATTTAATTTTTTATTTCAAGTATTTTTACTCATAACAATCTCCGATTGAATTTAATTGCGTCATCGTATTTTCTTCCCTTGTACTCGACATGGAATATATCAAAGCATTAGTATAGTAACATGGCTTGATAAGATTAAATAAGAAATTTTAGTGTTTCTTTTTTTCCTAACAGTAGTCCCTGTGATTTCTTTTCATCATTCAACAAACTGCTTTTTTTTTTATCTGAAAACCGATAACAAACCTAAAATAATAAAAAATAAAAATAAAAAAAGTCACTTGTGTTACCCCACAATTCTTCTTACATGAAACAAATCATAAAAAATAAAAATTAGGATGAAAATACAAAAAAGATAAATTACAGAAAATAGTCAAGTGGTTGAATCAATAAACTGAACAAGAACTGCTACAATTATTATTATTAAAAATTGAGGGGTAATATTGACCTTTTGGCACAGTTATTGTACTAAACTGCAACTTTATGAAGGATGAGGGCAAAATGGGAATTCGATTATTGCTTGAACTGGTTGCCCAAACCTTGGGTCATTCCTAAGGTCTATCCAAGATCGCCCATTCGTGCTTTCATGGCCTATAAAGGGGCAAAATGGTCAAATTAAAAATATATTACCCCAAGGGTAAAATTGTACTTTTATATCATCATACAAACCTGGACACTTTTTTGATGCACATCTCTATATGCTTCTGTTATGTACCTCTCTTTTGTTATGTACCTCTCTTTTCTATTCTATGACAGGAATGGAATCAGTCATTCCATTCGCCTATCAATTCCATTCCTTTGTGAATAATGGTTTTGTGAATAATCAGTCATTTTGTGTTTCTGGACAATGCAAATGGATTCCACTCAACAATGTTAATTTTAATTTTCTAGTCATTTGATTTTCAAGTTTTTACATTTACAATATAAGATTTTTATACTTTAGACATTCAATTGTTTAATTATTTAAGTCACCAATCATAAAAAAAGTAAATAAAAAATAAAAAATAAAAAATAAAAAATAAAAAAATCCGACTTTCCATTTGTTGACTTTTTGACCGACTTTGACAGAGCCCAATATCAAAATGAAGACCGAAGAGGAGTATGTTGAAATTTCTATAGCCCTTGCTTGTTGTTTCTTTATGTATAGATAACAACATCTAACAGAAGCAAATAACACAACATATATAATAAGCAAAGCAATTAACACATCTATCTAACAACTGCAAAGCCAATTACTATTTCAAAAAAAAATTGTTATCCCAACAGTTTGTGATGCTTAACTACTCCGGGACTCAAAATTCTATCAACAATTACTATAAATTTTTTTTGAGACTGCTGATCAGGAATCCTCAGAGGAAGATATGCCAAAATAACCATATTGACCTTTTTAATTCTCTAATCCTTCTTTGATGTACCTGAAAGAAAGTGAGCAACCAAACCATGAATGAAAGGGCAATTTGGTCATTTGATTAACACTCAACTCAAGACATTTTTAATGAATCCATTAGTGGCATCACACTAGGAAAACTTTGCATCTCCATCAAAGCCAAAACGCTTCCTTGTCCTTCGTGAACAGTTGTAGTTCCTTTGTATTTGTATTTCTGCTCTTGTTTTTCTGTTGCAAAAACAGAATTCAAATCTCTTACCTTTAAATTTGAACCGCTACCTGTGTTTGTCTATTGCAAAAACAGAAATCAAAGCTCTTACCCTTTAAATTTGAACCGCAGGTCCGGTGGTGGGATTTTCAGGTTAGTTGAATTATTGGAGGTGCTAGGTGTGGCGAGGCTGGCCAATGATGATGGTGCTGCGACAGAGGAGATGGAGATGAAGGACCGATTAGTGTGGGAGGAGGAAGCTAAGTATGTGAGGAGGAGGAGGCGTATTCAATTTAGGTATTAGTTGTACTTAATCAAAATGGGGGCGTATTTTTAGTTATTTGATTTTGTTTCTAGTACATCTCATTAACCGTATTAGATGCTGCAATTAACCGTATTAAATGCTGCAATTGTGTGTATTATATTTATTTATCCCTTTATAATACGGGTTTTTTTACAACCGTATTAGATGGGGGTGTACTCTAAAGCCAATTTTCCGGTAGTGGTTGCTATTTTTCTTATAAATAAACTATTGTTTAAAAAATAATAATGTTGTTTTAGATTAATATACGAAATGAAAACGACTACCAAAGTGCACGTTGGTATAAAATATAACTGTATTGTTGAAGGTATAAAAAATATAGTATTGTAATAAATTAGATTCAAATTTAATGTATAGGGAAAAAGAAAAAAGAAATAAAAAAGGTAATGTTAAAACTTGAATAAAAAACGAAATCAAAGAAAATATAGAATTTCAATTGAAAAAAAAAATTAAAAAAAAAAAAGGAAACAAAGAAACAACCCTATCTAGGCGACACTAGTCACTAGTAGTTAATTAAGGTTCCTTAAATATGGCAAGTACACACAAAAAAGGAAAGGATTTATATCAACAGTTCAACACACGAAATCTGAGATACTTGCCCATCAAGGCTATGAAATCGCCCTATATCCCAATTACACTCCCTATATAAATCAGTAACCCCTTCTTCGTTGTTCAATCATCATCATACATTCATCAACCATGTTGATACTTTCTTCGATCATACCTTCTTCAGCCATGGCAACTAAAAGAAAAGTACGTGAGCAAGAACCAGTAAACATCGAGAACAAGAAGAGGGCGAAAATGGAGGACAGACTCAGCGACTTGCCGGAGTCTTTGCAACTTCATATTCTCACTTCTCTTGACGCAAAACACGCCGTTCAAACATCGCTTTTATCAAGAACCTGGGTTTCTATGCACACTCGGATCCCTGTTCTTGAATTCAATTCCTACTCTTTCAAAAAACTCCGAGTCTTTGATAAGTTCGTATGTGATGTTCTGCGTCATCGTGATCACTCAACAAAGTTGGAAAAATTAACATTCAACCGTTCTGGATCCTGCAGTGCCAAGATTTTGAATAGCGTTTTCGATTACGCGTTTTCGTTGGGTGTCGAGCACTTGTCAGTTAACCTTCAACAAAGTAGAAACAAAACATGGCCGGTTTTTCCAGTTGCTTCCTTCGAATCCTTAAAGAGATTAACATTAGAAAGCCATAGTCATATGATTTGCCCGTATCTGGGGCCAAGTTCAAGATCATTCAAGAGTCTTACTGTTTTGCATCTTCGACATGCACTTATAAAAGATCCCGATCCATTCTCAGGGTTCCCAATGTTAGAAAGTTTAACGTTGGAAGATTGTCATCTTTGCATGGAAAGCGATAAAACTTTGAGGATACACGCACTTCGACTTACAGATTTAACCATTTCATCCCTATGGAACATCAGCTGCTGCGAAGTCACTACTCCAAGACTCAAATTCTTTGATTACAAAGGGCATAATTTCCCACTTCTACCTATCCATGAGGGTCTTCCTGTTCTTGAGAAAGTGGTGATCGATTTCAATGGTCTTTGTTACCGAAGACAGGAGAAACTAATGTTTGATGATCTGATGGCCATGTTCTATACCATGAAGAATGTGAAATCACTAACGCTTTGCTCGTCTGTTGTGCAACTTCTGTCATTCTTTCCAGATGAATTGGTGAGACGAAGTTCACCCTTTCGGGAGTTGAAGGAGTTGAAGATGGATTTTACGTACCTTCTTTGGCAAAACTTGTTTGAAAGGATATGTGAGAGATCGAAAGAAACCTTTCAGGTGCCTTTGGATGTGAAAAGTTACTTGCTCAAAAACTCTCCGGATGCTAAATTTACGTTCACTTATCCCATAGACCTTAAATAGCATAACGTCAATGTAGATGTTTTAGATGTTCTGGTTAGTATGTAGTTTAATTAAATCTATGATATCTTGAGGATTTTATTATTTTTTTTGTTCATTTATGGCTTCACTTTGAAATATATACATATCATGCAGCTTTTATGAATGCCTTCTT
This sequence comes from Lactuca saligna, assembly GCF_052625555.1. Classification (NCBI taxonomy): domain Eukaryota; kingdom Viridiplantae; phylum Streptophyta; class Magnoliopsida; order Asterales; family Asteraceae; genus Lactuca; species Lactuca saligna. The sequence goes on along the minus strand of NC_136419.1, from coordinate 70,717,724 downwards.
TAATTTAACATAACCTTTATTGATCCGAAATATTCCTCATTTTCTATTTTCAACAAAAATCTATACCCTATTTATAGTAATAGAGAAATTAAATATTTTTCTGTAACTTTTATTCCTAAAAATCTTCCTAATCAATTAAATGGTGATATGTGTAATATTTAATGTTTGTTTAATGAAATTTAATGATTTTTTAGTATAATAATGTGATACATATCATAGTTTAAATAGGTATGACCATTGATAAGAAAAAAATTTAAGTGTCATGTATAGTAATATAGTTTGTCACAATAAAAGTAATATAATATTCGATCCAAAGGAGATATGCTGATTTAAGACAAAATTACAGTAAGATGTAGTTTATTAGATTAAAACTTTGAGCAGCACTATGTAACATGATATGATATCTTTTCCAAAAATAAGCAAAGGTTTAGGACTCCAATTCTAAAGGGCCATAAATTATAAAGTTTATGATGTTATATATATATATATATATATATATATATATATATATATATATATATATATATATATATATATATATATATATATATATATATACTATCTTATAAAAGAAATCTAACTATTTCTAAAAATAGATTGATTATAATAATAATATTTTTTTAAAACGCCCAAATGATGAAGCTGATAGTACAAGTAATCATTAATAAAATAATATTAAATTTTAACAATATTTTGAATTCAAATATTTATCATCAAATCTCCTTATATTTCTCAACAATTTGATATGGTCCCTCAAATCTCGGATTTATTCAAATTTTGAACCCTTTTAGATATCCTTAAATTTAGCATGTTGATTCAAATATCCCTTCAATCGCATATACCTCTTTGCTCCCTCCTCTGCTATAAAGAACAAAAAATGACTTCATTTCCCAAATAACACCATAGTTTGATTATTTTGTCTTCGACATGTAATTTCTTTTGTAACATAACATTTTTGTAGAGGAAACATATCACCGAAAGAATTTACACGCACCGCCGCTTTGCGCGATTACACTGCTAGTATATATATATATATATATATATATATATATATATATATATATATATATATATATTTCTTGAGTTACAAAGATAAGTTTGAGTTTGACCTCTTAGTAAAAACAATGGATGGTAAAACTAAGTGTCTCAAATTAAAAATTGTTTGCTTACTTGAAGGATCCCAACTTTTTTGTTTGTTTAGAGCTTTCAAATTGGTTGAGTCGTTCATGTGATATTCTATACACGAGTTGCTTAAAAAACTTTAATATTAGTACATAACATTAAATATTTTTTTAATTAATACTTTTACATAAATAGAAACGAAATGATGAATAAATAAATAAAATGATGAATAAATAAATAATGTAACTTTTATTAAAAAAATATTGATACGTTTTGAACAATTACACTAAATATAAAGGTGTAAACATTAATCGTTTTTTAAAGTAAACTTTTGAATTGATTACAAAGGAAATGATGAATAAACAGGTGATTGAATACTAATCAAAAGAACAATTGAATATATACTAATCAAAAGAACTATTGACATATTGTAAATACCTCTTATGAAACATAAATTTCCAAAGACTTATTTGAATAAAACATTAGATTTCATATTGCTAGTTTCACTCCCATATCTAAAAGTCAGTTTACAAATGTAATTGTTTCTTCAATCTCAGATGTTTGAACCCTTAATCTCATGTTTTTCATTAATCTTAAGACTTTACAATTTGACTAAATGTAGGAGAAATTTAATCAAACATTCACAAAAATATTGACTGCTTCTGTTAGGAACAACATGTATAATCTATTTGAAATCGCCTTAAATTTTTTTTCCTACAAATAACAATTTTAAGTTGCTATGGGGATCACAACTCAATATATCCTTCAAAGATCAGTCAACACTTCAAAGAAATATTGATCATGACGAATATTATGTATGAAATTGGTTATGTCGCAAAACAAACGCAGAAGATATTAATCTATAAAGTGCACAAAAATATGTAACATTAAAATAATGATAAAAAGTCAAACTAAATTGCATGATAGAAAAAGAAATAACCTTTGATGTGTTGGACATATTATTAGATCTTATGTTATTTAAATATAACTTTTTAATTTTTTTTTTATTTTAAGATCGTTAGATAATGGATTTGGAATATTAAAACTGAAAGTAGATTGGAGACTTATATACTTATTTCCACATACTATATTTGGATTGATATTTTCGTTGTCATCGGAACATAAGTAAAACTATTTAAATATCGTATATGTTGTTGATGATAACCTACAACTTTTATATAAAAGTAATAATAATTAATAAGAAAATGTATTGGTAATGTGCAAAAAATTTTAATACGATATAAACCAATTTTTTAATATGAAATTTTAAATTTATAAAATAAATGACAATAAAATTAAATTGACTTGTAGATAAACAATTATTAATTTCTATGGTAGACATAAAATTGGATTTTCTTTCATCCGTAAGCAATTTAATTTGTTTTCATGTGTCTTTAGGACCGAAAAAAATCAAATTGTGTTCGAATATTTAAAACAATATTACTTTGTGTAATAAAAATATAATGAAAAAGTGTTAATTTTTTCACACTTCATTTAGTAAAACCAAGATATTACAAAAGTAAATGTGTAGACATCTAAAACTAATGTTAATATATGAAAATGTTTAATTTGCATGACCAAAAATACAAAGGAACATTATCTTTACCTAGGATTGCCATGGGCTACCCCACATGGTCTTACATCCAATTTCATGGGCTACCCCACATGGTATTTACCTAGGACTGTCATGGGCTATCCAACATGGTCTTACATCCAATGTCATGGGCTACCCCACATGGTCTTTACCTAGGATTGCCATGGGCTATCCCACATAGTCTTACATCCAATGCCATGGGTTCTCGCCGGGTTTTCCATACAAATATCACAAAGACAACTAGCATACCACACATCATATAATTACTGGCATACCACCTAGCATAAAGCTAACTATCATAGCACATAACATAAAATGGGTCAGCCTTGGTGCCTTAGACCCATTGGTATGGTGAGAAGACTCACCTCGAATGCAGAATCTTCCTAAAAGAATCCTTAGCCGATCCCCTTTCTACTTCCTAAGCTATCAATACCGATCAATATACCCAATTAGCAATTGGGTCCCATACCATAATCCTTAATCTATGCATGGGTAAAATTACCATTCTACCCCTAGCCCAGTATGATCCAACACTAATGCCCAAACCAAAAAAAGTCCAACACTAGCTAGGCTTTCCAAGCCCACTAGTGGCCCACTAATGGGTCAATTTGCTAAATGAGGCCCAATCCCCCTAATGGGCCTTACCCTAAGCCCATACATGTTTTGGCCCAAAACATATAACCTTAGATGGTTCACTAAGGCCTAAAGGCCCAAAGTTCATTGCTTAGCCCAACCCGCGGCCCAAAACTCATAAGGCCCATATCTGATGAGTACGCTGAGCGTACTCCTATGTACGCTAAGCGTACTAGCCAAATGATATGTATGCTGGGCGTACCTGCATGTACGCTCAACATACTCCCCTATTAAGCTACTTTCCCATTAAGTGCTAATACTCTACTCTAGAAGCTACAATTACATATCCAAGTCTTTTTCAACGTTTTAATCCATAAAGTCACTGACTTGGTGACTTATATGACCCACATGAACCCAAAATCAAAGTATAACAATCTACTTCCATGAAAATGACCATAACTCTTGCATAGACCCTTAAAGACCTCCAAGATGGCAACTTTCTGCATTAGGGACTCAAATAGCATCAAGGGTGGCAACCCCAATTCTAACAATCGAATTTGAACCATAAAGCTTCAACCTTGGGACCAAAAAGAAACCAAAACCCAAAAATGATAGATCTAAGAGATGAATGATCAAGTTCAGAGCTTTATACCTTCATCAAGCTGAGAATGAGTACTAAAATCCATATCCATAAGCTCCTCCTTGATTCCCATCTTTGCATCAAACTCCATCTTCTTGAAAATGGATTAAACACCTCAAAAACCATGAAACTTCCGAAGACCATAACTTCTTTGTTATAAGACCGATTCCGATGATAGTCTTACGTTCAACGATTACCTCTGGTTCTTCGATTAACCTCTTGCTTTCATCTAGCCTTAACTCAGATATTGGAATTATGTCGGGAACATCTCCCGTGAACTTCCTTAAATAACACACATGGAAAGTGTTATGAATACGATCTAGTTCTTCTGGTAGTTCTAGCTTGTAAGCTTGATTCCCAATCCTCTGAAGAACTTTAAATGGTCCAATAAAACTTGGACTCAACTTTCCCCTTTTACCAAATCTTATAAGTCCCTTCCACAGCGAGACTTTAAGCAAAACCAAATCACCAAATTCGAATGTTATCGGTTTTCTTTTCTTGTCAGCATAGCTCTTTTGACGATCCTGAGCTGCTAACATCCTTTCCCTAATCATTTTCAACTTTTCAGCAGTCTAATGGACTATCTCAGGTCCCATAAACTACTTTTCTCCAGCTTCAAGCCAACAAGACGGTGTACGACACTTTTATCCATACAAAGCGTGATAATGTGCCATCTTTATGCTCGAGTGGAAACTATTGTTGTAGGAAAACTCTACTAAAGGTAAATGTTCATCCCAATTACCTTGGAATTCTAGGGTACATGCTCTCAGCATATCTTCAAGTGTTTGTATTGTTCTTTCGCTCTGACCATCAGTTTGTGGATGGTAAGCTGTACTTAAACACAACTTGGTACCCATTTCCTCTTGTAGACATTTCCAAAATCGTGACGTGAAACGACTATCACGATCTGATACAATTGTTAGAGGAACACCGTGAAGTCTCACAATTTCCTTCACGTAAGAATTCACAAGCTTATCCATAGACCATATTTCATTGGCTGCTATGAAGTGTGCACTCTTGGTGAAATGATCCACGACCACCCAAATCATGTCGTGACCGCTCTTTGTTCTGGGTAGTTTGGTCACAAAATCCATGGTGATGTCCTCCCATTTACCCATGGGTACATGTAAAGGTTCTAAACTCCTATACGGTTTCTGATTTTGTGCATTGACTCTTGCACTTGTCACACACTCGGCCACATACTTAGCAACATTGAGCTTCATCGTTGGCCACCAGTAATAGGGTTTTAAATCCCTATACATTTTTGTACTGCAGGGATGAATCGAGTACATGGTCTTGTGAGCTTCTTCCATCAGAACATCTCTTACTCCTCCCGTCTTAGGTACCCAAATCCTATCTTGGAATACCTTCAACTCTTGGTTGTTTGTACCGAATACTAATGTTTTGCCCGGACGTTCTTCTTTTTGGTCATTCTTCTCTAAAGCTTTTTCCTGAGCTTTCTTTATACTCTCCATAATTGTTGAGACAACCTCAATTCTAAACGCTCTTGGCCTTTTCTTTTCAAGGTTGACTTTTCGACTGAGAGCATAAACAACAACATTTGCTTTACCAGGGTGATAAAGTATCTCACAGTCGTAGTCTTTGAGTAATTTCAGCCAGCGTCGTTGCCTCATATTCAGTTCCTTCTGATTAAAGAGATACTGGAGACTCTTACGATCAGTGAAAAGTTCGCACTTCGTACCATAGAGGTAATGTCTCCATATTTTTAGAGCAAAAACTACCACTGCCAACTCTAAATCATGAGTAGGGTAGTTCTTTTCATGCTCCTTCAGTTGTCTTGATGCATATGCTATCACTTTATCTCGCTGGGTCACAACACAACCTAACCTAACTCCAGATGCATCACTATAGACTGCAAAGTCTTCAACTCCTTCGAGTAAATAAATAATTGGTGCTTCACATAGTTTCTTCTTCAACTTCTCAAAGGCTTCCTTATGCTTTTCACTCCAAGTATAAGTAGCTCCTTTGTGGGTCAAGGCTGTCAATGGAGCGACTATCGAAGAAAAGCCTTGGATAAATCTTCGGTAATATCCAGCTAATCCTAAAAAGCTTCGAATCTCCGTAGGACTTTTTGGTTGTTCCCACTTCATTACAGCTTCAATCTTTGTTGGATCAACCATTATTCCTTCTTGGTTAATCACATGACCCAAGAATTGGACTTCTTGAATCCAAAATTCACATTTGGAGAACTTTGCATACAACTTCTCCTTTTTTAGGACTTCTAGCACTTCACGTAGATGCTTTTCATGCTCCTCTTGGCTTTTCGAGTAGATGAGAATGTCATCTATGAAAACTATCACGGATTTATCGAGGAATGGTTTACAAACCCTGTTCATCAAATCCATGAATGCTGCAGGAGCATTGGTTAGCCCAAATGACATAACCAAGAACTCATAATATCCATATCTTGTTCTGAATGCAGTCTTTTCGATATCCTGCTCTCTCACCTTTAGTTGATGGTATCCCGACCTAAGATCGATCTTCGAGAAATAGATCGAACCCTGTAACTGGTCGAACAGGTCATCGATCCTTGGCAATGGGTACTTGTTCTTTATCGTTGCTTTGTTCAGCTCTCTGTAATCAATACACATTCTCATGCTTCCGTCCTTCTTCTTTAGGAATAACACCGGAGCTCCCCAGGGTGATGAACTAAGTCGAATGAAACCGCTGTCCAACAACTCTTGAAGTTGCGTCATGATCTCCTTCATCTCCGTCGGTGCTAATCGGTAAGGTGCCTTTGCTATCGGTGTTGTTCCGGTAACAAGTCTATACGAAACTCCACTTGCCTATCAGGTGGTAATCTGGGAAGATCTTCGGGAAAGATTTCCGAATAATTACATACAACTGGTATATTCTGCACCTCTTTCTTCTCCTTCTTAGCATCAATTACGAATGCCAAGTACGACGCACATCCTTTGGATAAACATTTCCTGGCTTTCATCAGGGAGATAATTCCAGAATTCACTCTGCGTTTGTCCCCGTACACCATAAATGATTCTCTTTCGGGTGGGTTCACCCTTACAATCTTCTTCTTGCAAAGAATCTCAGCATCGTTGGCGCTAAGCCAATCCATACCCAAAACGATGTCGAAACCGTTTAACTCTATGGGTAATAGCTCTTCGTGGAATTCGTTTTTGTTTAGGTCAATGACGATGTTCCTAATACGATTACTAATAGGTACGAATTTACCACTGGCAACTTCTACAATCAGGGCATTATCAAGTTTTTCTACAGGTAATGCTAATTTCACACCTAATTTATGCGACACAAATGAGTAGTTGGCTCCGGAATCAAATAGTATGTTTGCAGGCAAACCATTTACAAGAAAGGTACCTGAAGTGACGTCTGTTGCCTCCTTTGCAGCCTCAAGCGTCATCTGGAAGGCTCTCGCATTCGGCTTTGGTGGTATGTTGGGTCTTCCTGCCTCCTTCTTCTTTGGGCAATCCTTTGAAATGTGCCCCTCCTCGTTGCACTCATAACAGACCTTCTTAGTGAATGTGCATTCGTTTGCATAGTGCCCAGGCTTTCCACATTTGAAACAAGTGACCCCTCCATCACACTTCCCAGAGTGCTTCTTCTTACACTTTTCACACCACTTCACTTCTGATCCTCCTCCTCTCGAACCAGACTTCGAGAATATACTCTTCTTGTTGGACTTCGAGGATCCATCGAACTTCCATTTCTCACCAACCTCAGCCCTTTCTAGACCTCTTTCCTTTTGTTGGGTCTCCACATTCTTAGCTGCTCGAACGGCTAATTTCAGAGTGGTTGCCATCTTGACTGTTGGGCCAAAGTAAGCCGGCAGTCCGTTTGCGAACTTCTCAACTTTGGAAAGTTCGGTTGGCACTAGGTATGGAAACAACTTCATCTTTTCCGTGAAAGCAACAACATAGTCATCAATGCTCATTTCCCCCTTTTTCAAATTTTGGAACTCATTGTTCAGATCAATCAGATCTATCTCTGAACAGTACTGCGCCTTCAGTTGTTCCAAGAACTCATTCCATGACATTTTCAGAGCTTCTCCTCGCGGCATTGTATCTGCCAATAGCTTCCGCCAGCTCAAGACTCCAGTTTTCAATTGTCTCACAACGAAGACAGTCTTCTGCTTCTCGCTGCAGTCGCAGCTTTCAAACACCGTTTCCATCTCGGAGATTCAGTCCATGATCTCAACAGGCTTTGGGCTTCCTGAGAGACTTGGTGGTTTCGCACCCAAGAAATTTTTGTACATCCGCCCATCCTTGTTGTTTCTCCCTTTTGGGTCATCCCTTTGCTCACCTTGAGTCCCTATTTGACTCACTTGGCGGCTGTAGTTCCCATCCTCAGATTGCTCGAGAATTGGCTCCATCGGTTCAACATGTATGGTAGATTCGTCCCTATTCTCATGGAGAATCCATCTCATTTCTTCCCTTTGTTCAGCTAGCATAGCCTGAATTATGGCTTGAACTCCAGCCATGATGACTGGCTCAGGTGCAACTTCTTCAACAACAGGTATTTGCTAAACCATTGGGGGTTGGTTCCTATCCCCATTTGCGTTTACGTTTCTGCTACGGGTCCTTGCCATCTTGATCTATACACCGAATAAGGTGAATTTAGATCTTTATTCACTATAGACTCTGAAACGTTTACATGCTAGTTCTAATATCGTAATCATACGCTTAGAATCCTACACACATAAGGTTTTCCAGATCCGGTCGGCAACAGACCATAGATCCGAACAAAAATATCATCTATAGCAAACACATAACATTTACCACATAAAAGCATTTTAGGCATCTTTCCTAAAATATACTAGTGCTCACACCTCACAATCATCGCTTAGCATTCTAAGTTTAAGTATAGAAATCCTACAAATTCCTAGTTCGCTTAAACTAATGCTCTGATACCAACTGTGACATCCCCAATTTCACGGCCAGAAAAGACCGGTTTTGTTTATACTTTATTTCAAAATCAGAGTAACCTTTTAATAAAAGAATTGCGGAATTTGTCCCAAAACAATAATATGATAAAGATTTATCAAAAGCGTTTCCTTAGAAATGTATTTCATTAAAAGACTCGGAATGTCATGTTCAATACAGTACATAAGTATAAACAGTACGTTATAAGCCTTACAACAGTTATTTATAACTAATGACCTATAATCCAGAAGTCCCTCATCATCATCATAATTATGCTCTGAGTCCACTACCTGTAAAACAGTAAGCTGAGTGGGTCAGACTTGGGAGCCTGGTGAGCATATAGGGTTTTCAACCCACAAATAATAATAAATTTATTAATTTCATCGATCAACAATAAATTTATTAATTTCATCAACTAACAATAACCCTGATTACCTATTCCCGTTATCCTCACTTTACGTCCCTAAACACCTATACAAGGGACCTAGTTTAAGGATTTTATCATCGAGATGAACACTACTGCTAAGGGGGTTCCTCAACAATAAATGTCCTAAAGGCAACCATCACTACTAGAAAAAAGACCTTTAATGACGCGCTTTTTACGACACGCGATAATTAACGATACGCAAAAGGACGTGCCCTTAAAATAGTGTTATCTCTCCAAAAAATTTAAGGATTTACGTCACGCTTTATTGTGTGCCCTTAATTTAGTGTCTCAAGAAAAAAAAATTAAAAACACGGAGGGTGCTTTATCTTAAACGCGCGTCATCTGTACCTGTCGCTTTATAATTTTAATGAAACGCGCCTTTAGTAGACAAGGGGGGAAATGAAATCCCCAAATTTTTGAAAACCCGCCTTTTTTTTTTCTATCTTCTATCTATCTTTCATCTTCAACCTAACAAGGACGAGCATTGCACTCTTGATTTCCCTAACTCTTTCTCATTTTCTGATTCAAACTTGAAAGAATCGAAAAAAAAAAAAAATCTATCAATTTTGAAGCCTAAAAAAAATCTAACAAGGACGAGTATCCATCGATCCGACTTCCAAAAATAGAGGGCATCGATTCCACGTCTTCCGGGGTTGGGAGTCAAATGAGAATTTGAAGAAAAGGAATAAGATCTCTTGGGTGTTCAATCGAAGAAAAGGAAATCATAATCGACGATCGCTGCTTTCGCTAATATCCACTCCGCCCTCTTATGAACGCATATGGTAAAGATCTGCTTCGATTTCCCGATTGGTCTTCCTTTTTTTTCTTCTTTCCCTCTTGCCCTAATTATCGACTCCTCATTTTTCTCGCAGATTTGAGTCTCCTCTTTCATCAAAAATAAGAGGTATCAAACTCGAATTAGAGGTTGAAGATCATAAATTGATGGTTTATTCTGTCTTGGAACACATGGCTCTACGAACCCGCCTTGTTCTTTATTGCCTTTATCTATATTTGATCTTTGCAATCGATTCTCCCCTCTCCCTCCTTCTTTCTCGTCTCCGATCCTCTTCTCCCCTACTTCTAACCTTACTTGTTAATTTTCTCATCAGATCTCTGCTCTAGTGTCACTCTGAAGATAAAGACACAAGTTACAACAGGGAACAATCACAAGCTTTCCATATTCTGAATTAGTTTGTCCATAATCTATTTGATAAAACTGAATTAGTTTGTCCATAATCTATTTGATTAGTTTATTCACAATATGTCTTTTTTATTGTTTGAAATATTTTCCAAACAGGTAAAAGTCTTGGTATTGGGATCTACATCAGTGCTAATGTTGTTCCATGACAACAGGGACAATAAATTCAAAAGAAAAGAAAAAAAGGTAACCTATTACCAAATTTACAAAAGTCCAAGACAATTACCAATCCAAGGTAACCTACTACCAAATCTACAAAACTATCTTCACATTCATCCCAATAATTACATCACCAAAATCATTCCAGGAATATTAATTAATGCAATTGACTAATATGACCTTATGTAGTATAGGTATCTTTTTGCACTTGTTTCATGTATCCTTTATGGCCTTGGTTAATCTAGTACAGGTATTCTTGCTTGCCATATGTTGTTTATCCGTAACTTTATAAAGTTAATTTATACCTTTCTTATTTACATGGCAGTTGCAATCTGTGGAAGTGCTCCCTAAAAAGGTTGTTGATATCTTGAAGGAAATTAGGTAGGCCTCAAAGGATAAAGTTTTTGGAATCCCTCATGGATTACAGTCATGGTGATGATTTGTGCCTTAAATTGTTGCTTTCCATGATAAAAGCTGTTCCTAATAATGTTTTAGTTGGTCGTTTAGTTACAAAACTTCTTTCAACCTGCATGAAGTTAACCAAGAAAAGAAAAGGAATAATTATTTAAGTTCCCATTATTAACAACTGAGTATTTTTTTATTTGCCCATTGTTGTTTCTTCTTTGGAGTTAGGCTTTATATATCACCATCCTTTATTGTTGTCTAAATTCCATATTTGCCATTTCTCATAATGATTTTCTTCATTTTCCTTAGATGCACACCTGCTACCTGTTGACTTGCCAGAGCTGAAATCTTTGACCAACAGGTAGTTACACCTTCTTAAATTATGGAAAATTTTGTAGAAGGTTGAATATGTGTTTGGATAATATCATTTGTATAGATTTATTTATTCTGTGTTAGGTAATGGTTGTTGAAATCCATTGGTATAGGTATAGGTAAAGAAGCATGATTATCTGTCCTAATTATATTTGGTGTTATTTATGTTTATCTTTGTACATAATATAATTTGTTTGATGACTAATAAAATTTAGCAGAGGCAAAGTAAAGAATAAATCCTATTTACAAAATGATCCAAAGAATCATTTTAATATTGTATTGTATTGCATGTTAAGTTACTGATTTGCCATGTGCAGGTTCTGATAGCTCTAGCAACCTCCTTCCATGCCCAACAGCCTCTCAAAGTTCCTGCAATACGTTACATTTACTTACTGTTGTATTGTATTGCATGTTTTGTTTTCCATGGAACGATTATTTGTATGACATTAAATTTATGCAATGGATTCTATTTTTGTATATGATATTTTATTATCTATTATTAAACATTAAATACAAATTTAATTTGAAAATAAGCAAATCTATAAATAATATTTTTTTAAACATTTAAAATTATGATACGCAAAAATGTGTGTCATCTTCATTTATGACATGGCCTTTCTTGACAGGGGCTTCCTTGATACGCATTGTGTGTCATAAACACGCGCGTCGTAAGGTTACGACACGCAAATGTGTGTCGTCTTCCTTTATGACAGGGCCTTCCTTGATACGCATTGCGTGTCATAACCGCGCGTCGTAAATACGCGTCATAAATGCGCGTCATAAATGCGCGTCATAAATGCGCGTCGTCTCTCTTTATGACAGGGCCTTCCTTGACACGCATTTGCGCGTCGTCTGAGCGTTTTACGAACGCACAATGAGCGTCGTAAAAGGCCTTTTTTCTAGTAGTGCATGAGGGGGATGGAGTACACCGGTGAACACATCGTTCACAACACCTACAGGTTGTGAGGCTGCCAGCGTTCCACTGGACTGTCTAGAAGAGTCCGTGGTCGTCATCCATACTCCGGTAGATGACTGGAACAACAACAACATCGAGGCCTCTCATTATTTTAACACACATCAACTATTTCGTCTACCCATGTTTTCCCCAACATATTTGTAGATAAAATACATATACAATTTATAACTTGTATAAAACATTGTATTCAACAATCATCTCAAATAAACAATCAATATAATTACACATAACACATATTTTATAGAAAATACTTCATATCTATGTGTAAGATGAAAGTGACTCTACACTCACTTGATTTGATGATAATCGGGCGACAATTCGTTCCTTAAAAAGATCGTTTCTGATAAAACCGGGAGTTTTATTGAGAAACCGGGCTCTGCGAGAGTTGGAGCTTCAAAACCTAAAAGATAAATTTTTCCGGGTTTTCGGGCACTTCGGGAATTATTCCGGGCTTTAAAAATGATACCGGGGCTTCGGGGGAAGTCAAAATAGTCAAAATATAAGTTTAGTGGTGAAAAATGTCAAATTTCCAAAAGTAGTCGGAAGATCTCGCAGCCCCCTATTTATAGGGTGCTAGGCTGAGGTCTTCGTGGCTGAGGAGCTTCCACGTAGCACCTGCGAGGTTCGAACACGATAAGAAGACGTGGCAGCGAAGGGGCGAGGCACGTGGCAGCAGCGAGGCGAGACACGAAGGCACTATGTGAAGCTCGGACGTGGCTCTGCGAGACTCGGACACGCGGCGGCTATAGGCGGCTTCTGATTGGCCGAGGCTTCGGTCTGAGGGAATAGCAACACGCGTCAGATCCGGATTCGGTCACATCCTTGGTGACGCAGCAGCTTCGGCGAGGTGATGTGTCCGGTTACTGTTCATGCGAAATTTTTCGAATTTTGAGCCCCGAACTTCTAAAATCCATAACTTTCGCATATGAGCTCTGTTTTTGACGTTCTTTATATGCACGCGTAGCTAAAATCATGCTCTACAACTTTCGTTTAGACTTCGTCAGCTAATTTTGATATTAATTTTAATATTATTATTTTTAACAGACCGGGATAGGAAAATCAATTAAAAATTCATAACTTTTTCAATATAACTCGGATTTTGGCGTTCTTTATATCTCCGGAATCCTTGTTTCGGCCACTACAACTTTCTTAAAAGATATCGGCTTTTTCTAATATTTATTTTAAATGCTTATTTTAATTATTAATCAATTAAATCATAATAATTAAGCAAATAAGCAAATAATTCACATAATATTCATATAATTCCTATTTATTACTTCAAAATGAGTTACAAAGGTTGACCTAGACTATTACAACATCATTAATGTTTTTATCCCAGAAACACGGGCGTTACATAGGGCTAGGATCCAACAACATTATTTACAAATTTGAAGAGGGATTCCGTAATCTAACATGCAAATAATTTGAAGGTAAGTGAATGACGATTCACTAATTTCCTACCATGAAAAACGAAAAAGAGATTAAGTTTTCAATGTATTGAAAACTCCTAGATCTTTTGAGATTCATTGAACTTTTCAATGGCATGTTTAAATCTCGATATGATCTCGTTTGTGACTGGGATGCCGAGGATCACTAAACATGTAACACTGTAAATTACAAATAAATTTTTTTTATTAAAAAATCTCTCATAATACATTTCACAAAAATCCCAATTATCAAACTAACAATACACAATTCCGTAATTGATTGATTAATAATCCAGGATCCTCCAAAACATAACTCTTTATCTCGTGTGTACAATGGATCCATCTCCTTCCCGTGATCCTGAGAAGTACCTGAAACACGTAACACCTAACACGGTAAGCACGAAGCTTAGTGAGTTCCCCAAAATACCACGCACAAGTAATTAACCACTCGAGGCTATAACTCGGTAAGACCCTCTGGTCAATGTGTCTCAGTGGGACCCTCCAGTCAGATTGTTGGACCCACTGGTACGGTCTAGGTGAGAACCCTTCGGTCTCACTGCTCATCGGACCCTCTGGTCCGGTCTAAGTGAGCCCCCTCCGGTCTCATAATTCGTTGGACCCTCCAGTCCGGTCTAAATATCACATAATATAACACACAACACATATCACATAGAAAATGTACAACTCAAGCAAGCACATACGACCCTCTGGTCACACATAACTACCACCCTAGGTAAAGTATAGTGAGAAGACTCACCTCGGATGGCAAACAGATCCTATAAATGTTGCTGCTACACTCTGACTTCTATCACTAAGCCAAACCCACAAATTACCCCATTAGGATCTAAGACCAACCTTCACATTATTAGATCTAAATATGGTCCACCGATCCGGTCCATAAATAATCCAAGCCCAATGGGCCCACCAAGGCCCAATACCAAATGGGTCTACAAAAGTCCTCCAATGGCCCAACTATGGCCCAATTTTCCAAATTGGGCCCAAACCCTCATATGGGCCTTACCCTAAATCCCATCTAATTATTCTCCACATGATTGCTCTTGGATAGCGCAATAGAAAAGCCCAACACAAGGCCCAACAAATTTAGGGTTTTCACATAAAATGACGATTAGGGTTAGGTGTTTCTCACTTAGCCCATTAACGACTTAAGCCATTAAGTCCATTTTTCCTACTAAGTCATCAAAAACCAAAGTTGGAATGAGTCATACTTTAGTCCACTAATCCAAAACGCGTTTCCCAATAGGGCCAAGCCAACAAACCCAAAGTTAGGGTTTTCTAAACCATAATTAGAGTTTTTGGCCCAATAACCATCCAACTAGACCATATCAAGTATTTGGGCTGATTAGGGTTCACTATGCCAAGAACCACCCACTACCACCTCAGGTAGTGGTGGTCAGTGGCGGCTCACGGCGGCGGCCACCACCTCAAGGTGGTGGTAGGGGGTTTTCCGACCACACAAACACCCATTCAACCTCATAATTCCCGAAAACAACAAGTACACTCAAACACGAACCAAAAACACGCCTACAGCCACATCCCAGGGTGGCTGAAGGTGGTGAGATGCAATAGAAGGCGGCAGAAGGAGTAGAAGTGGCGGCAGCCACCATGGTTAGCTGCCATGCTGGTGCGCCTACCCTCCGGCCAATGAATCCTTACGAGTCCAGCAACATCATACGTGATATATGATGATGACAACAACCCTCAACCACCAACCTGATGGCTGCCATGGTCAAACAAACATGAAGCAGTGGCTAAAGCCACCGGCAGCAGCAACAAAGCATTATCGATGCGTACTCACAGAGGGACGATATAACACCGTAAATTTCCAAACAAAAATTTCAAATTTTTATAAAACATAATTCATTAGAATTTCAAAAAACAACCATTTTTAATCATTCAATCCAAGTAATGCAAAATCCCAAGATCTCAAAATCATAAATCCCATGCATGTGTACTGATCAAGTCGGCGCCTTCCTGCGGTCGTCACTAGTACCTGAAACAAATAACATCAAACACTGTAAGCACAAAGCTTAGTGAGTTCCCCAAAATACCACATATAACACATATTAGCCACTCGAGGCTATAACTTTGTGGGTCTGTGCACCCAGACTCTGTGAACCCTCAGGTTCTAACTCTGTGAACCTTCCGGTTCTAACTCTGTAAACATTCACAGCATAAATCACATAGAAATAATGCAGTACAACACATGACATACATAGCATACAAATACTCTGTCACATAACTCTGGTTACCTACTCAAGGTAAAGTATAGTGAGAAGACTCACCCCGCGTGTCTCGGTAATTCGTAAATCCCTGAAATCACTAGTGCTCGATCTCCCGAGCTATAGTCCTCCTATAACACAATACATCTCTAATTAACACTTTCCCAACTAAGGTTGACTATCCCTTAACAAGTCAACATAGGTCAACACTGGTCAATGGTCAACGGTCAACTTTGACCGGACTCGGCGAGTGCACTATAACGACTCGGCGAGTCTAAGCGCATACACTGATTTCCCTAGGATCCTTTCTTGACACGTCGAGTATTCTCCTAACTCGACGAGTTCCACCTGTCATGAGTTGTGGGGCCACCACGACTCAACTCGCCGAGTCTCAAGAACAACTCGGCGAGTCCAGCTTGACTCAGTCCACCTGTCAACCCACTCTGACTCTCCCTGACTCACTGAGTCAAACCCTCAACTCGGCACGACCACTCGCTGTGTGGTGCTGGGCAATATTCATGCTACTCGTCGAGTCTGTTCTTCAGACTCGGCGAGTCCATGCCATGCAATGAATCAAACTCGCTCCTAAGGTCAGATCCGGTCCATTAACTCATAGATCCAGTCCTTCCAAGCTTATTTAGCACATAAAGTCACCATCTTGATGTACATACAACATCTATATGACCATATATGATGATTTTGTCCCAAATACCACAACTCAAGGTCATAATCTCCATTGCTCTTCATAAAGCTTGATGAGTGAGGCTCTCTGGACCTCTATGGATCCAGATCCAAAGCCTCAACATTAGAAAGGGACTATTTGGCATCAAATCAACCCAATAAAGGCCACAAGAAACCCTAAATCCAAATATACTTCATAAAACAGAAGGTGAGCTGAAATAATACCTCAAGTTCCAAGATCTGAGGTTCAAATCCACAGTATAGCAATCTCCTATGCTTCCTCTTGGTTATGACCTCCTTCTCCTTGCTAAATAACACCACAAAGGTCAAGAATGGCTTCCTTTCTCTCTGAAAATGCTCAAGCACTCTAGGGGTTCTCTCTATGGATTGGTGAGCACAAATGACGGCCATAAGGCCCTTTAAATAGGTCTCAAACCCCGAGAATTAGGGTTTCATCACACAGCGTGGACTCGCCGAGTCCGGACACGAACCTGTGCCCAATACCGCGATCCTACTCAGCGAGTTTGAGCTCAAACTCGCCGAGTCCACTCATAATTCCCAAAAAATAAGCCGATAATAAATACCTAGAAATTCTGGGCTGTTACAGACGAGGAAGGGGATAAATTATTCTTACCGAGAAATTTCAGCGGTGGAATGGGACACGATGATCACAACTTCATTGGCGACTCAATCATGCTTCACACTCCATCTTCGACAACAAGGCTCGTCATGGTGGCGTCCGATGATGAATGCTGCTGCAGGTCGGGTGGCGCTCGATCCCAGCAAAGGCGGCGGCTGAACACTTCCAAGGTGGTTGCGGCTGGTTAGTCCTTAGGGTTAGGCTTTGTTTAATTGCACTATAGCATGATACTAAGATCCGTCCGACACAAACTTGATAGCGAAATGGCAGAACCGGTCCCTCCCATTGACAATCTCTTCATTTTAAATCCAAATTTTTACCTTTTAGCCCCTTACTTCTATAATTCTTTTCATAATAAATCCAAAACTTACCATTCAGCCCCCCCCCCCCCCCCCCCCCCCGAGCCTCACAAATCTTTTCAAATTAAGTCTCAATAATTTACCAAATTCTAAAATTGTATCAATTGGCTCCCCACCACTAACACCCTGGTAGATAATATTTGTTTTAGGATTAATATTCATATTAACCCTTATCTATTTATTTATTTAATATATGGGATGTTACAAGTCTCCCTCACTTATATTAGATTTCGTCCTCGAAATGTTTCCTCGCCATCCCTTACACGCCCGACAACTTGAACTGCATGGCCACAAGCCCAAGCATAACCTCAGCCGTTCAATCCAATAGAGCTATCTCAACCAACCACATATACATGCAACCACTAAGTTTGCTTTACTCCCAGCTATATTACAACCGATCGATAGTCACACATCATTTTCAACCTCTGTTGTATAACCCTCACTAACTTCATGCGTGCTACGGTCCTTCTCAAATCAAACCAATTGACCCTCCCAAGTCTAGAACATCATATGGTAGCCTTAACCTCTCAAAAGAAATCCATCAGGAATCCGAAACCTCAACTAATTTATCTTTTACACAGGCAAGCCCAAACTCAAACTCGAGAGTCCAGTTCAACAACATAATTGGAATTACTAATCTCCAATCAGATACTCAGCTCACAACCTGGGATCCGCGAATCTACACGTACATTACTTCTCCAATTCCTTCTGATCTGCGAGAACCTCTCCTCAATTAGAGATATAACAAATCCCTTCCATCATGGAGACCCTAGTCTCACCCCTGTTCCAACCACTAGGCTCCCAAAGACTCAGTTGGTAGGGCTACCCAAGCCTAAGAACTCCTCTGTGTCATGCTCTAACCAGGGAATACTACGGATTCCCATAGTTTTACGATACTCTCACACTAACTCGTGAATGCTACAGCTCCCACGGACTAACATCACTTACTCACTTATCCGTGAATGCTACGGCTCCCTATAGGCTTACCTCACTTACTCACTCACTCATGAATGCAACGGCTCCCTGCAGGCTTACATCACTCTCTCACTCGCCATGGACTCTCCCCATGGTTTTTCTCTGATTTTACAAAGTGATTACTTTCACCTGGATCCTTTCACTCTTTTACCACCCTACAGTCTAATTATTAAGCTATTACTATATTGCGCTCATTGAACTCATGCTTTGCAATCCATAATAGACATGTGCACCCACCCTTTTTTAACAACAATTGTCGCAACAACGCACTTTCTCTCGATACAATTCACATTCTTGAACCATCCGTGACCGATGACAATTAGTTGATGTTTTCCCTCTGGAACAATAGCTATTCAATACTCCGCATATCATATCATAAAGTCGACTCTCAAAATAATCCAACAACTTAGGGAATCATACTCGGACACCCCGATACACCATCACAGAATCTCACAGTGACTAGCTACAACCATTTATCTTCTTCTCGCACAACTCACAACCTCGAAATACTCTACTCACAAATTGAAACACGGAGAAATCATCAAGGACTGAGATCATGTTAACGATCATTCGAAACCCCATCCTATTACTGATCAAAACCCATGTGAAGCTACTCATAATAACTTTGAAACTAATTGACAAATCAAATGCTGCTCCTCCTGGAGTATAGATACTATCTATACATCGAACTATCAAATCTCAACGATCGAAACTAGACCTCAACAAACCAACCACTCGAACTCAACCATTGCAACCATGAAGAGTCGTTGACCATAATAAGATCCCTGACCAACGTCTACTCACTGTGGATACACTCGTTCTTTCCTGGACAAGCATAATATGTATAATCTCTCTCTACGTCTTGCCTCATCCACCACTAAACCCAAGTCTCATATGACCGTATCACAGGTTCCTGACACCCAATCCTCTAATCCCTAAATTGAATAGAGTGATGATCCTCCCAACAAAATACCACATTCTCCCCTACTTAGGGTTCTAACCATCGCCTAATGTCATACCCAATTAACCACACTACATACTGGCTCTCCAGATGTATCATTCCCAACTGAGGGGACTTACTACATAGCACTCGATGACTTTCCGGAAAATGACCAAATAACTCCAAGTACCCCGAACCCCATATGTTCCACATTATATCTGACTCAAAATATGAAAACAATGCAATATCACACACTTCGAATCTGACTCCTCGCCCCGCTTCTCAAATCGGGAAATATTCATAAAAACAATAGACCTCATTCTCTTTGTCGATACACAATGTAGACCACGAGGGCACCGCCCCGATATACTCCTTTTAACCACCGGGAACTGCTAATAAAAGTACCTTTCCCCCAATAAATCCTTACGAGTGCAGCAACACCATACATGATATATGACGAGGACAACATCCCTTAGCCACCAACCTGATGGCTGCCATGGTCAAACAAACACGAAGCAGCGGCGAAAGCCACTGGCAGTAGCAGCAAAACATTATCGATGAACACTCAAAGATGGATAAGGAAAGGGATAAATTATTCTTACTGAGAACTTCCGATGGTGGAATGGGACACGATACTCACAGCTTCATTAGTGAATCAATCATGCTTCACACTCCATCTCCGGCAGCAAGGCTCGTCGTGGCGGCGTCTGATGAAGAACACTGCTGCAGGTCGGGTGGCGCTCGATCCCAACAAGGGTGGCGGCTGAACACTTCCAAAGTGATGGCGGCTGGTTAGTCCTTAGGGTTAAGGTTTGTTTAATGGTGCTATGGTAATGGAAGGCATGATGCTAAGATCCGTCCCACACAAACTTGATAGCGAAATGGTAGAACCGGTCCCTCCCATTGAGAATCTCTTCGTTTTAAATTCGAATTTTTACCTTTTATCCCCTTGTTTATATAATTCTTTTCACAATAAATCCAAAACTTACCAACTTCTAAAATTGTTTCAATTGGCTCCCCAACACTAACACCCCGCAAAATATTATTTATTTTAGGATTATTATTCATATTAACCCTTATCTATTTATTTATTTCATATATGGGATGTTACAAAAACAGGGTGTGAATAACCATGCAAATATACATGGTGCCCCCAATGTTACAGTGACCTAATGGACGTGCCGGTTAGCCACACACGTTCCATCGATCTATGAAAAACATCGATTCACCCTTTTCCACCTTTACTTAGAGCCTAATTAGTGTGTCGGTTAACCACACACGCTCCACTAACATCTTAGCAAGGGTACAAAGTGTAATTTCATAGAATTGAATCAAACTCACTTTTACCTAAAGTAACTAAGAATGGGAAATTTGTAAAAACATTTATTTAATTTAAAAATTCATTATACTTTTAATGATGAAATGATTGCCCTATCCTACCCGTTCAGCTAACGACCCTACACCAATCAAGGAAGTAGTGAGTAAGAGTGGACACCCATGAAACGGTCATTTTATAGGCCATAACCTTATACCCTCTTTATAGATCAGTTTTATGAATAAGGCCTACTAACGGTAATACTAGCATTTAAGTTATACATATATAATAATTATTCTTATAATATTATAATAGTATAGGGTGAATTTTCAACTTGTAAAATTCTAAGGTTTAGAATTTCATAATTTCAAAATTAAACTTTTAATCCAAAGAAAATAATTTCCAAAACTTGAGGGCAAGTTTTGAAACATTTCAAAACTATCTAGATCAAAATTCAAATAAATAATTAAACAATTAATTATGGTGGTTATCTAATTTTTTGACCTAATCCAATTTCATGCAAATATAATGACCAAATAATCCAAATAATTAACATTTATCATAGAAGGAAGTAATTATTCAATTGATTTGAAATTATCTTTTATTTTGGCAAGGATAATCATGCAATGTCAATAAAAATCATAATTTATTAATTAAGAACGATATTGTAATTATGCCACATCAAAATAGGCATGAAATCTCGAAATATCCTCTATCTGACACCCCGACTCGCTG
Source organism: Lactuca saligna (assembly GCF_052625555.1). Lineage (NCBI taxonomy): Eukaryota > Viridiplantae > Streptophyta > Magnoliopsida > Asterales > Asteraceae > Lactuca > Lactuca saligna. Next base: position 70,696,030 of record NC_136419.1, on the reverse strand, counting down.
AGTCCCCATATGGACTCGTCGAGTTCACATTAGGACTCGATGAGTTCATCAGTCAGATGGCCAAGAAAACAAATTTTAAAGGATGAATGAAACACAAAGGATCAATACAATAGAAACCAATCAAGTCTCTGATACCACTGATGGATTTTATACAAAAGAACATCCTATGTGCTCATGCAAACCCTAAAGCTTGAATCTAGGTTTCTCTATTGTATATGCAATTCATCCAAGACTTATGAACCCTAGATCTAGCATACATATTTCAAAATTATCATATAAGACCAGATCTTGATGATTACCTCTTCAAGAATGGCTTGAATCTTCTTCTCTTGGAGCTTAGAGTCATAAATGTCACTCCTCTAATGGCTTACAAACACCACAAGCAAGAGGATGATATTGGAGAGAGGGAAGGAGGCATAACTTCGACTATGAACTCTTCTAGGGTTTCTAGTGGCTGAAAACTGATGTCCTAGGGCTCTATTTATACTTGTGTTGCTAGGGTTTCAATCAAAACCCTAATGGACAACTTAGGCCTTAAGCAGTCCAAGGGAAGCTTCTGGAATAAGGCCTCTATAGCTGAAATTAAAATGGACTCCTCTTAGTTTCTTCCATGACTAATCCATAAGTTTTCTCAGCCCTATATTCAACTATCACACAATTGACAGTTCTAGTCCCCTTTATTTAATTAATGTCTTTTAGCCACAAAATTAATTCTTATCTCATATTAATTAAACTATGTGATTTCTCTTTTAATATAATATTCATATAATATATTAATAGACCATAATAACCTATTTCTTCACAAACCATCCTATCAAGTTGCTTTCGTGAAGGTAACCCAAAACGACCATGCACAACCGGGTCAAGTACTTACCAAATATAGTTACGGACTTAGACATTAATCCAACAGTTTTAGGGTTGACAGTTGTATGAAGAGAAAAAGAGACAAATGTTGAGATGTAAAGAGAGAATTTATGGTGTTTGGGGTGGGTTTATTTACTCTCTATTTTTAGTTAAAGTAAAATTAATTTAAGAAATATACAAAACAATTAAAAACGAAAAAAATATTTTATATGGATCAGGGACCAACCACATAAGAAACTGAAACCACATAAATCATCGTCATAAAAAAATGTTAGGGACTAAGTTGTGACTTTTTATAAACCACATGGATCATTTATGTAATTTTGTCATTTTGGCCCTCATTATGCGAGCCTGGTGGTACAGGTGCGGAATTCAAAATATAAGGTCCATGTTTAAACCCTTAGTAGGCCCATAATACTGCTAATGTTCTGCGACTGGCCTTTGACATGCGAGTTTATATGGGCCTTATATTTTATATAAAATTACACAAATGATCCTTGTGGTTTACCAAAAGTCACAAATTCAGTCATTGCTAAATTTTTTGGCGAACATTGTCCTTGTGATTTCTAAAGTTATACAACTAGTCCATGTAATCTCTAAAACTCGAACGAATGGTCTTTGAGCAACATAAAATGACATATTTATCTTTTTTAATGCCACATCCCTAGCCGAGGCGGCAAAACACGCCGAGTTGTGCGACTAAGTTCATGGATCACATGTAAACTCAATATAAAGCACAAGTACAACAATAAAAAATATAGCATTCATGTTCCATTTTGTTATTTGAATACAAGATTTTTACAAATAACAAATAGGTATATAATTCAACAGCAAGCTAACTAGGTCACTTGTAATCCAATCTGTCTTGAATGTCTATTTAGTGATTTCCTAAGAATACATGTAGTTTGAGGGTCAACAGTAGGTTGGTGAGTGTTACAGGTTTTCTGCTAACAACAGTAATAATTTTAATAAGTCTAAGAAGTATTTTCTTTATATGTGTAACAATAGATAAAATAGTGTTTGCAAAGAGTCTTTGAAATCCAAAATGAGTCTTTGTATAAGTAAACCCATACTAAAAACCATATTTGTAAAGAATCTTTAAAAGCTAAAATGTATCTTTATATAAGTTAAAACATACTTAAAATAGTTTTGAAAGAAACCAAGCCCATGGTTTGTAGTGAGGGAGAGAGATATATTTCAGTTAACCGAGCTATGTGACTGAATGTACCCCCTACAACGCTTCATTGGACGTTGTAGTAACAATTGTAGACACTTATCACTCGCTTCGATTGTTCGGTCGAGGTTGTAGCTAGAAACCGCAAGTGGGGATGTCAATCCTGTATAGATCTATACATATGTATCTTTCTCTGAAGTTTAGCCGTTATAGAAGTGTGGGCATGCTAAGTGTTTAGACTCAGCTAATGAATATCGTCTCACTAAAAAGCCCTTAACTAAAAAGTATGTGAATAGCTCTTAGCCCTAGCTTAATTGTGATTAAGTCACCATGCATAATGAATTCCATTGTATAAAGTTTATAAAAACCGAGTATACTTGGTATGCATGTAAAAGTCTAATGTACTCGCTTTTATAAAGATGTATGTTTCAAAGTAATGAACATTTGCACATGTATAAACTTTATGTATTTAAAGTTTAAACATATAAATATATTTGAATAGTAATTGTTTGAATCCTTGAAATACTACAAAGTTTTATAACAATATGTTAAGTTGTTAAATAACATTTTTATAAACTAGATTTATTATATTTTCACATAAAGAATAATATATTTGTATAAACAAGGTATATAGGTACATGTATCCCCCCCCCCCCCCCCCGAAATAATTAGAAATATTAAAAAGGGGTCATAAGCACTCATCTTTGAAACGTGAGTTCAAGTTTTTCGGAGTTCATTTATTTGAGAAATTTGTTGTGCGAAACCGCAAATCTAGAATTCTTGAGCTTTGAAGTACTCTTGAGATCGTTTTGTAACGAATTTACACTATTGGGGGTTGTTTGGTAATTTAATTAACCAAACTATGACTGATTTGGTTAAAATAAATTAAGGCAGAGACATAAATGGTTTAAATGGAAGTTAAATTTTGGACTTGGACCAATTTTATTAAGAAATCTCCATGGGAGGGGCTGTTTTGTTTAAAATACACCAAAGTTTTGGGGAAAGTACTCATTTTGAATAAAAGGGTTCAACAGGGGGGTTTAATGTGTTCATTTTGTAAAATCACAATGATTTAGGGCTTTTTGTGTAAGTAAATCTCATGGAGGGACTGATTGTGTTTAATGGTTCATACTTAATGAAATTAAGGCTTTTTGTGCCCGTTTCCTTTTGTTGATCGGGCAAAGGAAAAGAACATGTATGAACAAAAGTAGCGTCGGCAGTGAACGATAACGATTGAAAGGAACACGAGGGTAGTCAACCGTTCGCCCCTGGCACTGACTCGATTTGAGGAAACGAAGTTTGGAAATGGAAGGGAGCTTCTCTGGTGTCTGGCTGAACCGAAGGAGAGGAAGAGACAAAAGCAGCAAAGCTCTCTCTTTCTCCTTCGGCTGTGTGGTGCGAATGAAGAATGAGGTCAGAAGGGAGTCCGGGAGGCGATAGGTCAGCAACGACGTCGCATGTAGGCCTCGGTGGGCTTTGATCGATGAAAGAAGAAGAGAATGGTACGAGGGTTGGTTCGATTGAAGCGACATGAGCAACAGCGGTAGAGCTAGCGAGGCTTTGGCGATGTTTTGCTCCGTTTGGTAGTAGGTAAGTGGATGAGGGCTGCTCCGGCAGCTCCCCTGTTCTTCTTCTTCATTTTTTTTGGCAAAATTCAATAGGGCTTAAGTGGGTGTTTGGAATCGATTTTTGACAGGAAGGAGTGAAGAAGAATGATGGCGATGAGGCTGTTTTGTTGCTTGAAATCAAAAGGAAGAAGAAGAAATGAGGCTGCGATCCAAGGATAGAGAAGGGCAACAACCTTCTTCTTTGGCTGAAGATCCAAAAACGGGAGGGAAAGAAGAAGATATCTTTTTTTTTAATAGTTTTCAAAATCTGATCGTATCGATTTATTTACATAATTTTGATTGTACAACATTTTCCTGTGAATGGAAAGAGTGATTGTGTGTTAGATTGGGTGAAGAAAGAGTGCGGGAAAATTTTTAGTGTGATTTATGTGAAAGATTAGGTGCGGAAGCAACCATTAACTTAGCTTTTATTTTTAGTTTCATGATTAATGTGTTTTTGAGCAAAAGAAATAAGCAAGGTCAAAGACTTTCTAAATAAAGTGGGTGTAATGTATTTTTAGGTATTTTGATAACAATTTCATATATATATATATATATATATATATATATATATATATATATATATATATATATATATATATATATATATATATATAGGAATGGAAATCAAGTATTAGAAGTATTTGAGTAATAAGATGCATTTTATACATACATATATATATATATATATATATATATATATATATATATATATATATATATATATTTGTATGTATTGTGTATTGCTTTAAAATATTCATGTATTTTAAGCCATATTATATGGTTGGATATTTGAGTTAAAATGTATCAATTATGGTACCAAAACGGCCAATGTTGCACTTGTGGCCTTTAAAATGTTTCAAAACAGTTTTTTCTCGATTTGTGTATCATCTATCCCGATTTTAAACATTTTTCTAGAACATGGTGAATGATAGAGTTTAGTTTAAGAATTTCAAAAATATAAACAGATTAATTTTTCGAGTTATAGAACTCCATGAAATCGTGTTTAACGATTCACGTTTAACTAATCAAAAAACGTTTAATTTTTTCTTGACTTTTATAAATATTTTTGTTAAAAATATTTAAAATATGAAATCAACTATTAGACTATAGTCCGAGTCCCAAAATGCATTCAGAATTTTCATTTAAGGTGCGCAAGTTCCTGAACGGATAGAAACGGTTTTAGTGGTTTTAAGAAAATCAGTATTATACTGGTTTTGGATTCTTAAAATGGTCGTATCTTGTGCATACGAACTCCGTTTTGGACGTTCTTTATATTTTTGTAAACAAGAAAATATGTACTACGAGAGTAGAATGTTTGTATTGCTCACAACTGTTTAATACGAAATTTTAGTTTTTCGGACGCATTAACTTTAGTTGTAGTTTGAGTTGTTTGATTTGTTTGTCAGATTACATATTTGGAAGTAAGATACCATATGGTATCTTATAATAGTTGAAATTAACTCATGTATTTTACGTAAGATTCACTAAAACTCAATGAGTCAAATTCCCAAGAGATTTACTGTAAACTTGACCTCTCACAGTCTTTGACCTAAACTTCGGGATGTCACATTTAATTTCTTTTATCTTTTTTTTTAATTTTAATTTATTGTCACATTAAATGGAAATAGCCATCATCCCCACCCAACACAAACCTATGACTACAACCCAAAAAACGTTCACGTTCCTTCCACACTGGCCATGCTCCAATCATCACCTTCCGATTACCAAATCTCTATGTTCTTCTATGCTACTACAAAAGTCATCTTCACTGAAGCCTTTCAATCTAATGCTCTAAGGGGGGGGGGGGGGGGGGTGTTTGAAAGTGCTTTTCAAAACAACTTATTTACTTATTGGCTTTTTAAAAGCCAATAAGTCAAAAATAAATGTTTGGCAAACTTAAAAGGACTTTTCAAAAAAAACTTTTCCATAAACTTTAAAAAAGGAAATCGTGAAAAGCATGTAAAAGTTGAATTTTTAAAATTTAAGCCATTTGCTTTTTGGTTAGAATAACTTTAAAAAAGAATATTTTTAAGGCTTTTAAGCCAAACACTTAACTTATTGACTAATGACTTTTGCCACCATAAAAGCTAACCCAAACACTTTTTAAGAAACTTCTTTTTTCCCACCATAAGTTAATAAGCACTTTTAGAGTTTAAAAAGCACTTATAAACACCCTCTAACCATCACCTTCCAATTTATGATTTCTAAAGTGTGAGTTTGGATTCTATTGAGGTGTAATAGTATCCATGGGGTGCAATGTAACATCCCAATGATGAAGTATTTTAAATTTTAACCCTATGTATCAAGGAATATTGCATCTTGACCATTGCGCATGAGAAAGATTGCAAAAATGGCCCATAGTTTCATTTTGATGATTTTTGCCAAAGAATTAGTACGCTGGGTGTACGTTGTGTGTGTTGGGCGTACCTAGGCAGACCTTAATATGTTGGGCGTACACCGCGTACATAGGGCATATGTGAAGGATCCCGAAACCCTAATTTTTAGCGTTTGGTGTTGGATAAGGTGTCTAAGTCGATAACTATAATTGTATGTACTTGAACTGAAAGTAGTATGGTCCATTTGGGTTTTATTTCAGCAGAACAATTCGTAAGGATGGACTTCTGAGAAGAGATTATTTATGATTTATTAATATATTATAAGTTCTCATATATTAATATGAAATCATATTATTTAATTAGTATTGATCAAGAATTAATTTGAAATTAATTTAGTGATCAAAAGAGACTAATTAAATGTACGAGGATTGATTTGGTAAATTAATGATTCTTATAGCGTGGGCCTATGGTTATTTAGGATGGGCTAAACCAATATGGTAGTCCATGGAGGTTTCACCCATGGATCCTAAGTAATATAAAAGGTCATGTCTATTAGGGTTTACATAGATGTAACCCTAGACTTTACCACACTATAAAAGAAGCCCCTTAGCTCCTAAAATCGGCACTAGTGTTTCAAGAAGATCATAAGAGCCGATTTTTGTGCAAGTCAAACTCTCTCAAGTCCTCCATTGTTGGTGGTGTTTTGTGAAGCATTTGAGGCATCACATTTGGGGTGCTAGGTGCTTAAAGGTCCAAGTTAACAATATAAAAGAAGAGGTAAGTCATCTACTAGTTTTTGTTATTCAAGTACCCATGTTTTGTATGCTAGTTGTTTGGTCAATATATAAACAACATTAACTCCTAATTTCGCATTTACTTGTCAGTCTCCACTTGCCATTTCGTTCATCTAGAACATTAATCTTTCTTGATAGTGATCTTGAGCTTTTATGGGTACTTTTGGTGATTAAGAAGGAAGGAGAAGAAGAGAGGACCACATTGGAAGAGTGAGGCACCTTAGATACATAATCTAATCATCATTTGGCATCATTTTAAAGTAAAAAGCTTTGAACTTGATGATGATTTGTTTAAGATCTTGTTAGCCTTGAAGTTGTGAACATTTTGGCTCGCATTAGCTTGGCATTATGAGTACGAGTTACTATAAGTCATTTGAGACATCCTTTTAGACATTCCAGAGTGTTGTGATGCATAAAAATATGATTTTGAGTGTTGTATGTAACCCATGCATGTGTTAGATGGTCTTATTGGGTTAAGAACTTAAGGTTTTGGACATTAAGAAATTTATAGCCATGCAAAGTTATAAAGTTGGAAACTTTACAACTTAGGACATCAATTTGGGCATGGATCTGAGTTTTAGACAAAAGAGCTAAATGTAAAAAGCTCCTAATGGACTTTTGGGACTAGGTTGCATATACTAGGTGTACCTGGTGGTACGCTGCATGTACGTGATCAACTCCCCATTTTTTGTTAACATCAGAGTACACTGGGCGAACTCTCTTGGTATGAAGGGCGTACTCCGCTGAGAAGGGATTTAACTTTTGGACCTTGACCGTTGACTTTTACTTTGACAATGGTTGACCAAGTTTGACTTAACGGTATTTTTGGAAAAATGTTATTAATTTAGAATGGGAAATGTCTTGATGTTTAGGAGTCAGGTTGAGCTGGTTGTCGGAGCTGAAATTTATTCAGACCACATTTAGATTGAGAGGTGAGTCTTCCTCACTGTACCCATGGGTCGAAGGCACTAATGCAGGACCACTAGATTATTTATCCTGGTTAGGATGTGATTATGAAATTTTGTAGTTGATTAGTAAATCTGCATGATTATCTGTATTTGTTGGTTCTATGTTATGTTTACATGCTACAAATGTCGACATATTGTGTTGGGTTGAGGTTGTACTTCCTTGTAAAGTAGCCAAAAAACCTGGACCAATCCAGACTTATGTTGAGGACCTTGTAGGGGTATTCTTGATACTGTCATATTTATACACATTTCTAGGCAATATTTTAATACATTTTAAGCTATAATTTAGTTAATTGCAAAGATATTTCGTACATATAATGTTTAAATTATATTTTTTAGCCAAAAGTGGACATTCTCGAATTGGAACCGACAAAAGTTGGATACTTGGACGACCGGAGAAGAAAAAGATACAAAAAGGATGTTGCTGCACAGCTTGACCCCTCGTCAGTATTTTGACCATATCTCATGACTCGTAACTCCGATTGACGAGATTCAAAATGATCTGAAAACTACAAAAAATTTCGAAAAAAAACAAATTGTTTTTATGCCAAATGTTAATTCCCAATTCTCACGATGTGTGATTGATTCTTCTAGAAGATAGCTAGGTGGAATGCAGTTTCCTTGATGAACACGAATTCTACTGATCTCACGAAGTAAGACACTAATTTTCACAATGTGAGATATGATTTTTGGAAACTATAAATATACCTTAACATATCAACTTTGAGGGGGTTGGATCTGATTTCCTGGAATTATAATCGAGTTTAGAGGTCAGAAAAGTGCGAAAAACACCTTTTGGAAGGAGAGATTGTTTGAAGATCGGGAATTTGAAGATTAAAACACTACATTCGGTTTTCATTAATTTAATCATGTCAATTTATTATGAAGTTGTGTGTTTACTTTCAGATATGAGTAGCTAAATTACTATACTTTCGTTTAGCTAGAAGAAACCTTGAATTTATGGCTTAGTTTATTAATTTATGGATTTGATAGGTTGGTTTTGTAGATGTGTTTGATTATCATTACTTGGCATGTTAAAGTTTGTGACATTGTTGCTTTAATTCAGGTTTAGTAAACCTTAGTGACCATTAAATTACATGAACTTGTTACCTAGCATTTTAGTGACTATTAAATTGCTAGAGTTAGGATCTACCAAATCTTAGATAAGTGATAAAAGTAACTAATTTAGTTGTGCTAGAGAACATAAATTATGACCATAATTATGTTTTCTTAGATAAATATAACATAGCCCATCTATAACTAATAACTAATTATGTGTTTTGCTTATGTATAACATACAAGGTAGTTCATGAATTGGTAAAAAAAAATAGTAAATTTGGACATGAATTTCTAATTGAATAATAATTGGTAACCAAGTTTAATAATCCATAATTAGTAGCTAACCATAGAGGAGAAGTGGATTTGAACTAAACAAAAGTGTTTTTAGAATACTGATTAAAACTCTCAGTTAATTGTTAATATTTGTCTGGACTTATAAAATCTGTGACAACCGTCAATTTCTGGTCAATTCAAAGTCAAATAAAATCAATAGGTCAAACCGATCAACTCAGCTAACCCTTGCGTTTTAGGGCTTACGTTATGTATTCACTAAACAACTCCCTATTCTAATGAGAGATCATAAATCAAAAATTGCGAACATCTAGATCTCCTTAACCTAAAACTGTGGTACGTGGAGAGCCATACCGATAAAATAATGTTGCATACTCATCGGGAGTGTGTAAGATCCTTAAACAAGGCTTAACAGGGTTTACGAACCTTGCATTGTGAAGCCGGACACTCACAAATGCCACACATGAAACCTCTGTCAATCGTTTTCACTGTATCTCTTCTTATCAAGAATCTCTCCCAAATATCTCTTTGTATGAGAAATCTCTCCAAGTATGTGAAATCTCTCCCAAATATCTCTTTGTATGAGAAACCTTTCTAAGAATGTCAAATCTCTCCCAAATCTCTCCAAGTACGTGAAATCTCTCCCAAATATCTGTTTGTATGAGAAACCTCTCCAAGCATGTGAAATCTCTCCCAAATATCTCTTTGTATGAGAAATCTCTCCAAGTATGTGAAATCTCTCCCAAATATCTCTTTGTATGAGAAATCTCTCCAAGTATCTGAAATCTCTCCCAAATCTCTCTCAAAAGTTTCCGTAACTTTTTGAAGTCATTTGGGTCATTCCGACCCTTAACCGGGTCAAAAACGGCTTAAAACGGGGTAAAAACGAGTAAAATACGCTTAAGGACCCGAAACCCTCTTATAAGAGGCGAAACCTCTTAGAACCGAAGGTCCCTATAGGGACCGAACCTGCTAAGAACCGAAACCAAGAGGACCGAATCTAGGAGACCCGAACCCGAAGGTCCTCTCAGGGCTGAACCTCGCCCAGGAGGAACCGAACCCGAGCCCAGGAGGAACCGAACCCGAACCCAGGAAGAACTGAACCCGAAGGCTACTGTTCATTCGGCTCATTTCGAGTCTGACCACCTTCGCCTCTTATCGTCGGATCGAACCCTCCCTTCGCTTCCTCGCCCCCCCCTTCGTTTCCCTCGGTTTCGCTTCATTCCGGATTCGGCCATAGCAAGGACCGAACCTCGGCCTAGGACCGAGAGGTTTCGCTGGGAACCCATTTTCTCCCGGTTTTCGCGTAGTTTTGCGTTTATGGCCCGTTTTTAATTATTTTTACGCGGGATTTTCACCAAAAATCATATTTTAACATAATAAACCCTAAATATTCACAATTTAATCATATTTTCATAGAAATCTTTATTTAAATAATAAAAGCAAGTGGGTAAAGTACAAAGAGGTGGAGTGTTGACTTTGCTTTACCTTATGACACAAGCAACCACTCCCACACCCACTCTATGACCAGCCACACCTCCCCACCTTACTTAGGTCACATCAATGTCCCTTACACTCAATTTCCACTCATTCCCACGTTTTTAGAGCTGGAACAAAACACCCTCTCTCCTCATTTCTCTTATTTGCTCTCATTTCACTAAGTATCAAACACCACTTTTTCTCTCAAACTTTTTCTCCACCAAATTCGAGATTCAAGGCTGATTTTCAAGTGTTCTTCCACATTTGGTAAGCATAATTCATTCTCCTTATGAATATCTCACTTATTTCCACTCAGATCATGGATATCTTACAGAAACTCCATCATAATTGTGTTAGAGCTTCGAATCTTCAAGTGATTCTTCAAATGTTCTTGGGTTGAACACTTCTCTTCTTCAACACTTATCTACTGAAATCGCTCAAGGTGAGTTCATACCCCTACATTTTCATGTTTTCTCAAGTTTTTAAGGGGGGGGGGGGGGGAATACAAGTTAAAACACCAAGAACATAACTAAACTTTTCTAACAGCCTTCATCAGAAAAGTTCAACTCCATTCACGGACTGTTTTGGGCAACTCAAACATTTTTGTTTTCAAAAATGTATAATGTGCAAATAGTTCAAGTTCTTAGATTTAAAATGACTACTTGCACATATCCATACGATTTTTCTACAATTTATGGTGATTTTTAGAAAACTGCCTATCATTTCAAACAACAATCCGGACCAGTCTGTGATTTTGGACTTATTCACCCAAGTTGGAGGTCATTAAAAATGGTGATAAAAATTATGAGTAAACTAGACACATTTTATGAACTCTCGGAATTTATGGATCTAGTTTTCGACTTCGTATGATTTTTTCTATGATTTTTCCAAAACAGTGCAGAATGGCTAAAGTTAGCCAACAGTATATAAATATCATAACACTTTGTATTATGTTGAGCAAAGTGTATAATCATAAGTTCTAATTATAGAATGTGTTTCTTTGTTAGTTTATCATCATGAACTGAAACTAAGTCATTCATAATAAATATTATACATTTATTTTAGAACACGTGTAATAAACTATAAAAAGTATAGTTTAATGGATTCATAACATTAATGCATTTCCACAAAAGAGTTCTTACATATTACAAACGTTTTTGATAAACTATAATAGGTATAGTTTATGATCATTTACATTCACACACATTTCACTTAAACTTGTTAACCTATATTGTGAGACATTCTCTCCCCGTACATCCGAGTACGGGATATAATTCCTGGTAGTTATAATCAGAATCTCCTGGAGGGAGAACGTGATACTTGTATATAGATCTATATTGGGTTTGACACCCCACACCTTGCTGCTAGCTACAGTGGGACCTGCAGGTCTACAGGTGACAAATGTCATTTCAGTTTTCGCGACGTCTGAGAAACGTCGTGGCAGGTTCACATAGTCATAGTATGATTATAACGACTCACATAGGGATATAACAATCCATAAAGTTTACGGGATTTTATTTATAAAACCTAAATGGGTTTTATGTCAATTTAAAATCACTTTTTATCTCAATGAGTACAGATATTACTGTACACTTTTGTTTTTGGTAGGTATGACTACACATCATTTGAAACCACATTTATACCTTTAAGTATGGTCAATACTTGTTATTTCGCGGTCCTCGGATTTAGGACTACATATACATAAAGTATTAACAAACATGAGAACATATGGAAATTTCATTTAATTCAAACGCGTCAATGTCCATTTAAACACATAACATTTTCTATTAGTAAGAAAGGTTACTTATACATTTTGGTCTTTGGTCATAAGACTACATTACACAGATTTTAAAGAAAATATCGGATTATCTGGATACATATTCTAACGCTTTTACAAGGAAAACGGTTTACTTTTCTAACGAAATCTCTTATGAACTCACCAACCTTTGTGTTGACACTTTTCAAAACTACTTGTATTCTCAGGAATTCAGTGAAAACAGGAAATCAACAACGTTTTGAGGATGGGACGATAAATCGTCAAACAGTTCATTTTGTATCATAATGTAATTGATGTGAATCATGTAAACATGCACTTTGATGTAACGTTTTCAATTATATTTGTGATGGTTGTATTTAATTTGAGCACTATTATGCTCATTGTTGTGATACTCTACATGAAGTCCTCCACCCCCGGATGTTTCCGCCATCCTTGGTTTAGGGGTGTGACAGATTGTTATCAGAGCATTGTTTATAGTGAACTCAGTATATCAAACCACATAAGATATACAAACTATAAATGCATTGGGACTAAGTCTCTGATTTAAAGTTTCAAAACAACTATACTTTTCGAAAGAAATAGTTTCTTATTAAAAGTATACATGCATTCATACATACTAAGGTCAGCACTATTCTAGAACAAAACAAAAGTAATGATTGTTGGATATCACAGGTAAGCTCGGGGATGTATGGTCAGTCTTGGGAGTGGCATAGCCTAATCAACTATGCTGATCCGAGGAGTGATTAGCACATGCCCAAAGAATAGTTGTGATATGGCAACAAGTCTAAAAACTTACCAACACTACCACAATGAGAACATTAGAACATAACATGAGTTTCAAATACTATAGGAGTATTTTGTAATATCATAACTTATATGAAAACTAAATAGATCCTTAATAATAGGTCTATAGTCCCTAAGTGGATACTTTAAGGTTATATATAACTTAGAAATTATAGACTTAGAATTTGTGGTCATTACTTTACTTCCTTTTCCTTGTTTGGATGTGGACCTAGAGTGGGATCACTTATTCAAAGGTCTATCGTATCTTGTTATATGTAATTAGTATGCACTATGTCATTATAGAAGTAACTAATAAGGATCACCCCTATAAGTAATTGATAATAGAATTAGACGCATAGTACTTATCTCCTCCACTCCTATTCTCGCAAATACAGCATAGCAAAATCCTACTTGCCGGACGACCCTTACTTTCCTAATCCGAACTCGAGGAATGGTGAATGGTTATGAGAAGAATCAGAGGCGGAACCGGAGGTAATAGATCCTCCATGCATAGCAAGGGTTCCATGAACTGTTTCGACTATATCGAACCTATGACCCGTTGGGCAATCGTGATCGAGGGTTGAATGTCGACAATAATGACAACAACCACCATGTGGAGACCAACGAGGGTGCTATGACCTCAACCAAGGGGAACTGACGGACAAAGCCCTCCCGGTGAAGACCCGACGGATCGCGATCATCGGGGATTAATACAGGAAGACTACAATCCGAGTTCAGAAAACTGCGCGCTACTACAGACCCTACCATCTCGTGTACCCGTAACTCAGAATTAGACTACTATTCCTGAGACCAACTCTCTTTTTAGGACTTTATTGCCGCTCGTGAAGAGGAAAGAGGGTGACAGGGTAGACACACGGCATTCAAAGGAAGGATGATTGCAGCCAAGCATCGAGTAGCAAAGCTACAAAAATGCATCGACCTAGCCTCAGACATCACAAGGGATGAATCGTCGTGAGTAGAGTTCATACCGCTCACCAGACCTGGTAAATTAGGTTATGAGTATGCGTTGGTACTACTCTATTATAAGTAAAAGCACAACACTGCAAATTAAGTGGTCATACTAATCGAGAGATCTAGTTACTATCAAAACCCGTCCATGCACAAACGTGAGGTAGACCTACAGCGAGGTCAAAATTTTCACTGAAACCATGATTTCTAGAGTCATATTAACAAGATGGGCTTAGGATGTACCTATCCGACTCGAATGTCTATTTAGCCTTAATTATATAACTAAGCATACATCAATAGGTCATGACAAGGACCTAGCTTGGGTCAAGTGTAAGGTTTCACTTGGATATAGAACTACTAAAATACATGAGTTTATTATACAAAGAATCTTGTTATAAATTGTTTTCAGAACACCCTAAACAACCGAACTTTGATACAAATCGATATGAGATAAACTTAGTTAGAAAACTCGCGACATATAGCTATTCTAAAAACTCATTGTCGTCTCACCTTTAAACATTTGTTGAGAAGTTTCTTCTTCATAGACCTATGGAGTGCGAACGTTCCAGCACTAATGCACTGGATCCTATTAAAATTCCTCAACCAAGTGTGTTCGGACAAACATGATTCTAAGAGGAGTAAAGCTTAATGTCCGTATGAAACCTACTCCTACCTACTGTAATAACTCCATCTCGGGAGCATTAGCAGAAACACTAAGAATAGTACAGTAATGTGCAAAAATTTATATGCGTAAATATAAATTGTAAGGATGCACTTAAGACAATCATTTCCACTAACGAAGTCGTTTTTCATCATGAAACAGAGCTATGTCTTCACCAAGAGGCAACAAACCAACTAGCAAGGCACCAACACTGCAAATAGACGCTGCTACTTTTCAGGCTGCAGTCACGACAGCCGTGGCAGCCGTCATGGCGCAATTCAATACTAACAACGTCAGCAGGGGTGGAAGCGGTACTAACAATACAAATTGTGGTAACAATCAGGGACACCAATGGGTACCTACCAACGAAAATACCTCAGGCCACGAACCTACGAACAAGAAGAGAAAGTTTTGGAACATGAAAGAGCGCCACCAATCTTAAGGATACATTAAAATACAACAACCTAGGGTCGCCCCTACCATTATAACAGCAGTCATGACACATGCCTCGACACTAGCCATGGGGTCTGCCACCCAAATGCCGGCTAGACCATATGAAGGATCACTCCCAAAGTGCAACCAATGTGGCTTTCATCACTATGGGGCTTGCCGGGAGTTATACTGTAAAAACTGCAACAGGAAAGGGAATACCGTCCGTTTCTGTAGGGCCCCGACCCATCACCTCCCTTCAATCACCTACACCAAGGTAGGCCCAGTATGCTACCTATGCGGTGAAACGGGACACTTCAAAAGAGAATGTCCAACTGAGAAGAGTGACGAAGGGACAGGAGGAGTGTGATGAACACATCAACAGGAGCAGCAAGGGAACCATGTTAGGACTTTTGTAATGTTCCCAACGACAAAACGTTTAAATACTATATGTTTGTAATGAATTTGTTACGCTTACTAAAGTAACCTTCCTTCTAAAAAGTAGCTAAAATATTCTCTCTCATACAAATCAAACCAAAGACATTCATATATGACCTTAGGATCATTACATGTAAGTTGTGATGACCTTGTCCATACATCGGGGTTAATTTAAATCAAAATACTAAAGTATTGAAACAAATAATTCCATCCTGACTCCGATTCCATGTCTAGTATTAGGGGTTGAGTGGGGTCACCCACTCGACGATTTCACGATATCAATTTACATACGACGATCATATACCGCTCGATCGTAAGGAGACCTGTCAGGAATCATGATATCAAGTATCATTACTGGCTATCGAAAACACACCCACTACCAGTGCTAGACACTGTGGTATGAATCATCTACAATAATCATAACATCAAACAAAACAGAACACACAGAAAAGAAATACAGGACATTCTATCACTCTAGTGATCTCTTCTTTCGAATACAACTTATCTCATGTTATCTAAAAAGATATTGTTGTCGTTATCCAATTTTGATTGATATAGCCCTCATCTTCCCGATTAAACGACTACAAAAGGGCCCTTTGCTTAACCCCCCGAATATCGAAACTATCGTCTCTCATAAACATCCAGCACGGACCTTTGGGTCATCTCTCGCTGTGGAACTCCAAAACACGCACCAGAGGAGTGTTATACTTCCCGAAGCCCTATCACATGTATATACAGGAGACCTTCGGGAATATCGCGCATGTAGCAGACAAGGCTCAGGAACGGGAGCTTGGGATGGATACAACCAGGTGCGAGTCCTGCCATGAACTTCCGGCCAAGATTGCTCAAAAGGACGAGTGAATGTCCTACCATCCGAAAAGGCCTAGTCGCGTAAACCAAACCCACATGCTTCCTACCGAGCTACAAGAGCTGTCAGGTCAAACCTGTCGAACTACTCAACAATGAAATTGAAGAACCAAGCTTCTCACCCTGGAAAACTCTGGTCTTATTCGTCAAATAGAAAAGCAAATTGCTCATAATTCCATCGATTTCAGAGGCCCCGAAAATATCTCCAATAGAAACCTTTACTATCTGCCTCGCATAGACGAATAGGCCGACCAACCGCAAGGAACGAGGTACCCTTCAGGAATTGGACCTGAGATCTGAATATCACCAGTCACGAGTACTGAAGAAGGATGTTCGAGAACAATCCTCCAATTTCGATGCGGACGCTGAAAGTTCGTAGTGATAACCCTCGGATAGGACCAAACCCACTCGTAGGATTCATGAACGTAATAAATAGGATATGCCATTCTTGCTAGGATCAGTTCATCATCGTCATTACAAATAACTTACTTATCTACCCTCGTAGTAAGAAGGAAACCAAGGAGAGCAGCTACAACAAACCACGGAAGCAATACGATCAGAGAAGTATTATCCGAAGTTCTCTAGATACGAGTTTTGGAATTGAGGAGTCCAATTCTCAAGACACATCATTATCAAGGTGGAAATTCATAAGGACCCTTTCAATTGATCAAAACCGTTGAGAAACAGTTAGCACCGAAGGCGTTAACAGGAATACGCCAAAATTTTGGGTCTCGCTGACCTACCATCTTAGTTCTTTTGGAACTTTTCGTAAAATACGGACCCTCTCCCAACTTTGACCCTAAAGGGAGCAACCCTTAACAGGAAGAGAAGCAAGAGGGAGAAACCTTTAGAACTCCAGTATAACATACCAAATCCCTCTGGAAACACTCACTCTGGAAAGGCTTAGTACGCTTCAGAAAACATGGAAAACCAATACCCCATATAATTATGCCTTTCGAGATTTTGTCAGAATCAGCCCTATAACTCGCTACTTCAATCTACTCCTACGAGCTTGGTAAAGTACATTCTACACGACACGTCCCGAACTTACGGAAGTATCTATCCGACGAGACTCTTGCAATTCCCCTCGATGAGATCGAGTTCCACAAAAGCCTCAACTTCGTGGAAGAACCATAGTGACCATGGACCGAGAGGTCAAGCGGACGAAACAACGCCACTTCCCATTAGTGAAAGTTCGTTGGAATACTAACCAAGGACCTAGAGTCACATGGGAGCGCGAGAGTCAGTCGATTAGGAAGTATCCTCACTTCTTGGCTCGATTGTTCATGCCTACTCCTTGCTTAAATTCAAATTTCAGGACGAAATTCCCTCTAACGGGGCGATGATGTGACAACCGTCAATTTCTGGTCAATTCAAAGTCAAATAAAGTCAATAGGTCAAACCGGTCAACTCAGCTAACCCTTGCGTTTTAGGGCTTACGTTATGTATTCACTAAACAACTCCCTATTCTAATGAGAGATCATAAATCATAAAGTGCGAACATCTAGATCTCCTTAACCTAAAACTGTGGTACGTGGAGAGCCATATCGATAAAACAATGTTGCATACTCATCGGGAGTGTGTAAGATCCTTAAACAAGGCTTAACAGGGTTTACGAACCTTGCATTGCGAAGCCGGACACTCACAAATGCCACACATGAAACCTCTCTCAATCGTTTTCCCTCTATCTCTTCTTATTAAGAATCTCTCCCAAATATCTCTTTGTATGAGAAATCTCTCCAAGTATGTGAAATCTCTCCCAAATATCTCTTTTTATGAGAAACCTCTCTAAGAATGTCAAATCTCTCCCAAATCTCTCCTAGTATGTGAAATCTCTCCCAAATATCTCTTTGTATGAGAAACCTCTCCAAGTATGTGAAATCTCTCCCAAATATCTCTTTGTATGAGAAATCTCTCAAAGTATGTGAAATCTCTCCCAAATCTCTCTCAAAAGTTTCCGTAACCTTTTGAAGTCATTTGGGTCATTCCGACCCTTAACCGGGTCAAAAACGGCTTAAAACGGGGTAAAAACGAGTAAAATAGGCTTAAGGACCCGAAACCCTCTTATAAGAGGCGAAACCTCTTAGAACCGAAGGTCCCTATAGGGATCGAACCTGCTAAGAATCGAAACCAAGAGGACCGAATCTAGGAGACCCGAACCCGAAGGTCCTCTCAGGGCCGAACCTCGCCCAGGAGGAACCGAACCCGAGCCCAGGAGGAACCGAACCTGAGCCAAGGAGGAACCGAACCCGAGCCCAGGAGGAACCGAACCCGAGCCTAGGAAGAACCGAATGCGAAGGCTACTATTCATTCGGCTCATTTCGGGTCTGACCACCTTCGCCCCTTATCGTCGGACCGAACCCTCCCTTCGCTTCCTCGCCTCCTCTCGCTTCCTCGCCCCCCCCCCCCCTTCGTTTCCCTCTGTTTTGCTTCATTCCGGATTCGGCCATAGCAAGGACCGAACCTCGGCCTAGGACCGAGAGGTCTCGCTGGGAACCCATTTTCTCCCGGTTTTCGCGTAGTTTTGCATTTAAGACCCGTTTTTAATTATTTTAACGCGGGATTTTCACCCAAAATCATATTTTAACATAATAAACCCTAAATATTCACAATTTAATCATATTTTCATAGAAATCTTTATTTAAATAATAAAAGCAAGTGGGTAAAGTACAAAGAGGTGGAGTGTTGACTTTGCTTTACCTTATGACACAAGCAACCACTCCCACACCCACTCTATGACCAGCCACACCTCCCCACCTTACCTAGGTCACATCAATGTCCCTTACACTCAATTTCCACTCATTCCCACGTTTTTAGAACTGGAACAAAACACCCTCTCTCCTCATTTCTCTCATTTGTTCTCATTTCACTAAGTATCAAACACCACTTTTCTCTCAAACTTTTTCTCCACCAAATTCGAGATTCAAGGCTGATTTTCAAGTGTTCTTCCACATTTGGTAAGAAAAATTCATTCTTCTTATGAATATCTCACTTATTTCCACTCAAATCATGGATATCTTACACAAACTCCATCATAATTGTGTTAGAGCTTCGAATCTTCAAGTGATTCTTCAAGTGTTCTTGGGTTGAACACTTCTCTTCTTCAACACTTATCTACTGAAATCACTCACGGTGAGTTCATACCCCTACATTTTCATGTTTTCTCAAGTTTTTAGGGGGGAGGGGAATACAAGTTAAAACACCAAGAACATAACTAAACTTTTCTAACAGCCTTCATCAGAAAAGTTCAACTCCATTCACGGACTGTTTTGGGCAACTCAAACATTTTTGTTTTCAAAACTGTATAAGGTGTAAATAGTTCAAGTTCTTAGCTTTATAATGACTACTTGCACATCTCCATACGATTTTTCTACAATTTATGGCGATTTTTACAAAACTGTCTATCATTTCAAACAACAATCCGGACCAGTCTGTGATTTTGGACTTATTCACCCAAGGTGGAGATCATTAAAAATCGTGATAAAAATTATGAGTAAACTAGACACATTTTGTGAACTCTCAGAATATACGGATCTAGTTTTCGACTTCGTATGATTTTTTCTATGATTTTTCCAAAACAGTGCAGAATGGCTAAAGTTAGCCAACAGCATATAAATATCATAACACTTTGTATTATGTTGAGCAAAGTGTATAATCATAAGTTCTAATTATAGAATGTGTTTATTTGTTAGTTTATCATCATGAACTGAAACTAAGTCATTCATAATAAATATTATACATTCATTTTAGAACACGTGTAATAAACTATAAAAAGTATAGTTTAATGGATTCATAACATTAATGCATTTCCACAAAAGAGTTCTTACATATTACAAACATTTTAGATAAACTATAATAGGTATAGTTTATGATCATTGACATTCACACACATTTCACGTAAACTTGTTAACCTATATTGTGAGACATTCTCTCCCCGTACGTCCGAGTGCGGGATATAATTCCTGGTAGTTATAATCAGAATCTCCTGGAGGGAGAACGTGATACTTGTATATAGATCTATATTGGGTTTGACACCCCACACCTTGCTGCTAGCTACAGTGGGACCTGCAGGTCTACGGGAGACAAATGTGATTTCAGTTTTCGCGATGCCTGAGAAACGTCGTGGCAGGTTCATATAGTCATAGTATGATTATAGCGACTCACATAGGGATATAACAATCCATAAAGTTTACGGGATTTTATTTATAAAACCTAAATGGGTTTTATGTCGATTTAAAATCACTTTTTATCTCAATGAGTACAAATATTACTGTACACTTTTGGTTTTGGTAGTTATGACTACACATCATTTGAAACCACATTTATACCTTTAAGTATGGTCAATACTTGTTATTTCTCGGTCCTCAGATTTAGGACTACATATACATAAAGTATTAACAAACATGAGAACATATGGAAATTTCATTTAATTCAAACGCGTCAATGTCCATTTAAACACATAACATTTTCTATTAGTAAGAAAGGTTACTTATACATTTTGGTCTTTGGTCATAAGACTACATTACACAGATTTTAAAGAAAATATCGGATTATCTGGATACATATTCTAACGCTTTTACAAGGAAAACGGTTTACTTTTCTAACGAAATCTCTTATGAACTCACCAACCTTTGTGTTGACACTTTTCAAAACTACTTGTATTCTCAGGAATTCAGTGAAAACAGGAAATCAACAACGTTTTGAGGATGGGACGATAAATCGTCAAACAGTTCATTTTGTATCATAATGTAATTGATGTGAATCATGTAAACATGTGCTTTGATGTAACATTTTCAATTATATTTGTGATGGTTGTATTTACTTTGAGCACTATTATACTCATTGTTGTGATACTCTACATGAAGTCCTCCACCCCCGGACGTTTCCGCCATCCTTGGTTTGGGGGTGTGACAAAAACAGATAAAAACCAATTTAAATATTTGCTTATTTTAGATTAATTTTGGTAGTTAAATTAGTTAATTAAATCCATTCCCTGTAATCAACATCCGACTTACCTAAACTATTCTATAATTCGACTAGGTACACTACATAGGTGCATTTAAGCTTGTTAAGTTCGTTATGTTATAAATTTAAAACTAGTAGGTACTTTTTTGCACATCAATTCTAGACATAGCTTGTGGGCTTGGGAGCAATCCAAAAATGAGTTGAGGGCCCGAATGGCATGCCAAAATCATATTGTGGGCTTGGGGGTAATCCAGACCTATACTGAGGACCTTGTAGGGGTATTCCAGACATAGGCTGGGGACCCAATATATACTGTTATATGTATGTGTGTGATTGGTACTTTGGGGGAAGCCACTAAGCTTTAACTTAAATTTTTTTTTTTATTGTTTCAGGTACTTCATAGGATCGTGGGAATTCGAAGGCATGATTGTGCACAACATCCTGTTTTATGTCATTGGGTCTTGGGAAAACTCTGATTATGAAATAATGGTTTTGAAACAATGACACTTTTTGTAGACAATGTTGATTAATGGTTGGTTTTGAAAATTTTAAATGTATTTTGATTTTTATTTGGTGTGTTACACACAAAATCATCCATGCCCTAACATAATCGTTAGTGAGTTTCACTCCACCTCCATGATTACAACCCTCTCACATGGCTTCAATCATTGGCGACTTCACTCTGCCTCTGCCTACCAAGTACCAACATCACTAATTCACAAGTTTCAATCATTGATCTCCGCCTAACTTCTATCATCAGATTTCTTGAAACCATTGTCTCCGTACAAGCATCAATCATCTTGCTGAATCAAACCAAAAACAATCCTAAAACTCTCCAAATTCATGGTGGTGGCAGAAAGAGTGAACTCCGGTGACCTTCAAGATTTTATCATAACTAAAATATGATGAATTGATCAAAATTCAAGACTATTTACATGTCACATTTTTATTCAAAAATAACATTAAAGATTAGAAACCCTTATTCAAGATTACTTAAATATCACATCTTTGATTTAAACCAGTGAAGAAGAAACTACAGGGTTACCAATAATATGTTTTGTTTTGATGGAAACTTCAATCTCTTTTATACAAGTATAACTCTAGGTCTTACATCCGATTAATGGAAACTCCAATATTTTTAACTTCTATTCTTTTACTCTTTTTCAAAAAATTTCCTCATACTTTTCAAGATTGACCACTAAAAAGATTATGAAGAAATTAAGGGGAAAAGGTTGGAAGTAAGATGAGAAGTGTGTGTAAGTAGTTGAATTGAATACTAAATAATTTTAAATCGATGAGTAAATTGGAGAAGAGAGTAGATGAAACGTAAAGAAAGGAGTAGATGTGGGGTAGGTGTTTTTTTTGGTAAATTGCATTTAAACATAAATAAAGGTAAAATAAATAAAAAGGATAAAAGGGTCTTTGTACATGGACCATGACCAACTATGTAAGTTTTAGAAACCATAAGGATTATATTCGTCAAAATAAAATTAACATGGACTAAATTTGTAACATTTGATAAACCACAAGGACAATTTATGTATTTTTGTCTACATTTAATGTGTATCTGTGTAGGATGTATAAAGCAAAATAAATGATAACCAACAAATTGTGTTAGACGGGTCGATATGGGGTCGTTGTGCCTCGTTATGGTCTATGTGGCAAGGCTTTAATGTCGTTACCACAATGGGAACACCGCCCCCCTTCTCGTTATGTGGCCATTTGTTGGCGTTTTAACGAACGATAATGCACATTTTTTTTCCTCCATTTGACCGTTTTTCAACGGTAACATTTAAAAAAAGAAACTTATTTACCTATAAATTCATGCTATTATCTATAAATTTAATCACCACTTTTCTCTCTATTCCATATACTTTCAATACATTTCGAAAAAAATAAATATGTTTGATGATAATGATGATGATGATATGTTCATCTCTATGATGTGCGAGTATTGCATGAACGTCCTACTACAACCAAATCCAGCTTCTCTATTAATCAGACGTGCGATATTAAACAAAGATCGCAAAGAGTGGCACAAACGTCTAATTCACGATTATTTTGTGGATAATTGTATCTACTAACCACGCGATTTCAACAGAAGTTTTTGTTTGCAGCAAAATGTTTTTGTTTGAATAGCCAACGCATTGGAAAGCAGGTATTGTTTCTTTCAAATATAGCTTTTACATTATTTAAATACATTGTTTCTTTCAAATATAGTTTTTATAGATTAAATATACGTTTATGTATGGATTTTTCCAAATGAAATATTATGCTAGAGGTAAGCGAGGATTCACATTGTTACAAAAATGTGTTGCTGCAATTAAGCTTATGGCAATGGGAGAGTCGCCTGATTCGATTGATGATTATATGAGAATGTCAGAGAGAACTCCAAGAGAAAGTTTATATATATTGGCGAGGGGTGTTGTCAAAACCTTCAATGATGTTTATTTGCGTAAACATTCGTTAAATGATATACAACAACTATATGTGCTGTATGAAGAAAAACATGGTTTTCCGGGTATGATTGGAAGCATTGATTGCACACACTAGAACTGGAGAAATTATCTCGTGACGTGGAAAGACCAGTACGCAAGTGGTCATTATGGAACACCTTCGTTAGTATTAGAGGCTGTTGCGTCTCAAGATTTATGGATTCGACATGCATTTTTCGGGGTTGCAGGTTCGAACAACGTCGTGAACATTTTTGATCAGTTACCAATATTCGACAATATTTTGTCAGGAAAGGCACCAAATGCTCTTTTCACAGTGAATGGAAATGATTATAAGTTTGGGTATTACCTTACGGATTGAATATATCCAACATATTACACATTCATGAAGATATTTCGACACCCAGTAACACCAAGACACAAAAGTTTCAAGAGAAAACAAGGAGCACGTTAGGATGTGGAACGTGTTTCAGGAGTTCTAAAGTCGAAATGGCATATAGTTGAACATGCAGCACGACCATATCACTTATACGTTCTATAAGATTTTATGTATGCATGTATCATAATACATAACACGGTGGTTGAAGATAAAGGACGAAACATTACAGAGTATTCGACTTTGGAGCCCAGACACATGCAATTTCAACTCGGGACAACGGAATATTTACATAGTGTCGTAGATATTCAAGACGCACGAAAACGCAGACAACTTCGAAAAGATTTGGTTGATTTTATCTACGATGGAAATGAAGATGTATAAATTAGGGACAAAATGTAATTTTTTTCAAATGTAATTTTTTTGTAATGTTTTTAAAATGTTATGTTTAATTAAAAATAGATTTTATTTAAATAACATGTTTAATTAATTTTGTTTAAAAAATAAAAATTAAATTAAAAAAAGAAAAAAAAAAGAAAAAAGAAATAATAACACAGAATGTTATAACTAGTTGCTCATTTATTCTATATTTATTGTATTTGGTGTTATACACTGAGATAACAACATTTGAATGTGCCTACACCTATTGGTCTTAAAGTTGCAAATTAAAAAATATAATTTGTATCAATATCTAACCTAATAAATGAAAATAATTTATGTCATAGGTATGTTCTCCATTTATTTATCACATGTAATTTTCTTAGATATTAAGGATTTTTTATTTTCCACATGTCATTTTCTGTTTTTTTTTTCATATTTCTTAAATTAAAAATTTAGGAACTTAATACATAGTTTATATATAGTTTATATATGTAAGGTAATTAATTATATTAAACTCTAAGAATAATTGTTATACAAACTTTAATTTCCTTCTTTTTTTTAATTCCATGCTAATATGCATATGTTAGTCACTAAGTTCTATTAACAATTCCAAAATTATATAATATTAAAGGAAATGATTTCACATTATAATATTAAAGGAAATGATTTCACATTATACAAATTTCAATATTTCTGGTATTGTAAAAAATATATAACTTTACAATTTTTTATATTAATTTTTTTTAAACCCCATGTAATACATACTTCCTACGCCTAGTAAAAAGTATATAACAAAATATCTAATCAATAAACCATACAACTTTTCATCCTAAGATACATAAAAAAAAATGATATTTTCCTATAGAATCTGTTTTGTTCTTTATCATTCGAGAAAAATAATCTTGTTTATTAAGAATTCAAAAGGGAAATCACGTTTGTGGCCACAGAAACTCACAAGTGTACAAAGACAACACAAATTTCTTATCCTCACATCTGCCATTGCCATTGGCTTTCTAATTTCCTCCATCCAATTCACAAATATCCATTCCCTTCAACATCGCATTTCTTCTTCACTCATAGTATATCTTCCCTTTCTCTTATCCCTCTTCACTCTTCATTTTGTTCGATCACCATGGCTTCTGCAGTAAGTGCCATAGTCTCCCTCCCATCTTCTAAATCCGCTGCCATTTCACCAAGAACATCCCTCATCACCCAAGAACGAGTCTCCTTCACAAAGGTATCTTAATTTCACTCTCTTCTTCTACATTCCATCTTGGTTTTTCATATTCTATGTTAAAGTTCTAGTTTTTATACTTTCTCTGAAAATGGGTTTTTGTCTTTCTTCATGTTTAGGTGCCATATTACAAGAATGCGTCATCAAATGTTAAGTCGCTATCAATTAGAGCTCAAGTTACGACAGAAGCTCCTGCTAAAGTAGAGAAAATTTCAAAGAAACAAGAAGAAGGTGTAGTTACAAATAAATATCGCCCAAAGGAACCTTACGTTGGTAGGTGTCTTCTCAACACCAAGATCACCGGCGACGATGCTCCTGGTGAAACTTGGCACATGGTGTTCACCACCGAAGGTATGATCGATCCAAATTTGAAATGGGTTATCATCAAACTTTCTTGATCAATACAAAAAGATTATCTTTTAGTAGTTAAAGATTCAAACTTTATATAATATGTTCTTATATTCTTGGAGTGAAATCAAGATTGGTTTATTGTTCGATTTGATTAGGTGAGATCCCATATAAAGAAGGACAATCCATTGGTGTAATTCCCGATGGAATTGACCCCAAGAATGGAAAGCCACACAAATTGAGATTGTATTCCATTGCGAGTAGTGCTCTTGGTGACTTCGGAGACTCCAAAACTGTAAGCATATCTACAAAATTCCATTCTTTTTGAAACCGATTTGAAGCATATTGGTGCATCAAGATCATCTCTCATGTTTACCTTTTCAAATCAAACAATAAAAGCTTCAAACACGTATTTTTCCAATTTAATAACATGTCAACTTGGTTAATTTGGAAATTACGAGTGAAACTCGATATAACAAAAAGGTCAAAATGGTTAATATGCAAAAAAATACAGAAACTTTTGTTCTTTGATTGGAAAAATGAAGGGATTCGACGTTAAACCACAAAACTTCGGAAAATATAATGATTGTTTTTGTAATTTGTGGTATTTCGTAGTGTAAAAACATAAGAAAAAGAAAATTACGATAGTTCATATGTATTCAAATAAAGACTCATGTGCGCATGTATATCAATCTTGTGAACTTCATGTTTTGTGTAGGTTTCATTGTGTGTAAAAAGACTAGTCTACACCAATGACGCAGGGGAAGAAGTTAAAGGAGTTTGCTCTAACTTCTTATGTGAGAATAAATCTTTAACTTTTTCTTACTAAACTTTATTCTATCTTTTTTTTTCTAAGATGAACAATATTTGATTAACAACAAATCAGGCGACTTGAAGCCTGGAGCAGAAGTACAAATAACAGGTCCAGTTGGAAAAGAAATGCTTATGCCAAAGGATCCTAATGCAACTGTTATAATGGTAGTTTTTGTTTTTCCAATCCTCAATAAGACTTTTCTTTATTCTATTAAAAAAACGTAACATTTAATGATACTTTTCGAATTCAGCTTGCAACAGGAACTGGTATTGCTCCATTTCGATCATTTATGTGGAAAATGTTCTTTGAGAAACACGAAGACTATAAAGTAAAAACTTATCACCTCTCATCACATTGACTAGTAATTATAAATAATTTGACAAAATAAAGTTTTAAACTTGATTCATAATTGCAGTTTAATGGATTGGCATGGCTCTTTTTGGGAGTTCCCACGAGTAGCTCATTGCTATATAAAGAGGTAAAAAACTTGTCATCATTCATTCATCTTTCAAAAACAAGATTGAAAAATCGGATGATTGAGAAAAACGACTCCAAACTTGACCACGTGTTTCTAAAATCTTTTAGGAGTTTGAGAAAATGAAGGAGATGAAACCAGATAACCTAAGAGTTGACTTTGCTGTGAGTAGAGAGCAAACTAATGAGAAAGGTGAAAAGATGTACATTCAAACAAGAATGGCTCAATATGATAGAGAGTTATGGGAGTTACTCAAGAAAGACAACACCTTTGTGTATATGTGTGGGCTTAAGGGTATGGAGAAGGGTATTGATGACATTATGGGTACATTGGCCGCTGAAGATGGTAAATTACCGAAATACCCTCGTTGAATATGTTTTCTTTGTTTCTTGTAATTCATTTTTTTGTGTTTTTTGGTAGGGATTGATTGGGTAACATACAAGAAGCAGTTGAAAAAGGAAGGACAATGGAATGTGGAAGTGTATTAAGTGGTTTTGTTCCTTTTTGTACAAATACAGCCCTCTCTTTGTAGATAGGTAACATTTCGTTTTTGTAATCTGCATATTTGACGACTTCTATTTTTTTTTTTGGTCATATAATTTTATTATAAACCAAGTCTATATTGTCAAGGGATTCCCACCCAAATTTTAGTTTATATTTTTGAGGGCATGGGTTATGAAAGTATAATGCAAGTATGGGAATAACGAATAAGATTCTTGTTATGTTGTGTGTAGCTGTTTTCTTGCCAACTTTTTTCAAATTTATGACTCCATGTGATATGTTTGCAAATGGGAAAAGGATAAAAAGAAATTGAGACATATGATATTGGCTTATATGGTTTCCTTCGTCTAGCTTTGGATGCTTATTTCAAGTGCCTAGAAAGCAACAAGTACAGAAGGATATGGAAGTAATGATGGCGTTATGTGAGAGCATTTGACTTCACCAACGAAAAAAGTGTACTAATGATAACAAATGGTTCTTCATTTGCCACAGTTTGTATGTTATGGTGCATGTGTTTTTAATTCCATTTGTATCCAAGGTCATTCTCTTATATTATATTCAAGATAGGGTCAATCGTTCGAGCCTTCTCTTCCATTTTTGAGCCTTTATGTTGTTCTGCGTACTTTTGATTGTTATTATGGATATGTGTGGCCGGTATCAAGGATGATAGTTGTCATAGAGTTGAAAATAATCTAGGATTAGTAAAGTTTTGAAACAACTAGTAAAGTTGAATTTTTATGGTCAGTAGTTAATAATTATAAACAATATGTTTGGAAATTATACGGTTAAAGCACTTCTTCTAGAGGGCTTATCGTTACGGTTACAATTTTAAAGGATCGCAACTCCATTAAATATTAACCGGATCGCAAAAATCTAGATTTATAGATTTACATGTATCCTGATTAAAAAAATCTTGTTTTCTTTTCTCAACATTCCCCACATGAATAGAAATAGGGTGAAATGCGTAGAAGTTTTGATGAATTATCATTGGTTGAATCTAGCATAGAATATATAGGTATTATCTTTTCTTATTTTTTGTAAATAATATTGAGTCTCTTAGATATCAATAGACGTGATATCTTTAAACTAATGTAATTGTTAGAGATTTTAGTGTTTATCAATATTTTTTGGTGCAATTGTTATTAATAATGAGATATATCGAGCTTCATTTACTAACCGAGCTTGGAGTGTGCAGAGTGCACACTCAATGTGATAATTGTGAACTCAGAAATACGGAGGTCTGGGGTCAGCGTCCCTGTGTGCAAGGTTCCAAGGGGTTGCAACCCATTGGCGGGGTCTAGAGACAGCGCCCCTAGCGAGGTCCAAAGGGCAGAGCCCCTGGCGGTGGTAACTACCACCAATTACTTTCCCCTCTTATATATGAACATACTACATTCGAAAAAACAAATTACGTACAAAACTTACTCTAAGAAATCATAATTATGGTTCTCTTTATCTCCAAAGAACACAAAACAACAAGGTATATTTTTCTGTGTTTCAAATTTAGAAGTTGCCTGATTTCCAAGTTGCATCTCTTGGATTATCCTAAATCAGATTTCGTGATACCTCAGGCATAAGGGTCGAAATCAAAGATTTTAGAAAGTGATTGCAATCACGATCTCAGAAATTATCCAAGTTAATTGTATAAGAACATACCAATGACAGAATCTGTTAAAGACATGACTTTTAAATTTGAGAAGTTGGATAAGTTTGAAAGCACTGATTTTCATCGTTGGCAAAAGAAGATGCATTTCCTTCTCGCTATCCTAAAAGTGGTTCATGTTTTAAGCACTCCTGCATCAGAACCAATGGAGGATGAAACTCTTGAACATACCAATATATATATATATATATATATATATATATATATATATATATATATATATATATATATATATATATATATATGGAAAAATGATAACTACATCTGTTGTGGGCACATTTTAAATGGTATGTCTGACTCTCTCTTTGACATTTATCAAAATCTAGAATTTGTAGAAGGTCTATGAGATACCTTAAATCCAAATACATGGCATAGGATGCATCAAGTAAGAAATTCCTTGTCAATAATTTTAACAATTACAAGATGTTGGATTCAAGGCCTGTCATGGAACATTACAATGAACTCATGAAGAATTTGGGAAATTTGAACAACACAATATGCAAATTAATTAATCCTTTTCCTTCTCAAGTGTTATTGATAAATTTCCCCCATCCTGGAAAGACTTTAAACACACACTGAAACACCAAAAAAAAAACAATTGTCTCTAGTACAACTTGATAGTCCCTTGAGAATTGGAGAGGGTCTTCAGGCTCAAGAAAGTGGCAAGGGAAAAGAAAAGGAAGTTCCTGGATCTTCAGTGAACATGGTGGAAGATGACAAACATCATAAAAATAACAAAGGAAAAAAGGAAGAAGAAAGATGACCATCATAAAGGTTCAAACAAGAAAGCAAAACTTGTATGTTGGAATTGTAACAAACTTGGTCACATTAAACGAGATTGTTGTTTGAAGAAGAACAAGAATGGTACAAGCACTTATGGACAAGGATCTAATGATCAAGGTCCAAAACCATAAGGATAGAATTTGATTTCTGAAATTACTACTACTACTGTTATATATATCATCTAACACTTAAACATGAATCATTCTATGTTCAAGATGATGATCATGCATGGTGGATAGATTCGTGGGCGACATCTTATATGTGTAAAGATCGCTCTTGGTTCAAGGATTATGAAGTAGTTAATGATGGATCGGTGTTGTACATGGGAGTCCATAATAAAGAACCTATTGTGGGCCGTGGTTATATTTGTTTATCTTTTAGTTTTGAAAAAACTCTTCTTCTTAAGAATGTTATTCATGTTCCTAAGATTATAAAGAACTTAGTTTCTAGTGTTTTAATTAATAGATGTGGATATAAACAAGTCTATGAATCTGATAAGTATGTATTAACTAAGTGTGGTATATTTGTTGGGTTTGGATATTATTGTAATGGAATATTTAGGGTGAATGTAAATAATAATAAAGTTACAGATTCTATATACATGACTTGTTCTAGTATTGATGATTCTTCTTTTTTGCATGCTCATTTAGGACATGTACCTTATAAAAGAATTCTTGAAATGTCTTAAAATGGATTAATACCATCTTTTTATGTTAACATAGAAAAATATAAAAATTGTATGTTAACTAAAATAACCAGACAACATTTTCCTAATGTTAAAAGGAATTAGGTTTTTCTTGAATTGTTTCATAGTGATCTATGTGATTTGATCTCAACTCCATCCTTAGGAAATAAGAAATACATAGTTACTTTTATAGATGATTATTCTCGATTTTTCTATGTATACTGTTACATTCCAAGGATGAAGCCCTTGATAAATTCAAAATTTATAAAAATTTAAAACAAAATGATTTAATCAAAAGACTTCACACTAATCGTGGTGGAGAGTATTTGTAACACCCCAAAAATCAAAATAAAATTTTCATTTTTAAAACCCAACCAAAAACCATAATTGTTTACAAAACATTGTTCCCAAAAGTAATAATCACAAATCAGAGTATCCTAAAATCAAATATCATAAACTCAGAAGGATGTGTGTGATCATGCATTTGCTTTCCCCCGATCATCTAAAGTACTTGAACATAAAATTTAAACTATAAGTCAAAGCTTATTGAGTTCCCCCAAAATACCACACACAACTAATACAAATAACATCATGCATATATGAGCCTTCAGCTTGACTAGACCGCCTTGTAGGCCTTCAACCTATCTGGACCACTCTCCTAGCCTTCAGCCAAATTAGACCACCTCGCAAGCCTACAGTTTATCCGGTCCCCCCCCCCCAAGTATCTTGGCCTTCAACACAAACCAGGACCTCTTTAACCCAATAAACCATAACATGTTGACATATATAATAACAATAAATAACCAACAAGTATAGGTAATCATATAGATCTACCAATATAATACATGCTCAGTGAATACATGTAATCATACAGATCTACCAGTGTATCATATAACCAACATAACATCAATCCAATATACCAGGATACAAAATCCAATGGACTGGCATTAATGCCTTCGATCCACAAGTACAAAAAGGAATATTCACCTCACAGTCTGAAAAGATAGTTGAATAGATCACATCTCTAGTTGTTGACTCGAAATCTCACATATTCAAAAAAAAAATAACCTAGTCTCAAACTACTGTTCAAAATACCTAAAATGCCCCTAAGTCAAACTTGGTCAAACCCAAGTCAACATTTAAAGTCAGCAAGTCAAAAAGTCAAGGGAAGGTCAAGTTGGATGAGTACACCCTACGTACTCAACTACTACATTGGGCGTAGTCACATGTCATCCAAAACCGCGAGACTCTAACCCAGTACGTGTAGCGTACCCATTGGTACGCCCAATGTACGTGGTCTGAATCAAAACTTCATATTAATAACTTATTCCTTAAAGACCTCTTGTCCAAACTCAGATTTAGAACCCTAACATCATTCTTAGTCATAAAGTTTCCACATTTATGACTTTCCATGGCTAAACAAGGCCTAAAAGATAAAACCATAACTTAATAATCCATTAAGACATCATGACTCTTGGAAAGAAGGGATATAAGGACCAAGATCTCATTTTTATCGTTCTTCATAGCTCCATAATGGACAAAGTTTCCAACTTTATCCATTACGATGATCCAAAAAACCAAGATCTAGTCTTTAAGTCTTAAAGGGACCAAAAATGCATCTTCTTAACTTAATCCATTAAGTCCAAGTCTCCAACCTTCAGATCTGAACCAATATGATGTTTTGATGGATAAAGTTTTCAACTTTATCCATAACAAGGTCACAAACTTTCAAGATCTAAAATTTATGCACTAAAGTGACCAAAAAGTGACAAATATGAAGATTAACAAGATCTATTAAACTAATGAGCAAGTTTGAAGCTCTTTACTTACAATGGTCCAGAAATGTGTAATCTTGTTGGATATATACTTGAATCCTTCTTCCATACACTTTGACACCACCTTGTTCTTCAATATTCCAGCTTCTAATGGAGAAATAAGTTGATAAATGATGCCAAAACTGTAACATATGTTCCGGGTATTAATGGATTGATTAATTTTAGAGGGGGTTTGGTGCATGGACTCAACAAGTTGGGAGTTCAACTCATCGAGTAGGAGCATTTAATCTTGGACACGGATCCGGACTAACTCGGCGAGTTGCGAGGCCTGACTCGACGAGTAGGAGCTATAAAGAGGAAACCCTAATTTTGGGGATTGCAGCATATATAAGGCTCATAGTCTACCCTTGTGGCCTCCCCTAACACCTTATGATCCCAAATAGAATTGTTTGTGGCCATAATCCCCCTTGAGTGAGAGGAAAAGCTTGGTTTAATAAACTTGGAGTGTTGAAAAAGGGATTTAAAAGAAGTATCAAGAAAGGAAGTAGTGGATCCGACATCTACACTGTATTGGTCACCATTTTAAGTTAAGAAGGAGCAGCGTGCAGGACCTATTTAACTTCATCTCACTAGTTCAGTCTTCGAGAGGTGAGTCTTCTCACCATACCATTGGGTCTAAGGCACCAAGGTTGGCCCTTCTTGTAATAGTTGGGATATTCGTTGTGTTGAGTTGTGTGGCATGATTATGTGGTTATATGTGGTAGAGATAGTCGTTATGGCTATGGTAGAGATAACTTTATAGCTAACCGTAAAGATAGCCTTTATGGCTAATGGTAGAGATAGATTTTATATCTAATGGTAGAGATAGCGTTTATGGCTATGGTAGAGATAGTTTTATAGCTAACAGTAGAGATAGCCTTCATGGCTAATGGTAGACATAGCTTTACGGCTGTTATGATATGTGTTATGTGACTTGTGTGTTAGGGTATGCTCTGGGGAACTCACTAAGCGATAGCTTACAGTTTGTGGATTTGTCTGAGGTACATCGGAGCCCAAGGGCAAGGGCAAAGCTTGATGGTGCGGCATGCACTCTCTTGGGCGTTTTTCACTGGACACTCTGATGTTTGGAATAAAAGTTATATTTGACTTATGTTTTGAAAACAATTATGACTGGATTTTTTTAATGACAGAATTGTGTTTGACTATTTAAAAATGAAAATTTTCTTTGTAAAATTTGGGTCGTTACAAAAACTCAAAATAAGTGAGAGGTGGCTAGGGTTTCGAGTTAAAAGCTCAAGAGGGTGGAGGCTCATGATAAGAATGACCCCCAAGGGGTTAGAGTGTAACGACCCAAAATTTTCACAAAAATTAAACTTTTTAAAACAACCCTTTTTCTATAGTAGTGTTTACAAAAACCGTTGTATCCAAAAACATTATTTAAAAATAAGAATCTCTTTCAACATAGTTTTTAAAACATTCACATTATCAGAGTTTTCCAGAAATACCAAAACAAGATTTGCTAAAGTACGTAAAACCATAAACCAAAACTATTAGCATGAAGCTTAGTTGGTTCCCCCAAAGTACCACACCCAACCAGATAGCATATACAAATAACAACATGCATACAGAGCCTTCAATCTGACTGGAACGCCCCATCGGCCTACAGTCAATCCGGTATGCTCACAGAAATGATAGCATCACTGGCACACCGCCTCGGGCCTTCAGCCTAGTTCTCCGGGCCTTCGGCCTGATTGGTACGCCCCACTGGCCTTCAGTCTATCCGGAACGCCCTGGGTCTGTTGGCCTTCAACACAAAGTAGGTCCGCCTCAACCCAACCGCACATAACATGTCAATATATACATAACAATTAAACATATAACCAGTCAACAGACAAACGGGCAGATCTTACAGATCACTAAGCATAACATCATCCTATTACTAGGATACAGATCTAACATATCATAACAACACAATAGCAACATCCTACCTACTAGGATACCGATCTAACATATCATAACAACACAATAGCAACATTCTATCAACCAGGATATCGATCTAACATATCATAACAACACAATAGCAACATCCTATCTACCAGGATACCGATCTAACAAATCATAAAAATATAATAACGTGCATAACATGATATCAATCCAATGGGACTGCATTGGTGCCTTCAAACCGTAAGTACGGTGAGGACAACTCACCTCGAATATCGAAGCTCCCCAAAATAAATCCCTAGTTTCTGCCCTGTCGGCCTCCTCAGCTATTAAAACCAACAACACACCTAATTAGCAATTGGGTTCCAAGCTATAATCTATAATCCTTACTTGGGGTAAAATGACTATTTTACCCCTAACCCAACATGCACCAAAACTGAGGCCCAAAACCAAAAGATCCACAAAGTCCCACTAATGGCCTAATTTTCCAAATTGGGCCTAACCCTATGTGGGCCATATCCTAAGCCTATAATTTTTCCTTATTACAATTCAGATTACTTCAAGCACCCCTTGAAACAAACTTGGTCAAAGACATAAATCAAAAGTCAAAGTCAATGGTCCAAGTTGACCCAACTCGTCGACTTGTCATTCAACTCGTCGAGTTTCTCCATCAACTACTCAGATTAGGAAAAAGCAAGTCAACTCACCGAGTTGACCCACCAACTCGCCGAGTTCCTCTATCAATCTAAAAATGTCGGGGAAAATCGAGCCAACTCGTCGAGTTTATCTAACAAACTCGCCGAGTTTGCCAGAAACCCACCTCTTAACACATTAAGCACTTAATCCATGAGGACATGACTCCAAAACATAGATCTGACTTCCTTGAGCTGGAAAACCATGTAAAGTTTCCAACTTTACGTTCATGCATGTCTAAATGAAGCTCTTAAGCTTGAAATGGACTTAATAGATGACTTAATGCATGCATGACATCAAGATCCTCATAAAGTTTGCACCTCTAAGCTCAAGGTACCAAAGCCAACTTAGATGGGAAGGAACAACTCCTAAAATGACTATACTCCGTCATCATCCCCAAAAAGAGGCTAAAACATAACAAAAACCTAAATAAGGAGATCTAAGCAAATATTAAGCAAGGTTTGAACTATATACCC
Source organism: Lactuca saligna (assembly GCF_052625555.1). NCBI lineage: Eukaryota > Viridiplantae > Streptophyta > Magnoliopsida > Asterales > Asteraceae > Lactuca > Lactuca saligna. The sequence goes on along the minus strand of NC_136419.1, from coordinate 70,659,968 downwards.
AAAATATACTAGAAATGGAGCAGAGAATCAAGATCTGAAAGATCCTACTTGAACTACCACCTTGCACCAAGCTTTTCTTCCCTTCAATGAGCTTCCAACACACCAAAACACACCCACAATGAGCTCACAACACCAAGCTTTTCTTCCCTTCAATGAGGCCACCACCTGGAACTTAAGGTGTTTGTAATGCTCAGTTCCTGGTATGTATTTTAAGTAAGAATTACTCATTTTTGCAAAAGGACTTGACGAGTTAGAGGCCTCAAACTCATCGAGTAGGAATGGAAATTTGGACGCGAGATTTGAATCCTACTCGACGAGTTGAGAGCCTCGACTCGACGAGTAGGGCTGCCAGAATGAAACCCTAATTTTAGGGTTGTGTACCCTATTTAAACACCTTAACATCCAAAGGTTGGCCTCATTTGCAGCCTCCATCACCCCAAACCCTAGCCACGAAACCCTAATCCATCTTTGAGTATTTTTGAGCCATTGTTGTGTGCTCTTGGTGACTTTGAAGCTTAAGAAGGAAGGAGAAGCTTGAGGATTCAAGAGGGAGCCAGTAAATCTGAAAGATGAGCTGCATTTTTTATTCATTTGAGGTATAAAGTTGATACCTTGGCTTTCCATTGCTTAGATCTTCATTTAGGGTTGTATTTTGTTGCTTTTGGGCCATATTAAGTCATTTTCAGGATTTGAGTGTATCGTGAAGTGGTGACTTCAGACCTAGGCACCTATGAGCTTATAAGGCTCAAATTTGCCAACTTTATCAAGCCTTGGCCCTTCCCCGTGCCTTAGATCTCTTATATATCTTAGTTTTGGTGTTTCTAGCTTCATGACACCATGCATGGACGTAAAGTTAGCAACTTTATGTGGAAACTTAGTCCTAGGGGACCAGATCTATGGTCTAGATGCATTGAACTCAACTGGAAGGGGTTGAATGCATTTAGATCAACGAGGACTCAACGAGTTGTTCATCCAAATCGGCAAGTTGGGTCGTGGTCCCCCAACATTTTCTGTTATGGGGAAACTCGTTGAGTCTAGGAGACAACTCAGTGAGTTGGACATGGTTTCTGGGATTTGAATATTGACGAACTCGACGAGTTCAAGGAGGAACTCAGCGAGTTGTGAGAGAAATGTTGCAACTATTTATGAGGAGGAACTCGACGAGTTCATGAAAAAAATCGATGAGTTAGATCGAGATTTCTAGGGTTTTATGGATCATGGAACTCGATGATTTGGTGGACCAACTGGGCGAGTTGAGTCAACCAGGATCTTGACTTTGACTAGGATGTTGGCTCTGACTTTGACCATTGACCAGAGTTGGCCCTTAAAGGGGTTATGAGTATGAAAGGGTAACTGTGGGAGATTTTATGTGTAGGAGTTTGAGAGGAGCAGATTTCAGAGCCACTGACAATTCAACTACTTCACAACATTTGAGGTGAGTTACCTTCTAGTAGAAGTGGGTCAAAGGTACCAATGTCGGTCCACTAGTAAGAGTTATAGTAGAGATGATTGTCTTTGTGATAAATATCTAGTATGCCACTATCTTTTATGCTTCATGTGCTAGTATGTTATGATATTATGTGATAGTGGTAGGAGGGGTAGGATAGGCCCCATTACTAGTCGAAAGGACCGAAGGGGTATGCCAGCACCCTAATAAGCCAGGCATTATACGAATTATGTGTTGATGTAGTAGTATGTTATATGGTAGAAGTAGGGGGTGAAATAGTCCCCGATACCAGTCAACAGAACCAAAGGGGTAGGCTAGCACCTTGATATGATAGGAAAGTTAACAGTTGAAAGGATAGAAGGGGTAGGCCATCACCCCGATATGCTAGGCAAGTTACCAGTTGAAAGAGACCGAAGGGGTAGCTAGTACCTGGATATGTTAGATAGTATGTTTATTATATTGTATGTGGTATGATGGGGGAACTCACTAAGCTTTGTGCTTACAGTTTATAGTTTTTGTTTCAGGTCCTTCTTCTTCGAAGGGAAAGGAGTTGGCACAATAGCAGCGCATCACATACATGATTTTCCGCATATAAGATTCTTAGGATTTGTACTCTGACATTATTTTTCCAATGATATGTATTGAGATGGTTAAATTATGGTTTTCATGATACGAGATAATATTGTAGGCATTTTCAGTAATCTGTTTTATAAATCTTTAAATTAAAAAAAAATTGTCTTGAAATTTGGGATGTTACAGTGTTTAAATATGGTGCAAAACCCAAAAATTAGGGTTTTCTTAAACAACGTCCAACTCATCGAGTTCCCTTCACCAACTCGACGAGTAGGTCCTTAAAAACAGGCACCACAAAAGCTTCCAACATATTGAGTTTATGCAATAAACTCGACGAGTTGGACCTTAAAATGAGAATTTATTTCCATAATGACCTTCTAGATTCCGGGTGTTACATAGAGACCGTAAATAGGGCTCAAAGGCACAAAACTAGGGTTTTTACACAGTGGCGGTACCCCGAGCGTACCTAAAGTTATACCCAGCATAAAACCCTGAAAAAATTAACTTCGTCAATAGAGTACGCCCAGCGTACTCCTAGTGTACACCCAACATACTACCGGACTCTCCAGTTTAACTTCAAACAAGCATAACTTCTTTGTTCTAACTCCATTTTCGGAGTTCTTTATTTGCACGGAAAGGTATTGAAAATCCCCACAATCCTAACTAATTACTTTTAACGTAAAACATACCAAACTAAAATCCTTATTCCAAGAAAGAAGTTTAAAACACCACTCTTTCCATTTTACCCTTTGACTCCAAAACACAAACCAAGGGCTCGGATTGCATAACCAATATTATCAACATCCAATAGGGTCTAAACCATATTCCCTTAAAGTCCAAGGCCTTTACTTGATCCATTTATTGTCCAAAATCCCGAAATAAGAAACTTCTTAAAATAAGATGTTACAACTCTCCCTCACTTAAACTGGATTTCATCCTTGAAATCCGTATCGGTTACAATTTTGAAACAACACCAACATATTCCATAAAGTTCCTCTAACCATTTCGAAATCAAGGCATCTTATAAAGAAAACTCAAGAGCCCGCTCAGAAACCCACAATTGCCAACAAACAACCCAATAACTTGAAAATGATCAACCGCAACAATTTTCTTTTTCTCCCTAAGTTTATGAACCAACTTCTTAAGAAAACCACACAAACTAACTCTCATAACTACACCCATAAACCAACTTCATCACTATACTCCCCAAAACCGGGAACCGATCAGTCTATACTTCATAAACCTTACCCTAAGACTGATGATCGTCCATTCGTCGAACCTACTCCTAATCCCTAACTAGGTAAGCCACCAAAACGTGCTGAAAGAATACTCAAAACATACCAATTGCAAATTCTTCCCAATCCCAAATCCAAAAATTGTGCCCAAAAACCTTACACACTTGTCTTTTTGATAAGTCATCACTAACCTACTGCTTTCACGAGCATACTAATGGTCCATCCAAGAATTTCACATTACATCCAAATCCCTTATCAGCTCAGGTGTACATCTACATGATATGTCACTCAAGAAATTTACAACAAATTTCATAACTTGAGTCTCTATAACCGATACCCAACATTGGTAACCAAACGTCATATAAACAACCCACACTCAAATGGGGTCCCTCCTACCACCAATTCGTAAAAGACTTCAGATGCATAATTATTAGTCCTAATAACCTTTAACTGCCCACCTGATCCAAACTAGTTGGTCACTAAGTCTCCAGACTCTCACAATGCACTAGCACCCAAACATGCCAAGAAAACTAACGATCCGAGACCGAAGAGTCTCAACCAAAAGATTATCATCTCCCACCCATATAAATCATATAGATACTGGTTCACAATACATCATAACACTTGCTACCCACTAAATGATAAGCTCATGGCACTAATACGATCTTTCCATTATCCCATCAATGGCTTGAAGACTTACAACTGACACTACATGGCCTGAAAGATAGCCAGCCATCAATTTACCAACTTGCAAGAACCCAATCAACATCCCTCTTGATGCTAACCAAACACAAATACGGGTTAATCCAGATACCAAACTTGCCGATGTGACATGTCAAAACCTGATTCTACGTTGATCCAAATCAAAACTTGAAAAACAAAACAACGTTGCCCTAATATCCAAACTTCTGATAACCAAGGACATTTTCCAAAATCAAGCCTACTATGAAAAATTCCACAATCAAAATTATGGGTACCATACCGAGGAACAAAAATGTACCATGTATGGACTTTGACGATAAGCCAATGTATCCATTAAAATCCCGCTAATATAGCTTGAAACTTCCAAATAACCTTTGCTATTAACGACGAATGACAAGAGAAATGATCAAGAGTGCATTGAAAACTAATCCATTGATCCAATACATTAATGGACAATGCCTATGAGGGACTAAACATACCAAACTTAGAAACTGATTGACTGATCAACAACTTCCCAACCTAGACTATAGATATCAATCTATACAACAAGTTGACAAACCCCTCAACAATTGATACTCAACCTGAGCGACCCAGCCGCCTCTTGAGCTATTCCTCGACGTTCCCAAAAGGAACCCTTGGCTACAACGATCTCCTTGTCTGACAATTTCTTCCCATAAAGGCGACTCTTGCATTCCTGAACACGCACTATCTGATGGCAACTTACTTTGTACCCCCGCCTTAACAAAATCCTGAACCAAAGTTTCACATACCCAAATCACAAATCCCTATGAACCATTCTTCTGAAACCATAGCTTGAAAAAATCATTGATCCTCTAAGCATAATATCCAGCTCTCCCCCACTTAGGGTTCGAACCACCACAAACTGAAGTTGCAAATGGACCAAAACTCAAACCGGATTACCCAGATGCATAGCATTCCTAACCCTTGGGATATATAACACAACACAAGATGATCTTCTAGATAAGGACCAAGAAAACTCCAAGAGATTTTGAATCTTAGATGGAGACCTTAGGAACTCCCCTCCTAGAAACACCAGCAAAACACCAACTTCCTATCTAGAAACAAATGGACTACCACACTCCTCTCCTACAAATCCTAACCAACAACTCATCGTAAAAATCATTCAAATATAAAAAATGCAGCATTCCCGTAGTCGGGATACATCAGAGACAACAAAAGTTTTCATTCCCGATTCACTTCCCTAATTGCCTAAAACCATCATCTAGCACTGACCTGCCTATATTCCAAGAAAGCAAACCCTTAATCTCATCTTAAAGCAACCATACCACAAGGATACTCTTGTTCATTCTTCACATCATCATACTATCTCCAAAATATGGAGCTATACAGCCCCATGCTAGGTCTACATTCTATCTTTGTAAATCAAATGCTCTCTCTGTCTCTCTCTCTCTCTCTCTCTATATATATATATATATATATATATATATATATCTTTCTCTCTCTCTTTCTCTTTCTCTCTCTCTCTCTCCCCATGCTAGGTCTACATCCTGAACTCTATAAATCATATGTTTTCTCTCTCTCTCGCTATCTCTCTCTCTCTCTCTCTCATTTGACAAGAAAAGTTGGAAGAACATACCCTCTATCTAAAATAGGACATTCCAACACATCTGCTAATCACTCAGCCTCCAGCAACAATCCTTAAGCCGATCATAACAATTGCTTCTTTCTTAAGTCCCACAAATCAGAAGGCACTACCTTGAGCAAGGCCCTTAAGACCTCAAAATCAACTAACTCACTTAGGTCTGCACCATTCAACCCAAACTGACATAGACACTAAATCCCAACAATCATCAGACTCATTATAAACCTAAACAACCATAACCAAAAAGGTCAACAAATATAGAAACATTGTTACGAATCGTGGTATCAAACCATGCTATTTACCTTCAACGACCTCCTTAGAATCCTCGTGACTTCCCTTGATTCGATCATGGATCCTATGTTTCCAACAGTACATGCCCAATACTACCTTCCACATATATCCATTCTTTCTTGAATAATTATTCTAAGTCCTATAGAATGTTACGCATATGGCCAGTTGGGCCACATGAGCAGGGATTACCCCCAAGAAGGGCTTGATTTGTTTCCACTACAACCAGACCGGTCATTAAAAGGCTAACTATCCAAGCTTGGTTAGAAGAGGAGCAGGAGCAGTGGCGGCGCCTATGCCCACCACAATGAGGATTATTGATGACTGCTCGGTCAAGGTGGAAGCTCTTGCGGTGAAGAGTCGTGCATTTCAGCTGACTACAGAGGAGGCTCGATCAGTGCTAGACATTGTGACTGGTATGTGATCTACTTATGTCTTATTTATTTTTATTGTTTATGCTTATATGATCATGATCTTGTATAGGAACCTTATTGGTCAATGGCTTGTCGGCTCATATTTATTTTGATTCGGGGGCTATCCGATCATTTGTATCTCTTACGCTCATCAAGAAGTTTCGAGAGGCTCCGGGGACATTGGATTCCCCATTAGAGGTGGAGATTATGGATGATCGTATCGTGAGTGATGCAAGGGTATTTCAGAGGATTATTCTGAATATATTCGGGGAGAGGTTTCTTATTGATCTGGTTCTGATTCCTTTAAGAGGATTGAAGGTGATCCTCGGGATGGATTAGTTGGGGCCCAATACTGCCATAATATATTGTGAGCACCAACTGGCGAGGGTTCGAAACCTAAGTGGGGGAGAACTGGTTATCCATAGGGAGAGAGCCTCAGACGGACCAACTCTCTAATCGGCTGCGACAGCTAGTAGACTTCTTCAGCAGGGTTATTTTGGGTACTTGGTTTATGATTCGGATATGAGGGTGAAGGCCACATCAGACATGAGTAGGGTACCTATTGTGTGAGATTTTTGGGATGTAGTTTCAGAGGAGATTCCTGGGGTGTTTCTCGAGAGGCAAGTGGAGTTTCATATTGATTTAGTCTTGGGTGCGGCTCCGACATCCAAGGCACCGTATTGTCTAGCTCCGCTTGAGATGCAAGAGCTATCTACGTAACTTCTGGAGTTGCTAGACCAGGGATTCATTCGTCCGAGCAGTTCCTCGTGGGGAGCACCGATCCTGTTCATGAAAAAGAAGGATCGGTCACACAGGATGTGTATTGATTATCGGGAGCTGAACAAATTGACGGTGAAGAACCATTATTGGCTTCCGAAGATTGATGATTTATTTGATCAGCTTCAGGGTGCATCTTGGTTTTCCAAGATTGATCTTCGGTCAGGGTATCATCGGATGAGAATCATGGATGAAGACATGCCAAAGACGACATTCAGAACTCGTTATGGTCATTACGAGTTTGTGGTGATGCCATTTACGCTCACCAATGCTCCAGCAATGTTCATGTATCTCATGAACCGGGTTTGCAAACCGATGCTGGATCGGTCTATGATTGTTCTCATTGATGACATTTTGGTCTATTCTTAGACCCAAGATCAACATGAGCAGCATTTAAGGGTGGTGATGGAGACCTTGAGGAAGGAGAGGCTTTATACCAAATTCTTCAAATGGAAGTTTTGGTTGCATGAGGTGTAGTTCCTTGGGAACATTATCAACCAAGAGGGTAATTTGGTAGATCCGACCAAGATTGAGGCGGTAATTCTTTGGGAGGTTTCGAAGAATGCATCCGAGATCCGAAGTTTCTTGGGGATAACAGGGTACTATCAGAGATTCATCTAGGATTTCTCCAAGATTGTCATACCTTTGACCTATTTGACCAAGAAACGTGTGACCTTTTGGTGGGTTCTAGATCAGCAATCGGCTTTCGAGACCTTGAGGCAAAAATTATGTGAAGCCCTGATTCTAGCGCTACCCTAAGGATTGGATGATTTTGTAGTGTATTGCGACATTTCTATTTTCGGTTTGGGAGTTGTTCTAATGCATAGGGAGCATGTGATTGCTTATGCATCAAGGTTTTTGAAGCCTCATGAGGCGAATTACCCCATTCATGATTTGGAATGGGGGTGGTAGTGTTTGCCCTCAAGATTTTGAGGCATTATTTATATGGGGTTTGATGTACCATTTTCACCATTCACAATAGTTTGAAATATTTGATGGATTAGTAGAATCTGAATATGAGATAGAGGAGATGGTTAGATGTGGTAAAAGATTATGATTGTGCAATTCTATATCATCCTGGGAAGGCTAATGTGGTAGTCGATGCTTTGAGTCGCAAGGCAATTAGTGTTCGCCATCTAAGATGTTTGTTTAAGGATGACGGTCACCTGAACGTTATTAGATCGGATCAAAGAAGCACAAGTGGAGGGTTTAAAAAGAGATAACTAGAAGACTGAGCGGATTCTGTAACATCCCAAAATAAGGTATGCATCGATGAACCTAACTTTTATTGCATTTATCAAGGCTAGTCCTTATTTAAGAAATGGTGACAGTTGAGTATGCGGGGCGTACGCATGTGTATGCTCAGCTTACTCATGTCCTTGCATAAACTCAAAGGCCATCTAGTATGCTGGGCATACAAGGCTCAGAGTGAAAAACCTAATGCCTTGTATGCCCCTATTTAAGGAACATGATGGCCTCATTTCTAGCCTCCAACTTCCCTCAAACCCTAAATCTCATTTTCATAGCTTGTATGAGTGCTTGTGGCATATTAAGTGTGTTCTTGTGGAGTTCTTTTGTGAAGGAGGAGCCTTTAAGGAAGGATATCTGGTGTTCAAGCTCTTGGATCTGAGTTCTTCTGTTGTTGGTGCATCATCCAGAGGTATCAAGCTCGAATCTTGCTTATTGTTTTGATTAGTTCATGTTTTGGTCCATTTCTAGGGTTTTATATCCCAAGTTTGAAGTTTGTGAGTTTGATGAACTCAAGAGCATAAATCTTGTCGTCTTAGGTGTATTTGGATGTTTAGATTCAGAAAAATGAGATCTTGGTCCTCAAAACCTCTCCATGCTTGAGATATGTGGACCTTTATGTTTAGAAGGTTAGAGTTTGTGAGTTTGAGATTGTCAAGTCATGCTAAGGCTTAAATTCATCAACTTTGTGAAGTAATAGGCTCTAGTTAGTCCAGATCTGAAATTGTAGCAATTTTCTTAACGAGTTAAGACCAAATGGATCGAAGAGAGGAAGTCTGGGAAGTACGTTGTGCATACTCCCAGTTATGCGCAGCGTAGCACCATGAGTTTTATTTTCATGCATGAAGGTGAGAGAGGTGAAGAGAGAAAAAAGTTTTGTCTATATATATATATATATATATATATATATATATATATATATATATATATATATATATATATATAGACAAAACTTTTTTCTCTCTTCACCTCTCTCACCTTCATGCATGAAAATAAAACTCATGGTGCTACGCTGCACATAACTGGGAGTATGCACAACGTACTTCCCAAACTTCCTCTCTTCGATCCATTTGGTCTTAACTCGTTAAGAAAATTGCTACAATATATATATATATATATATATATATATATATATATATATATATATATATATATATATATAGAGAGAGAGAGAGAGAGAGAGTAGAATAACTAACCAATTTTCATGCATGTGTTGGATTAGTGTCTAAGTCCATAACTATTTTGGTATGTACTTGACCCGATGGTGCATGGTCCTTTTGGGTTGCCTTCACCAAAGCAACTTGTTAGGATGAATTATGGAGAGAAAGGATTAAATATGATTTATTAATATATTATGGAAATAATATATTAAAGGAGAAATCATATTGTTTAATTATTATTAGTCAAGAATTAATTGGTAATTAGTTTTGTGACTAAAAGAGATTAATTAAACTTAAGGGACTGAAATTGTAATTAAAAGATAATTGCAATCTGGGCTATGGATTGTCTTAAATTAAGGAGTGGACGAATTCTATGGGGAAGCCCATAAGGAAATCGTCCAAGGCCTTAATTAAAGGAGTCTATGGGTTGTTTAGGGCTTAAGCATCCAAATTAGGATTTCCTTGTTAGATAACCCTAATAGGCTCACTATATATAGAACCCTTAAGGCTCAAAAACGTGGTGAACTTCTTTTTCTAGGGTTAGAACACGTTTTTGGCAGCCTCCAACCTCTCTCCTCTTCATCCTCTTGCTTATGGTGTTTGTGAGCCATTAGAGGAGTGACACTTGTGACTCTAAGCATTCCAAAGTCAATACAAGGAGATTTGGGATTGTTATTGCTACATAACAATCAAGGTAACACTATAAACTTATTCTCATGATAATATGATTATATGTATGCTAGAATTAGGGTTTATAGTCTTGGATTCAAAGCATGTACAATAGAGAAACCTAGATCCAAGCATTAGGGTTTGTATGAGCACATAGGATGTCTTATGACCAAAACCCATCAGCATGAAGCTCTCATTTTATATCTCATGCAAAGCAAGTTCTTTACACTAAAATACACTAAATTAGTGGTAGCCTTTATAAGCATGGGATCCATAGTATAGAGGTTGACAAGCAAACCCCTTCTTTAAATAAAAATTTTGGCCATATCCTTCAAAAGAAAATGATTCTTTTATTTATTTATAAGATCAAAGTTTATAAAATATAAACTTTGTATTTAGATAAAATACAAAAGAATCCAACTAGTCAAAAAGGTTGTGCATAACTTATTAATTCATACCATGTGAAATAATAATTGGTTATACTCTCTTATAATTATTATTTTCATAAAAAATAATTATTCCCTAATTAAATATAAGAATTGATATTATTTATTAATAATCATGTTAATAATAAATATACAAAATGTGCTAACTTGATAAATATGTGACCCTATATGATCATATATTATTAGCAATATCACTCAATAATGATTATTGAGCATATATATTCAACAATCTCCTATTTGCACAAGATTCATTATAGACTGACATAGTTAGTAGCTGACATCTAGCAATGGGCTACTGCCCCTAACAACATGTGAAGGGTGTCATCTCATCAACAACCAATTCCAAGAGCTCTAAGCTACAAGTGTTACTAAAGGTATGGAATCAATTATTCATTTATCTTAGACATGATGTCAAACATGAGATACGGATCTCCATCAATTTTATTTAGTTTTCAAATTTTAGTAAGGCCTTAGATGTATAACTCTCAAAAAATAAGAGGGTCAAATCGCATCTCAACTACATACGCCCATCAATGTAGTTCATGTCAGTACCCAACGATGACCATTATGACTTTATTTAATGGAACAATGTTAAACCATGTCAAAGCACACCAATTCCTACACTTTAAGACCCAAATGTGTATCTCAGATGTAAGAATACAAAGATACAACCTTGATCAGAACATCACTCTTGACTACGATCCATAAAGTGATTTTGATGCGGGTCAAGTCTAATAGTTATTCTCCTAATCAAGTAACACTGAAGTTGGTAGCAACTCTTGTTATTCCCATCTCCATGAGAATTAATCAATCCACTCATACTAGTCTTACCTCATACATGGTCCCACAACTTTGAACGACTATGGATATTTAGAATAACCTAGTTATTCAAGGATTTAAAAAGGCTAATATAGAACACAACAATTATTTAATGAACGACTCATATCACATATCTCAACTCATTATAATGTATGTTGCTTATATTGTTCCAATATCCAAATACTAAATTTCAATCAATTACATCTACTTATATCAACAAGGACCAATACAGCTTGACTTTCATGCTTTAGCTAATGAAGGATTTTTGTTACGTAGATATGACAAAACTTGATTTGTATAAACTTTGAGAATACAAACATTTTCAGTTTTATATATATATATATATATATATATATATATATATATATATATATATATATATATATATATATATATATATATAGAGAGAGAGAGAGAGAGTACCCACGCGATGCAGCGACGCCAGATAGTTCCTTTCGGTAGATAGTTTTCATACGACGATTAGTTTTCTTTTCATTTCAGATAGTTCGTTTTAGCCTTTTGACAGATTGTTTAAGTTTGGATAGCTCCTTTCAGCAAATAGTTTTCAGCTAAGCAGGGGCGATTCCACTATAGTTTTATACTTAGGTTGTCAGCAAATAGTTTTCAGCAAATCAGGGGCGATTCCACTATAGTTTTCAGCAAATAGTTTTCACCACTTAAGTTTTATACTTAGGTTGTCAGCGAGAGATAGAAAAGAACAGTGAGTGGTAACATACAAAGTGGAGCATCATGGGTAGTTCCTTCTATTTCCTCTCCCAAATGGCCTACAAATTTATGAAAGTCGGTCATAAGTTTTGGTCTCTAGAATCAAACAACGATCCATTCTTGTTAGTTATCAATCCATTGATACCTGCAACACCTACAAACTCACAAATATAAACCACATTGACCCAAACCAAAAAAAGAACTCACATAAAAATTCGAACAACAGAGAGATAGTAAAGAAGGAGAATGCAAAAAAGATTGTCGGAAAGTGTAATTTGAAAGAGCTTTTTAAATTTTAGTCTAGTAGGAAATCAATAACAGATATGTACAATCTGGATCAAAAGTTCCTTGTTACCTCCATCAAAGATCTGCAACAATGAAATATATAATGTATATAAATGTGATAGCTTGAACCATAATCGACTATCCTTCCCTATATGTCTTTTGTGTTTAGGTTTCTCAACTTGATGATTACTTCAGAAGGAATACTTATGGAATAACAATAGGTATGAAAGGCTCTAAGGGCGGCAACCAAAACAAAACCCTATATTGCATTTAAGGAATGAGAATGATTTATGTAATAAATCTAATCAAGGAAGGAATACGATATTTCATAATTGAATTTCACGTTATTTTCATAATTAAATCATGTGATTAAATCATGTGATTGAGTTAGAAAGACGTAGAGATAGGGGAGCCGCATAAAATAGTTGTACATGATGTTTTAGGAGTTATACCTCTTAAAATTCAAGAAATGTTGAATATGTTTTATAAGATAGTTAAGATATATGTATTGTTGTTTTGGATTAACAACATTGACATATATGCATATTGTTGTTTTTTAAGAAGAAGAAAGATTATAAATTTTGATGAATTAATTTTTTTAATAAAAAAAAACAAAAAAAACATTTTTTTGAAAATATGAATTGTTTTTGTAGAACAAAAAAAAATCATTGCTTTTCACCGGCATTTGCAGGTTAAATGACCGTGATAGAACTTAGCACAAATAAAAAATGGTTGGATAGTTAAACGCATGACAAATATAATGGTTTTTATGTTATTAACCCTTAAAATGTTTACTGAAAGTCTAAAAACATCTAAAAATATGCATAACTAAATCTATTGCGATCAACAATGTGTTAGACTATTTTTTGTGTACCTATAGCAAATTAACAACATATAAAAAGCAATTTATTTAAATGTTCTCAATAATGTACTTCCCTATTGCCCCACATAATTAAATATATAATTGTTTATAAATGAGTTATTTACATATATAATTTAACTGAAATAAATACTAATAACATTAAATATTTGTATTATTTTAGGAGATCTTTTATTTTAGCCGTATTTACATCTGCTTTATTTTATGGGGCATTTTTTTTGGAACGACAATGGTATATGGTATTATTTTACGATTTCTCAAGACATCGACTACAAAAGCATTCACCTTATTGATTAATTATATTTACACTTACAAAATAAGTTTTATAAACTAAAAAGCCTAAACAGTGTGGAGTCACGCATCCAGAATCCAGCCATGACAAACCAACATTTCTAACACACATGGGGGCTTTGAGGGTGCAAAATGGCCAGATGCACATGATCTAATTTTTTTCATTATATATTTTTATTTTATTTAAGAATAAAAAAATATAATAAAGATAAAGACCCTTTTTTCTTGTTCGTCTTGAACCTTTAAGAATATTTAATTTTTTAGGACCGTTCCTGCTAACACATATCAAATGATAACTTTATACAGAAAAAAATTAATACCAATGTCAATTAACAATCATATACAAGAAAAAAAAAATTATAAGCAAAGGAATGGGTTCGACCAATTGTTAACATAGACAAATCTGGTTCACGTAGGCTTGACCCAATATAATTTATTGTTTGAACCAAATACCTAAATATCAAAACGACCATGACTTGAATGAAAAAAATTCAAATAATTGATAAATGAACAAAACATTTCATGATAAAATATAAAGTAGATACAATCTTTGGGGCCTTGCTTTCCCTTTGCATTGTTAACATGTCTCAAACAAAATAATAGGTAAAAGTGAGGTAAATTTCAAAATATTGCAAACAAAAATGATGGACTTTATGCTTAATTAAAAATTATCAATACCTTATCATGACCAACCACGAAGTCGTCAATAGCTGCAGCATAATAATGAAAATCTTGTTAGATTCACTATACCATTTGCTTAGAAAATACACAAAATAAAGCAATGGTATTAATGATATTCAAATGTTTTGCGTTCAATGGTATACATTTGAGTATATAATAGAATGAATGCGTTTCAGAGTCAGGAATTTCAGAGTCAAGCACCGAGGACCATCTTTGACAGTAAAAACATAAGAAATAAAAATTAGTATATCGGTTATAAACATATAAATGTATATTATGATGAAAATAGAGAGCATTGATAACCACAAGCAACAATGCTAATATCATCTTAGTGTATATGATTCAAACAGATCCTACAAGGCAGCTTCAAAAGATACAAACATAAGCATTAAAAATTTCACAAAAATAGTAACATATTAACCAATTTACCATAACTTACCTCTCCAACTTTTGGTGGCTTAATAATGGTATTATCCAACATTCCAACATCTTTATGAGCTTTATCTTCATTGGAAACCATGATTTGTGAATATTGCATTGAATCTTGAAGTTTGAAGATGAGAAGTTCATTATCAGCACTTAAAATATAAAACATTGTTAAAATGATGGATTGAAAATTATAGGTGACCTATAAGGAGGGTAGCCTTTAATACTCTTGTCTACCATGTAAGATGCATAGATAAAAGCGAATTAGTTTTCTTCTATAAACATCTTTCTGCAACAAATTAACTAATATCATAACCAAAATATCTAATAATAAGAAACTAAAACAACATATGCAGAATTCACCCTAGAACTCCTAACATAGCTATTAAAAGCAATGATAAGTTTCGAAGCACCCAACTTCACCTCAAACTCAAACCTCCAACTTGACTAAAATAAATGAAATACAACTATAAAATAAATTTTAAAAAACCAACCTTCACCCGATAAACCCAAACTTCCATCTTGTCAAAAAAAAAGAGAAATACAAATACAGAGGCTTAAACACGACAACATTCTCCTCAAATCAAAAGTCAGATCAGAATCTTTGGTGGTACCTAAAATAGGGATTAAATTATTTCTTTCATTTGGTCAGATTTAGATCTTTATTTTTGAAGAAAAAAATAATTTAAAATTTAAATACCAACAATCTTTCTTCTTTAGCTTTGTCATTGTAGAATCAGAAGTGAACATGGCCTCTTCAACCTTCTTCCTAAATCCATTCTCCCTTAAACAAATGAGTATTAAAAGAACAAAATAACTTTTTAAAAATACGCAATAAATTGGGGATGAACAATAAATACCTTCGCTCTAGAACTTTATGCAAACCAAAAAAAGAGAGTTTGATTTTGACTTTAATTTCCTTGGAAAGGATAGGGTTTTTTGAGAGAAAGGTGATGATTGTAGACTCACATCTAAGAAACAAACATGATGTGTCATCTGTTAAACATCCCAGGCCAGCGACTAACATCATTCCTGTGTTACATTGACTTTTGCTTGGGCTGGTTTTAGTATGCTCTTCTCCCTCCATTCCTGATCATACAGAGTAAACAAAAAATTTACAAATAAATTAGCCATTATTACTAATTTTAAGTTGACTCATAACAAATATAACGATAATGAAGGAAGATTATCATATATCAGATCCAACCCTACATGAATAACTGATAACATAAAAAGCAAAATCACCAATGTTGCATACAGATCTGAAATGGGTATTTCAAAGATTCGGATTCAGAAGTACAAAAAGGGTTGTCGTTCTTCATGTTCGTGATATATAGGCAGATCAGCTCTGAGATCTTTTGACTTATGACCATTTTATCCACTTTATCTGAAAACTTCACCATACTTGACCAAACATTATTTAAGGCAATATGTCGAACAACTGGGGTGCATGATCTGTAATCTGACAAAAAAATAACAAATCCAATGTTCTTAAAACCATTAAATAACTAAAAAGCATACATTGATCCATAGATTCACCACTTAAATTTTATACTTAGGTTGTCAGCGAGAGATAGAAAAGAACAGTGAGTGGTAACATACAAAGTGGAGCATCATGGGTAGTTCCTTCTATTTTCCTCTCCCAAATTGCCTACAAATTTATGAAAGTTGGTCATAAGTTTTGGTCTCTAGAATCAAACAATGATCCATTCTTGTTAGTTATCAATCCATTGATACCTGCAACACCTACAAACTCATAAATATATACCACATTGACCCAAACCAAAAAAAGAACTCACAGACAAATTCGAACAATAGAGAGATAGTAAAGAAGGAGAATGCAAAAAAGATTGTCGAAAAGTGTAATTTGAAAGACCTTTTTAAATTTTAGTCTAGTAGGAAATCAATAACAGATACGTAAAATCTGGATCAAAAGTTTCTTGTTACCTTTATCAAAGATCCGCAACAATGAAATATATAATGTATATAAATGTGATAGCTTGAACCACAATCGACTATCCTTCCCTATATGTCTTTTGTGTTTAGGTTTCTCAACTTGATGATTACTTCAGAAGGAATACTTATGGAATAACAATAGGTATGAAAGGCTCTAAGGGCGGCAACCAAAACAAAACCCTATATTGCATTTAAGGAATGAGAATGATTTATGGAATAAATCTAATCAAGGAAGGAATACGATATTTCATAATTGAATTTCACGTTATTTTCAAAATTAAATCATGTGATTAAATCATGTGATTGAGTTAGAAAGACGTAGAGATAGGGGATAAGGCTAGCCGCATAAAATAGTTGTACATGATGTTTTAGAAATTATACCTCTTAAAATTCAAGAAATGTTGAATATGTTATATATATATATATATATATATATATATATATATATATATATATATATATATATATATATATATTGAGAATAAATTAGACACTTAAATATGTCTTAGATGCCAATACTTGCGTAATGGGATTACTCATAGTCATAATGAACTATAAATTAAGCATCTTTGTATGTGGTTCTCCAAACCACAATGTACTCCAACTCTGATATGTAACTATAATTAAAGTCTACATGGAAACACTATCCATGTAACTTTCTCTTTATTTAGAACGAGGACGTGCTTGATTGTGATCGAGAGTCATCTCAATCCATCTGAAACTGTAGCACATGTGCAACAACTTTAAACATAGATTTCTTTCAAATACTCCTCAAATTAGGAATATTTACTTAGTTCTCGCAAGTACTTTATAATGTTCATTTAAGTCACACCATGACTTCTTCTCAAATTATACTGATATTATTCGACGTGCTCCAAGCATACGACTTTATTTGGCCTTTATATATAATCATGATATATGTGATTAATCCAATTACAACAGCATATGCAATACAATCATATTATCTAATTCAAAAATTTTACACTAGAATTTTGCTCAAAATCATGTCATGTGGTATTCGACAATATAACTCTTTCAAAGTCTTTTATCTTAATCTCTTTAAGATCCTTGAAAATTAATGTAATTTTACTTAATATTTTTAAGTTGTCATGATCTATCTATATAAATGTTTATTCTAAGAATCAGTATGTCGACTACATATAAGACTATGAATGTTACTATGCTCCCACCATCTTTGTAGAAAACATAAGAGTCTTACTGATTTATAATTAAATCACAATGTGTAATTATCTTATAACAAAGATGATTCTTACTTTGAGATGTTAGCTTAAATCTTGAAAAAAAATTCATTCATGTATGTTCTCTCCTCTAAAATCTCACTTACTCTTTACATTCATAAAATATCGAGGAAGATTAATCAAGCCCACACTTGATAATCATACACGAATACATCTGTATTAGTTTCTAATCAACTATTAAGTAGATTCAACAATAGTTGAAAACTTGCTAGTTCCAAATTATGATGCATTTAACTTATAGATCTTTAGCTCTTAAAGTTCCAAATTTCTCCCACTTAGAAAAAGAAATTTCTAATCACTTGGCTTATGGAATGAAAATTAGTGGGCTTAGTAGAAACTTCATTCTAAACAATCATTTAGGATAATCTACATCAATACAGTTAGTAGATGCTAGAGTGGTTAAGCTTATTCTCTAACATAAGCTCTATAACTCCATACCCTTTAGATAAGGATAAACCATTACATCCATAGTCCAATAAAAGTATTTAATCCACTTGTTTGGTTGTAAAATATAAATATTCAATATATATTTGTTGCAGTCAGCATAATTCCAAAAAATTTATAAAGTAAATAGTTCCTTTTAAAAACATCATATAATAGACTGAATGATCTATTTTATCATCTTCAAAGACATGTAATATCGACATTTAGCTAATGGCTAGGTGAACTTATCCCACTAGATAATATGAACGCTACCTCAAATATCAAAAGACAGATCCAAGTGAACAGGTGATCCTGTGCCACACGAACCATACTAATGACAAGTGAGTGTTTTTGACGGAATGAGTTGTGAATCGATTCCACAACTCCTAAGATGTTCCTACAAGAAGAATTGGTTTACAAAAAACCTTTTTCTTTATCACAAAAAAAGTTTAACGAGGTCTCATTAAGTGGTATTTCAACCTTCACTATGAGACAGTTTGAGCAAATCAAAAGTTTCAACAATAATGAACAAAAGTTATCAGTGAAATTGATTAAGTATCTATCACCAAATCCATTCAAGGATTGAAAGTATTACATACATCACTTGTGCATAATTCTTTGTCAAAAAAGTTTGTTCTTTAACTACTAATAGATAAAGACACTTATGAATCATCTTCCCATATAAATAGGATTCATAGATATCAAATGAATCAACTCATCTGCCTTAAAAAAATTCCATCCTTTTGAAGTTGATATATATGTTTCATATTTATATAGTTATGATAATTATGACATAGATAAGTTTCAATCAAATATCATTTGATATTTAGGTGGTATGATTAGAACTATCAATTTAATGAAAGCTTATAGATTTACTTAATAATTAACATTATGAGAAAATATTCTTTAGCACAATACATCGTTTCAAAACATGAATGTGAACATCCATTAAACAATAAACAAATCTAGATTTATTCATAAATTAGAACTATTACATGTCCCTATAAGAAGGTACAAAACATCTATTGTTTAAATAAAGACTATAACATCACTTGTTATATCTTTAGCATGAAATGTCATTCGTTTGTAATTAGTTGATTATTTTCTCCAATCATCAAAACATAATATGAACTATTAGTGTCACCTTGAGTATAACAGACTCAAGTGAATGACTGAAAATAAATAACTTTATCATACAGATATTTGAAGTCTTGTATAAGTCATACAACTTCAACTCGATAAGATTAGAGAAGCAATTACTCTTTCAATGTCCATTTTCTTCTATAATAGAAACAACATTAATCATTTAAATCCTTTCTTAGTTTATGGGTTTATGTTGTATTTTCCTTAATTGAACTATCAATCTATTTGAGTACATAATCTCTTAGACTTCCACTATTCAATGCTTAAACAAACTTGAAACACTTTCTACTGCTAATTGAATAGCTGTTTTACTTGATGAGACATCTGACATGTTTCATAATTATCCAAGGCTTTCTGCAAGTCAAGGTTAATGACTCCAGTATGATGTAAGACACATCAATATCATCATAATAATATTTCCATCAAAGTATCATGATCAGACTGACTGGCTTGCAGAGGTTGTTTAGGTATGGGATCTTTCAGTATATATAATTTCT